>NC_042616.1:483738628-484041052 GCF_901001135.1 Rhinatrema bivittatum
ATTTCAAAGGGGCATGGGATAAATACTGTGGATCCATAAAGTCTAGAAGAAGTGAATGAAGAGAAGAGGCATGGGGGTGGCTTGCGGGAATGACGGATACTACCTGGAGATGAATATCCTTATTCAATAAACATACACACAGTTAATGCGACTCCAACATTGCTCTATGCTTCAACGGCAAGAGGAAATGTGGAAAAAAGGATTTGCATCCACATAAAAGCAGAGGAGTAGCTTGCTTGTTACAGCGGTTACTACCCCAAACCAAAAGTGCCTGATACTTCACTTTCAATGCATATCCAGCATAGCTCGATGCTTCAACGGTAGGAGGAATGAAGAAAAGATGTTTTATATTCAGACATCTACCAAACAAGGACTGAATTACATAGTCTGAGTAAAACAAATAAGCATGGGTGTAGCTTGCTTGTTACGGCGGTTATTACCCCAAATCAAGCCTGATACTTCACTTAGAATACCTATCCAGCTCAGCTCACTGCTTCAAAGGCAGGGGAATGAAGAAAAGAGGATTTATATTCAAACAACCGACAAGGACTGAATTGCACAGGCTGGGTAAACAAGCGCGGGAGTAGCTTTCTTATTACGACAGTTACTACCCCAAACCAATTAGCTGGATACTTCACTTAGATGCTGCTCCAGCACTGCTATCTACGATGGTGGGGGGGGGGGGGGGATAGAACCAAAAAAATTATTTAAAGGGACAAGAGTAACAGAAAAGTATGAAAAAAAAAGTGTCAAAGCTTGCTGGGCAGACTGGATGGACCATTTGGTCTTCTTCTGCCGTCATTTCTATGTTTCATAATTTGTAATTGTGTGTGGGAAGGGCTGGGGGACAGGGAACAAGGCTGTAAGGATCAGCAAGGGCACCACACACATATCCCCCACCATTCACCATCTCTCACTTCCCTGGTGCACAGATGCTGGGGAAACATGGGAGATAGGTGGTAGGGTTCCTGAGAGTATGGCTATGTTGCCAGATTCCTAGAAATATTATCACTGATGTTATCTGCCACTCCTCTGGGAACATGGATGTTTGTGGGTTAAGGGAGCTGGTCAGATGGGAACACATTTTGCTGGTGCTGCCTTCCAAATTTGTTCCATGCCCGGCCTCGGGCCCTGTCTAATTGTAGAATTGCGCAGTTCGCAGATGTGGAGTGTGGGACTGGGAAATTTCTTTATGCTTATTAATTTTAAGGTACGTGTGCATATATATGTAAATTATATATATATAAATTAAATTGTATGTGTAATTGGGTTCCCATGGGCTAATATGGAAAAAAATCCCCCGGGCCAATATTTTCCCAAAATCTGCCCCTGGGTCTCAGGGTGGAGTTAGGTCAAGGGAGGCAACAACGCATGTACTTTTGGATTTTCCAAATTATAGCCTAGAATCATCAAAATGCTATATAGCACAAATAGCGCCCACAATAAAAAAATGAGGGTGGTTAGGCTAATTTCCTATCAACCACATCGCATAGGCAATTTCCGTGAAGCGCGATGCGTTATCATGTCTCGCAATGTGTCAGCGCATTATGGGTAGTGTCAGTGCATTGCAGGTCATTTTACGCAGTAAACGTCGGTTTATGCGTGGCACGTTATTTTTTTAGTTTATATATACTGGCTTCCAGCAGGAGAGGAGAGGAGAGTTAGTAAGTTGGATAGTGGGAGTAGGAGCTTTTTCAGAATCGATTACCTGAGTGCGTTGTCTGGTCTTCTGTTGCCATCAGTTTTGTTTTTGTTCAGTTTGTCTGTCTGTTTTATTTGTGAGGAGTGGTGGTGATGTGTGGAGGAGGTGTGGTGCTAGTGTGATGCTGGTGTGGAGAAGTGAGGAGTGGAGAGAATAGAGCGTGAGAGGTGTGGGGAAAGAGGAGAGGAGGGGGTGGTGCTGGTGTGGAGAAGTGAAGAGTGGAGAGTGGAGAGGATGGAGCTTGAGAGGCATGGGAGGGAGAGAGAGGAGAGGAGGTGGGAAGACGGAAAGGAGGCATGGGGTATACCTCCACCACATACAGACAGAGCTAGTGTGCCTGAGGTGTGCTGCCAGCAGTCAAATCCAGGTCCTGTGTGATCAAATGAAAACACACATAATCTCTAACAATGGTGACAACATCCTTCAACAACATAACCAGCATGTTGACTCAGATTCTACAATGCATGCCAGAGCCTTCACCTATGCCTTCCTCAGCATCCCAAGGACTCCATGCCCCGCAGCAGTCTTCGGCCTGAGTGACAAACCAGAGGTAGGCCCTCATAAGGCATGTCACCCTTAAGTGGAAAGCCATGCCATGGCAAAGGGCCATGAAGCCACAGAGCTTGTGGCAAATAATGCCAAGTAACAAGACCTGTCAAAACAAGCCTGGCCAGGTCTCTGTGTAGAGTTTCTGTGTCAGCTAGATGGAAGAAGCCTGCTGGGCCTGTCCTGACTACAGAGTTCCTGGACCAGCTAGATTAAAGAAGCCTTCTGGGCCTCTCCTGACTACAGAGCTCCTGTGCCGGCTTGATGATGGGGATGGTCTACTGTCTGCCAATCTTGTCCTGCTGTCTACTCCTAATGCCCTCCTCGATGCTCTGCCCATACTCCAGCCACCTTGATGCAATGCCAGTCACAGTCCAGCTGCTGTCTCTTCTCATCATGTCTCATCTCCTGCTCCTGATGCTGGTATCTCATCTCATCTCATCCTGCTGCTGCCTCCATGCTGATGTCTTATCTCATCTCATCTCATCCTGCTCCTGCCTCCATGCTGCGATGTCTTCTCCTGGTCCTCAGCCTCCATGTTGTCCATGCTGCTCTCTTTGGTCCTGGTCTTGCTACCTTCTTGTTGAACTCTGCTACCTTGGCCCGTAGGTTGTCCCCTTGAGTGCACTTTTTCAACATGGACTGTCTGAGGCCTTTATAGAAACATAGAAACATAGAAACATAGAAATGACGGCAGAAGAAGACCAAATGGCCCATCCAGTCTGCCCAGCAAGCTTCACACATTTTTTCTCTCATACTTATCTGTTTCTCTTAGCACTTGGTTCTATTTCCCTTCCACCCCCACCTTTAATGTAGAGAGCAGTGATGGAGCTGCATCCAAGTGAAATATCTAGCTTGATTAGTTAGGGGTAGTAGCCGCCGCAATAAGCAAGCTACACCCATGCTTATTTGTTTTACCCAGACTATGTTGTACAGCCCTTATCGGTTGTTTTTCTTCTCCCCTGCCAATAAGCAAGCTTCTCCCCTGCCAATAAGCAAGCTACAGCCATGCTTATTTGTTTTACCCAGACTATGTTATACAGCCCTTATTGGTTGTTTTTCTTCTCCCCTGCCGTTGAAGCAGGGAGCTATGCTGGATATGCGTGAAGTATCAGTTTTCTTTTTTTCTCCCCTGCCGTTGAAGCAGAGAGCTATGCTAGATATGCGTGAAGTATCAGTCTTCTCCCATGCTGTTGAAGCAGAGAGCCATGCTGGATATGCATCGAAAGTGAAGTATCAGGCACATTTGGTTTGGGGTAGTAACCGCCGTAACAAGCCAGCTACTCCCCGCTTTGTGAGTGCGAACCCTCTTTTCTTCTCCCCTGCCGTTGAAGCAGAGAACTATGCTGTATATGCATTGAAAGTGAAGTATCAGGCTTATTTGATTTGGGGTAGTAACCGCCGTAACAAGCCAGCTACTCCCCTCTTTGTGAGTGTGAATCCTTTTTTCCACATTTCCTCTTCCTGCTGAAGCTTAGAGCGATGTTGGAGTCACAGTAAGCATGTGTATGTTTATTTAATAAGGGTATTGTCTCCAGGCAGTAGCCATCATTCTGGCGAGTCACCCACTCTTCATTGGCGGCCTCTTGACTTTATGGATCCACAGTGTTTATCCCACGCCCCTTTGAAGTCCTTCACAGTTCTAGTCTTCACCACATCCTCCGGAAGGGCATTCCAGGCATCCACCACCCTCTCCGTGAAGAAATACTTCCTGACATTGGTTCTGAATCTTCCTCCCTGGAGCTTCAAATCGTGACTCCTGGTTCTGCTGATTTTTTTCTTGTGGAAAAGGTTTGTCGTTGTCTTTGGATCATTAACACCTTTCAAGTATCTGAAAGTCTGTATCATATCACCTCTGCTCCTCCTTTCCTCCAGGGTGTACATATTTAGATTCTTCAATCTCTCCTCGTACGTCATCCGATGAAGATCCTCCACCTTCCTGGTCGCCCTTCTCTGTACCGCCTCCGTCTTGTCTTTGTCTTTTTGAAGATACGGTCTCCAGAACTGAACACATTACTCCAGGTGAGGCCTCACCAAGGACCTGTACAAGGGAATAATCACTTCCCTTTTCTTACTCGATATTCCTCTCTCTATGCAGCCCAGCATTCTTCTGGCTTTAGCTATCGCCTTGTCACATAGTGTCTAATGATCTGAAGTCGGCGAAACAATCACCCCAAGGTCCCTATCCTGCTCCGTGCACATCAGTCTTCCCCCCCCCCCCCCCCCATCGAATACAGTTCATTCGGATTTCCACTACCCATATGCATGACTTTGCACTTCTTGGCATTGAATCTCAGCTGCCATATCTTCGACCACTCTTCCAGTTTCCTTAGATCTCGTCTCATTCTCTCCACTCCTTCCGGCGTGTCCACTCTGTTGCAGATCTTAGTGTCATCCGCAAAAAGACAAACCTTACCTTCTATCCCGTCCGCAATGTCGCTCACAAAGATATTGAACAGGACCGGTCCCAACACCGATCCTTGCGGTACACCACTTAAAACCGCTCTCTCTTCAGAGAAGGTTCCATTTACCATCACACATTGTCTTCTGTCCGTCAACCAATTTGCAATCCAGGTCACCACCTCGGCACTCACTCCTAAGCTTCTCATTTTATTCACCAGTCTCCTGTGCGGAACCGTATCAAAAGCTTTGCTGAAATCCAAGTATATGATATCGAGTGCTCTTCCTCGATCCAATTCCTTGGTTACCCAGTCAAAAAAGTCAATCAGATTTGTCTGACAGGATCTTCCTCTGGTGAATCCATGCTGCCTCTGGTCCATCAATTCTCCTGACTGTAGATAGTTCACTATTCTCTCTTTCAACAGTGACTCCATTACTTTTCCCACCACCGAAGTGAGGCTAACCGGTCTGTAGTTACCAGCCTCCTCTCTGTTCCCACTCTTGTGAAGCGGGACCACCACCGCTCTTCTCCAATCACTCGGCACCACTCCCGTTTCTAGGGATCTATTGAACAGGTCGCACAGCGGTCCCGCCAGCACATCTCTGAGCTCCCTCAGTATCCTTGGATGAATCCCATCAGGCCCCATGGCTTTGTCCACTTTCAGATTCTTTAGCTCTTCCCATACATTATCTACTGTAAATGGATTTTCCTCTGTTTCGCTACCCTCCAGTTTCTTGTTGTGTAGAGATGGTCCTTCTCCAGGGTCTTCTTTAGTGAACACAGAGCTGAAGTATTCGTTTAATATTTCTGCCATTTCTTCGTCTCTCTCCACACATTGATCATTTCCACCTTTCAATTTCACTATACCACTTTGGACTTTTCTCTTTTTGCTGATGTATCTGAAAAATGTTTTGTCACCATATTCTATCTCCTTGGCAATCCTCTCTTCCGCTTGACTTTTTGCCAACTTGATTAATTTCTTAGTCTCCCTCAGTTGAATCAGATATTCTTCTTTGTGCTCCTCCCTTTGGGATCTTTTGTATTTCTTGTATGCAGTTCTTTTAGCTTTAATTTTGTCAGCCACCTCCTTTGAGAACCAGATAGGTTTCATTTTTCTTTTGCTTTTCTTTACATTTCTAACATATAGAGCAGTTGCCTTGGCGATTGCTCCTTTTAGATTGGTCCACTGCTGATCCATATCTCTCTCATTTTCCCATCCATTTAGTTCTTCCTCTAGGTACTTCCCCATTTCCTCAAAGTCTGTGTTTTTGAACTGTAAAACTCTGGTCTTTGTGCTTCTTTTCCATATTCTTTTAGTGATATTAAACCATACCGTTTGTTGATCACTGGTGCTGAGGTGGGCGCCCACCTTGACATCAGAGACGATATCTCCATTATTGAGCACTAAGTCGAGTATAGTTCCTTCTCTTGTGGGTTCCAATACCATTTGTTTGAACAAAGATACTTGCATGGCATCCACTATTGCTCTACTGTTTTTAGATTCTGCAGATGGGATTTTCCAGTCTACATCTGGCATATTAAAGTCACCAACGATCACCACTTCCCCTTTTTTACCTATCTTATGGATGTCTTCAACCAGATCTCTGTCCAACTCTTCCTTTTGGTTTGGAGGCCTGTAAACCACTCCAATATAAATGGATGCTCCATCATCTGTTTTTAGGTCGACCCATAGTGCTTCTTCCTTGCCCCAACTTCCTTGCAGCTCAGATGCTTGGATATTATTTCTGACATAAAGAGCCACACCTCCCCCTTTTCTATCCACTCTGTCCTTCCTTAACAAGTTATAGCCTGGTATTGCCGTATCCCAATCATGAGATTCTGTGAACCATGTCTCTGTGATAGCAACGATGTCATTAGGGCCTGCAGATCTGGGATTTTATTTCCCAAACTATGAGCATTTGTAGTCATAGCTTTCCAGGTACTCTCTTTACGGTTATTGATTTTCCTGTACTCCTTATGAGACTTTAGTTGAGATTTGTTATTCACTTTACTCTTTCCTTTTGCAGTTGTGCCATTGATGACAGAGTTATCCATCTCAATTAGCTTTTTCTTTTGGTTATGGATCTTGAAGTTCTGCATGCATTGGTTTTTTCTCTTTTCTGGTAACACGTCAATGTTTTTCTCTAGAATTTCTTCAGTTAATATAGGGAGGGCTTTATGTTCTTGTTGCATTTGATACTGTGTGTGTCTCCTTGTTACAGGTCTAATTCTACCAGAGCCCACTGTGATCCTGTTTTTTAATGATTTACTTGATGAACTGATTGAGTGGGGGGGTATACTTGTTGGCTTCCCATCTGTCAAGAATGGGTGACTGTGGGACACATGTGTTATCCTACCTGAGTCTACTGTATTTCTTTTTCTTGACTCCTGGTTCTTTTTTGGTGTTGGGGAATTATTTTCTGAGTAATGCAATGTGGGTGTAATTCTTGTAATTGAAGCTAATTGAGCTTTAACCTCAGTCAGCTCCATTTTCAAAGAAGAGAGCTGTGCACAGATTGGGCAAGCTCCAAGTCTCCAGATGCTTTCCCTCAGAATAAAGGCTCTACAACAGTTGCATTGGATAGTTCTCATATTGGTTAAGTTTTGGATTGGTATGTCCTTAGCTGTTAACATACTAATTTATCTTGTTGCTAATGCTAATTTAGTCAGTCTATATTAGTAATCTAATCCCAGGGGTGGGTGGGTAGAGGGGTAGGGTGGGAGGGAATCAAACAGTTGAACCTGGGACAAGCTGGGTAGAGTAGGACACTTTCTGGAACTTTATTAGTCCTTTAGCTATTAAATGATCCCACAGCACTTCTGTGCCAATATTAACCAGATTATTAAAGAACAGCTATACAAAAATAGAAATGCAGGTATACTGGATCTTAAAAATAACAGTTTGCAAGCAACAATTACAATTAATGTATAATAACAGACCTAGAGAAAGGTATAAAATACAGCAGTTCTACTGCTCAGAGAGCCCAGATATTAGTGGAGCACAGAGCAATTAATTAGAAGAAATAGTGAAGAAAAACAGCAGGTTTTTTTGGGGTTTTTTCTTTTTTTCCCCCAGAAGAGCACCACAGAAAATTAAGAGTCTTTTTTCCCCCAGAAGAGCACCACAGAAAATTAAGACTTTTTTCCCCCAGAAGAGCACCACAGAAAATTAAGAGTCTTATCTGCACAGGAACAGAAGAATCCCCTCTGGGGCTGCCTCAAGCAGTCTGCAATGCCCAGCCAGTTCACTATTTACCTTCTCTGCCACACCCAATCTGGCCTTAACTGGACACCTTAGGAACCTTCTAGTTCTTACCTATTAAAGGACCCCCTCAGCACTTCTGTGCCAATATTAACCAGATTATTAAAGAACAGCTATACAATAATAGAAATGCAGGTATACTGGATCTTAAAAATAACAGTTTGCAAGCAACAATTACAATTAATGTATGATAACAGACCTAGAGAAAGGTATAAAACACAGCAGTTCTACTGCTCAGAGAGCCCAGATATTAGTGGAGCACAGAGCAATTAATTAGAAGAAATACAGCAGGTTTTTTTTGGGTTTTTTTCTTTTTTCCCCCAGAAGAGCACCACAGAAAATAAAGAGTCTTTTTTCCCCCAGAGAGCACCACAGAAAATTAAGTCTTTTTTCCCCCAGAAGAGCACCACAGAAAATTAAGAGTCTTATCTGCACAGGAACAGAAGAATCCCCTCTGGGGCTGCCTCAAGCAGTCTGCAATGCCCAGCCAGTTCACTATTTACCTTCTCTGCCACACCCAATCTGGCCTTAACTGGACACCTTAGGAACCTTCTAGTTCTTACCTATTAAAGGACCCCCTCAGCACTTCTGTGCCAATATTAACCAGATTATTAAAGAACAGCTATACAATAATAGAAATGCAGGTATACTGGATCTTAAAAATAACAGTTTGCAAGCAACAATTACAATTAATGTATAATAACAGACCTAGAAAAAGGTATAAAATACAGCAGTTCTACTGCTCAGAGAGCCCAGATATTAGTGGAGCACAGAGCAATTAATTAGAAGAAATAGTGAAGAAAAACAGCAGGTTTTTTTGGGGTTTTTTCTTTTTTCCCCCAGAAGAGCACCACAGAAAATTAAGAGTCTTTTTTCCCCCAGAAGAGCACCACAGAAAATTAAGACTTTTTTCCCCCAGAAGAGCACCACAGAAAATTAAGAGTCTTATCTGCACAGGAACAGAAGAATCCTGTCTGGGGCTGCCTCAAGCAGTCTGCAATGCCCAGCCAGTTCACTATTTACCTTCTCTGCCACACCCAATCTGGCCTTAACTGGACACCTTAGGAACCTTCTAGTTCTTACCTATTAAAGGACCCCCTCAGCACTTCTGTGCCAATATTAACCAGATTATTAAAGAACAGCTATACAATAATAGAAATGCAGGTATACTGGATCTTAAAAATAACAGTTTGCAAGCAACAATTACAATTAATGTATGATAACAGACCTAGAGAAAGGTATAAAACACAGCAGTTCTACTGCTCAGAGAGCCCAGATATTAGTGGAGCACAGAGCAATTAATTAGAAGAAATAGTGAAGAAAAACAGCAGGTTTTTTTGGGGTTTTTTCTTTTTTCCCCCAGAAGAGCACCACAGAAAATTAAGAGTCTTTTTTCCCCCAGAAGAGCACCACAGAAAATTAAGACTTTTTTCCCCCAGAAGAGCACCACAGAAAATTAAGAGTCTTATCTGCACAGGAACAGAAGAATCCTGTCTGGGGCTGCCTCAAGCAGTCTGCAATGCCCAGCCAGTTCACTATTTACCTTCTCTGCCACACCCAATCTGGCCTTAACTGGACACCTTAGGAACCTTCTAGTTCTTACCTATTAAAGGACCCCCTCAGCACTTCTGTGCCAATATTAACCAGATTATTAAAGAACAGCTATACAATAATAGAAATGCAGGTATACTGGATCTTAAAAATAACAGTTTGCAAGCAACAATTACAATTAATGTATGATAACAGACCTAGAGAAAGGTATAAAACACAGCAGTTCTACTGCTCAGAGAGCCCAGATATTAGTGGAGCACAGAGCAATTAATTAGAAGAAATACAGCAGGTTTTTTTTGGGTTTTTTCTTTTTTCCCCCAGAAGAGCACCACAGAAAATAAAGAGTCTTTTTTCCCCCAGAGAGCACCACAGAAAATTAAGTCTTTTTTCCCCCAGAAGAGCACCACAGAAAATTAAGAGTCTTATCTGCACAGGAACAGAAGAATCCTCTCTGGGGCTGCCTCAAGCAGTCTGCAATGCCCAGCCAGTTCACTATTTACCTTCTCTGCCACACCCAATCTGGCCTTAACTGGACACCTTAGGAACCTTCTAGTTCTTACCTATTAAAGGACCCCCTCAGCACTTCTGTGCCAATATTAACCAGATTATTAAAGAACAGCTATACAATAATAGAAATGCAGGTATACTGGATCTTAAAAATAACAGTTTGCAAGCAACAATTACAATTAATGTATAATAACAGACCTAGAGAAAGGTATAAAATACAGCAGTTCTACTGCTCAGAGAGCCCAGATATTAGTGGAGCACAGAGCAATTAATTAGAAGAAATAGTGAAGAAAAACAGCAGGTTTTTTGGGGTTTTTTCTTTTTTCCCCCAGAAGAGCACCACAGAAAATTAAGAGTCTTTTTTCCCCCAGAAGAGCACCACAGAAAATTAAGACTTTTTTCCCCAGAAGAGCACCACAGAAAATTAAGAGTCTTATCTGCACAGGAACAGAAGAATCCTGTCTGGGGCTGCCTCAAGCAGTCTGCAATGCCCAGCCAGTTCACTATTTACCTTCTCTGCCACACCCAATCTGGCCTTAACTGGACACCTTAGGAACCTTCTAGTTCTTACCTATTAAAGGACCCCCTCAGCACTTCTGTGCCAATATTAACCAGATTATTAAAGAACAGCTATACAATAATAGAAATGCAGGTATACTGGATCTTAAAAATAACAGTTTGCAAGCAACAATTACAATTAATGTATGATAACAGACCTAGAGAAAGGTATAAAACACAGCAGTTCTACTGCTCAGAGAGCCCAGATATTAGTGGAGCACAGAGCAATTAATTAGAAGAAATACAGCAGGTTTTTTTGGGGTTTTTTCTTTTTTCCCCCAGAAGAGCACCACAGAAAATTAAGAGTCTTTTTTCCCCCAGAGAGCACCACAGAAAATTAAGTCTTTTTTCCCCCAGAAGAGCACCACAGAAAATTAAGAGTCTTATCTGCACAGGAACAGAAGAATCCTCTCTGGGGCTGCCTCAAGCAGTCTGCAATGCCCAGCCAGTTCACTATTTACCTTCTCTGCCACACCCAATCTGGCCTTAACTGGACACCTTAGGAACCTTCTAGTTCTTACCTATTAAAGGACCCCCTCAGCACTTCTGTGCCAATATTAACCAGATTATTAAAGAACAGCTATACAATAATAGAAATGCAGGTATACTGGATCTTAAAAATAACAGTTTGCAAGCAACAATTACAATTAATGTATAATAACAGACCTAGAGAAAGGTATAAAATACAGCAGTTCTACTGCTCAGAGAGCCCAGATATTAGTGGAGCACAGAGCAATTAATTAGAAGAAATAGTGAAGAAAAACAGCAGGTATTTTTTGGTTTTTTTCTTTTTTCCCCCAGAAGAGCACCACAGAAAATTAAGAGTCTTATCTGCACAGGAACAGAAGAATCCTCTCTGGGGCTGCCTCAAGCAGTCTGCAATGCCCAGCCAGTTCACTATTTACCTTCTCTGCCACACCCAATCTGGCCTTAACTGCTAATATGTGCTAATAACAGCACATAGTTGTGCTGTTATTAGCTATAACATTAGAGCTGTACTGTAGCTATTGGTGTTGTGTTCCGTGGACAGCCACAATCACGGCCCCCTACCTGAACGCTGATGGCGGACCGCCGTGACAGTGTCGGGGGAAGCTGCTGGAATCTGATGCCCGTCATTCCCGCATGCCGACGCAGGCCTCTGGGGTGGCCGCTGGGCTGGGAGCCATCCCTGCTCCTCCCTTGCGGCATCGGGCAGCCTTCCTCCGTGGCCGGGGATCCAAGATAGCTGCCGCCATCTTAGGTGCGAGGCTGCATCTCCTTGCTGTATTTAAAGGGACCTTGTCCCTTTAATTGCCTACACCTGTTCCCAATGTACCGGACCAGGGGAAGTATATAAGGAGACTTCCTCTGCTCATTCCTTGACTTGGCAATGTCTTCGTTATTCGAGTCTGCTTGTTTCGATGAGTCTTCTTGTGCTTCGGATCCTTGCTTCTGGTTCCTGTCTCATCTCAGTGATTCCTTGGTGTCTGACTTCGGATTGGCAAGCAGTGATTCTTGGGGTGTGACTTCGGACTGGCAAGCAGTGATTCCCGGTGTGTGACTTCGGACTGGCAAGCGGCGATCCCTCGATGTGTGACCTCAGACTGGTAAGCGATGACCCTCTGGCACTTGACCTTGGACTTCTTCTGGCCCATCGTCTCCAAAGGCCCACCTAAGTCCCAGCGGCCCGGGTCCCTACGGGCTCCTCCCGGGGGAACCGTGGGCTTCCAGTGGCGAAGACCCAGTTGGCTTCTCCGACGTCTCGACTCTTCGCTTCCCCACAGTCACCACAGTCTTCAGTGCCGAGGGTCAGCCGGTCACATCTTCTGTTCCGCCTCGCCACCCGACGGGGGAACCTAAGGATCCACCTCCTAAGGTATACCATCCTCCCATTAGTCCAAGGGTTCACAAGCCTAATCATGACAATTGGGGTGCCACGTCTGCTTTCTGTGTTCTTTGCTGTAATCATGATTGTACAAAAGGATAAGATCGTAAGACTATATATGTAATGTTGCCATTTGGAACAATCTATGTACAGGTCTACACTCAACATGCTGTTCATTTCAGTTACAATGTCATGTGCAATTTGATATCTTCTCATTGCAGAATGTGATTACCAAAGATGTTTTCTTGCTTTCAATCTGTTGACATTTGTTGTATAATAGAGTGGTCATAGGTTTGACAAAACATTTTCTGGTTGTCTTTTTTCATTGTGTGCTTTTTGTCTAGGTCAAAGGTTTGGGATCCACATGACTTTGCATGCTAGTCCAAGGTCGGTACCCAAGAGAATCACCAATCGCCAGTCCGAGGTCAGGAGCCAAGAGTCGTCGGGAGCCAATCCAAGGTCAGAATCCAGGAGATCCATCCAAGGAGCTAGAGAAGGGGAACAGGAGCAGGACAGGAATTTGGAAGGCAGGGAAGGACACGGAAGGCAGGAACAAGGAAGCAATACCACACAAGTGCTACAGATCTCACAGGAAGTGAAGCAAACTCGTTGCCAAGTCGAGGAATGCAAAGAGGAGGCTCCCTTATGTAGTCCCAGGATCCTGACGTCATCATAAGGGGTTGTCTTTTCCAATTGCTGCTGGCCCCTTTAAATCTTCATAGGAGGCGTGGCCACGCACCTAGGGAGGGCCTGGCCTGACCAGGGCAGTCGGGAGCGTCGGTCTGTGGCCTTGAGCCGTGAAGGGAAGGACAGGGAACGTTCCTCCTGCTGCGGAGCATGGCACAAAGTCGGCAGGCGGCATCACGAAGAAGGAGAGGGCCCGCAGCCTGTGCCAGGAACGCCTCCCTGCCGGCATGCCGATGCCGATGGCGGTCCGGGAGCCAGGAACAGAGGTAGGAGTATCCAGCCGCAGGTGGCCACAGCTGGCGATTCTAACAACAGAATTAAGAAAACATGAATAAAGTCTTCACACCTCTCTGCATTGGGGAGTAACAGCTATTGCCTTGATTAACAAATGATTTGCCTGAAGGAGTGCTAATTTTTACATACAACTTTAATCACAATTGTGCACATGTTTTGGACAGTAAACTCCTTGTTACATTAGGAACAAAGTTCTATGCACAAAAATGTGTGCATAACCAAGCTCTAGCATGAATGCACAGCTAAGCGCACCTTATTACTTAGGGGCCCTGATTGACAGCCTAAGGCTGGCAAATAGTTCTTTTTTTTAAGTAATCTGGAAGAGTAGGCAGAGGCAGCAGGAGTCAAGAGGACCAGAGGACACCATCTGCATTTCTCCAGGTCTGCAAGACAGATTTCCTGCTTATGGATTTGGATAGTCTTCCTATGGTATCCATCACAGAAAAGAACCATGAGCTAGCTCAAGCAAAACATGTACTCTCATAAATTAATTCTGGCTAGAATTTCACTGTTTTATTCAGAATTTGATGGAATTCCACTAAGGCATCATTTTTTTTTAACATGTACACCTTAATGATATTTAACACATAGCAAATGTTGTCTGAATGTACCCATGAAAAGAAAGGTATGTGCTGAGTTTTGTGACTCTCTTACAATTTTAAAATAGAGCACTTGTTAGGATTCTGTAAGTATCAGTTGGTAAGTGAACCCTAGGCTGAAGTGAGAGCTGGTACTGCCCACAGGGAGAAGCCCCGTGAGCCTCACTGTCGGGAGGCTAGGTCTCAGCTGGAGTTAAACATGGAAGCAATATAGAGTCTTTATTAAAGAGATAGAAGCACTACCCATGGAGCGGGGGGTGCCAGAGAGGAGGTCACACAGACCTAGAGACACAGGGTCGATAGAATAGGAAGTGCCAAGAGGGAATACCTTTGTAGCATTGGTAGAGGTCCATGGAGTGGGTACACCGAAGAGGTCTCCTGTAGAGATGGTAATGGCCCGCGAAGCAGGGTACACCGAAGAGGTCTTGGTAGAGATGGAAGTGGCCCGCGGTGGGGTACACCAATAGTGTCCTCAGTAAAGGTGATAATGACCCGCAGAGCGGGATATGCTGGTGGGGTCCTCTGTAGAGATGACAGCGGTCCACAGAGGAAGTGCACAGTCGAGGCCCTCGATGGAGGTGGCAATGGCCCGCAGAGCGGGTTACACCGGTGAGGGTCCTTGGTAGAGCTGGTAGTGGTCCGCAAGGTGGGGTGCGCCTGTGAGGTCCTCGATAGAGTGGTAAGGGTCCATACAGCGGGTACCTCTGAAGGAGTCCTCCGTAGAGATGGTAATGGTTCGCAGTGCGGGGTACACCAGGGAGGCACTTAGTAGAGTAGAAAGTAATCCGCAGGGCGGAGTACTCATGAAAGAGCAGTATTGGTTCCAGGGAAGCCCCAGGGAATGGGGCAGGCAGAGTTCCAGGCATCAGGCCCTCCGAGGAGCGGATAGCCAGGATGAGAGAAAGGCCCCTGAAATGTGGGTACCTGAGACGTCCACGTCGGAACAGGAACTGGAACGCAGAATCCTCAGGAAGCGAGGCGGAATTAGCAAGGATGAAACTCTTTGCCAAATCGCCTTTAGGCAGGGCCAGCTGGTTTAAATATCCGAGGAGAATGATGTCATCTGGAGGGGACACCCCGAGGTTCCCGCCATGACGTGGATAAGACTGGCCCGTGTGTGCGTGTGCGCACCTAGAGGGACCCAATGGCAAGATGGCGGTCGACGGCATCCGTGCCAACCCGGGAGGCCTGAGAGCGGTAGGCAGGTCGTCGGCAGCTAGCGGAGTCTGCCAATCTACCCCATGGAGTCAGAGAAGCAAAGAAGGAGGTGAGCAGTAGTAGTCGCAGCTGTCTGTGACCGACGGGTGTAACAGCACTATTGTGTTTAAAAAAATGGTTTTGATGAAAGAAAATTTTAAAGGTAATATTTATTCATTTATTTGCACAAAGCAGGATAGTTGAATATACTTAGCAGTAAAATCAGTTCCCAAAATTGCAAAGAAAAGAAAGTTTATGAAAAATTGACAGTGAATATTAATTAGTTAAAAAGTATGCAATGTGTAATTACTTACCTGCTTAACAAATTGACATCTCTTCATATTCTCCTTCCATTCCAAAGCAATCCTTAAAATTATGCATTCTACTTTGACAACGTTGTGTGCTTTATGAGATTTGAACAGATATTGTTAAGAGCTGTAAAGCAAAACCAGTAGGCCCATCCTACCTGGGCTCCAGTGGCATACCGAGGGGAGGGTGGAGGGGGGCCAATATCCCCGGGCGCAGGGATATAGGGTGGTGCTCATGGCTGACATGGAGGCCCATACGGCCGCCGGTGGACCTCATCCCACTGGTGACTGAGCAGGGAACTACTGCTGTGCTGAGTGCTGGACGCACACAGCAGAAGATCAGGGGGGCTATGGTAGAGCTCATCTCACCACGGCCTGAAGAAAAAGGTCACATCCAAACCTACAGGTGCTCCTCCTCCTTCCTGTGGTGCGGCCCCGGAAGAGCCACACAAGAAGGGCAGGAAGGAGGAGGAGCACCAGCCACATACAGAAGAGGAGCAGTGATTATGAACCACTGTGGATCCCATGTCGCAGCGACCTGAGAAGAGGAGGAGACCCGCTAGCAGGGCCGCCATGGATCCCATGTCGCAGTGGCCCAAGAAGAGGAGGCCTAGATGTGAGAGAGAGGCTGAGGGCCTGTAGAGTGTGTCTGTGTATGAGAGTGAGTTGAGAGACTGTGTGTGGCAGTGAGAGCCTGAATGTTTGGAAAGAAAGCATGTGAGAGCCTCTATGTGTGTGTGAGAGACAGCATATGACAGAGAAAGAGTGTTTGTGTGTGTGTGTGTGTGTGTGTGTAGGTGTGTAGGTGTGAGAGAGACAGCGTGTGAGAATGAGAACTTGACTGTTTGAGGGAAGAAGACAGATGGAGAGAAAAGGAATAGAAAAAAAGGAATTGGCAAAACTACAAGAAAGGGAAGGTGGAAAAAAAAGCCTGTGACCAACCCATTAGAAAACAAAGATCAGACAGCAAAGGTAAAAAAGAAATAATTACTTTTTAGTGATTGGCGTATGTTACCTTTGAGAATGTGCAAGAGTAGCACTTTCTCTATGCTGAACTCGCAATGTTCGAGATCGACATGGAGGAAGTGGAAGCCCCACAAATGTTTAATATCGCGGGGCCTGCACAGAGGAGGCAGCAGAACTGGCTTCAGTGTCAGTAGCAGCGATCGGTGCTTTCCCAAAAGCCACACGGCAGCATTGACAATGGCAGCAGAAGAATGAGAGAGGCTCCGAGGTTGCTGGCAAAAGAAAGTGAAGGGGTCTGCCTTTAGTGTGTGCATGTGTATGAATGGGTGCCTGTCTGAGGGTGTGTCTGTGTATGAGAATGAATGGGTGTCTTCCTGGGGTTTGTATGTGTGAGAATAGGTGCCTGCCTGTGTGTGGTGCATGTGTATGTGAGAATGAATGTGTGCATGCCTGAGGAGTGGGAAGGGAGTGGTGTGAGAATGAATGGGAGTCTGCCTGGGGATCAGTGTGTCAGTGTGTGTGTGTGTGTGTGTGTGTGTGTGTGTCTGAGCCTGCCTAGGGTTTGTGTGTGTGTTTGAGAATGACTGGGAACTTGCCTGGGTGTGTCTGTGTGTATGTGATGGAGCCAGTGAGAGTGAGAGTGTGTTTGTGTATGAGAGAATCCAGGGGAATAAGCTTGTTTGTAGGGGGGTGGGGGGAGGAGAGAGGGTCTTAGAGCCTCAGAGTGTGTCAGTGTCTGTGTGAGAGAGAAAAGGTTGTGGTGGGTATAAGAGCATGTATGTGTGTGTATGTGACAGTGTATGTGTGAGAGAGAATGGACATGTGTGTATGTGTGTGAGAGAGAGAGGATAACCTCCTAATCCTTGACAATATCAGGGTGACGGGAAATCAAGAGTTCCCCGGTATAGACAGCAGGGACTTTTTTAAAATCCTTTTTAGTTTTAATTATTGGGTGTTATTTGATATATGTGCTGTTTTGAAATATTTTATTGGTGCTTGGGAAATTTTTTTAAAATGTATATGATTTTAATTAATAGAAATTATTCTATTTATCAGTAGTTATAAATATTCTTTTATTAGTATGGTTTTACTATTATAATTGATGCTTTATGTTTCTTGATTTTATTTGTTTTATGAGGAATGGTGCTTCTGTTTTTTCATTGTTACACACAGAATCTGGCTTCTTGGGGTTTCCATTTCAGATTTTGTCTAATTTGTGATCCTTTATTCTAAATTTGGTGAGGTTCTGTCTCTGCTTGTGCATGTGATCAAGGTGAGAGATTGTGCTAGCGTGTAGTGTCTGTGTAGGGATCTATAGTAATCGGATTTGATTTGTTTCCCCAGTAGGTGGTGTATTGCTTTTTCACAGGTAGGGTTCTTGTTTAAGTCTTTGGTGTTACTATTGTTACATTACGATAGGTTTGCGCTATAGATTTGAGTGCCTTTTTTGCAGGGTTTTGTATTAGTTCATAATGTGCCTGGCAGTGGAAGGTGTTTGTGCTGCTGTTACTGTGAGGTGACACCGGAATTTGAAAATATCTTTTTATATGATGAGCTGTAAGGGAAACATCTAAGCTCCATTGTTGGGTGAATTTCTGAGGATGCACAGTGTGTTACAGAACTGGAGGTGCGGATATATATTGACATTGTTTTCCTTCCTGTACACATTCCAGACTTCACTCTCATGGCCATATAAAATTAGTTGAATGAAGCTATCAAATAATTTTAATAGTAGTTTTACTAGAAGTGTCAAACTGGCCAGATTTTTAAAATTATGCAGAAGACCCTTTGGACTTTCTTATTAGGACTTTTTTTTATAGCCAATTCTAAAGCAGGGGGCCATGCTATGGAGGTGGGTGTGATGAAGAAATGTCATTTTGGCTCCCCCCCCCCCCCCCCCCATTTCTTCTGTCTAGAGACACCACAGATTTTCTGTGACCTTAAGCATTAGTACAAGAAGGATTAAGGGGGGGATGCTGGAGAGGCACACAAATGCATTCGCCAGATGCCAGAGACCCTTGGTGCGCCACTGCTGGGCTCACCGTGAACAGCCTCCCTACCTCCAGGATGTGTCTTTCCCTTTCTCTGACGGCCACTCTACTAATTTGATTCCATTGACTAAACTCTGTCAATGAAAACAACCTCCAAATTTACAAGAGTGTGGGAGAATAATTTATGAATAAAAGTATTATTTTTAAAAAAGTCAAAATAATGATGACTAAACTTGGAAAGAAAAAGAAAGACAAAGCAAAGGCTGCTGAAGCCTTTGCTTTGTCTTTCCAAGATGTGTCTTTCCAAGATGTGTCTTTCCAAGATGTGTCTTTCCAGGTGTGTCTTTCCAAGATAGCAGATACACCTGGAGAAAACCTGTTGGCGGTAAGTGAGTCACAAACCTCAGCATTCACTAGCTCAGTTGTTAAAACCCTGGAGAGGAAATTTGAAAAGCGTATGACAAATTAGTAACATTAACCCAAAATGTTGGTAATAAAAAAAAAAAATGCTACAGAAGTAAAGCAACAGGTATTTGAAACAGAAGATCATATGAAGGGAGCCTTAACAAAAATTGCTAAATTCAAAATGCAGTTGCTTCCTACGAAGACAAAATTGAGGACCTAGACAGGGACAGCAGAATACCTTTTTCAATGGGAGGGGCTAGGCCAACAAGCTCCTTCCCTGCCCCCATATCCCCTCTCTTCCTCCTGCACACCCCTCCCTCTCTCTTCCCTATCCTACCCCCACTCCCCTCACTATCTCTTCATTTCATCCTGGCCTTCTCCCCGCTCCCACACTCAGCATAGTTGAGGTGTGTGCAAAAAGAGAGAAAGCCAGAGAACTGTTGAAAGGCAGCCTGATCCCTCTGAATAATGAGCCAAAACCCCGCCCAATGCAAATACACAGCTGGAGGCCTGAAAAAAAGAAAAATTCCTGCTCCTTAGTTAACCTGTTGCTTTTAAAATAGAGTGGTTCCTTGTCAGTGCCTAAAATATCAAGCGCTGACAGTCTCGACATTGTGCTAGGATTACCATTGGTTTAAGATTAAAAAGAAATTATAATCCCAATTGATAAGAAATAATAAAATAAAAATAACATTCCTTCTGTGATTTTCATACAATAGGAATAATTATCCTTTGTTTTGTAGGGTTAGTTAAATTAAGAAGTTCAGTAAGCCTTTGTGACCTACATACACCAGGGAACATTCTAGTTTTTCTGAAGTTAAATACGGGTCGATTCAGTATGGTGCGCTTGGCCGAGCGCACCGTTAGCCCCCGTTTGGCCGCGTGTTTTCAACACGCTATTTTTACCCCTTATACCCCCCCAAAACTAATAGCACCCGCAACATGCAAATGCATATTGATGGGCCTATTAGTTATTCCCGCCGCGATTCAGAAAGTAAAATGTGCAGTCAAGCCACACATTTTACTTTCAGAAATGAATGCCTGCCCAAAGGCGTTAATTTCAGCCGGCACAGGGAAAGTGTACAGAAAAGCAGAAAAAACTGCTTTTCTGTACACCCTCCAACTTAATATCATAGCGATATTAAGTCGGAGGCCCCAAAAATTAAAAAAAATCAGCCCACAGCCCGCGGGTTGGAAAACGGACACTCAACTTTGCTGGCGTCCGTTTTCCGAACCGGTGGCTGTCAGCGGGTTTGACAACCGACACCGGTAAAATTAAGCGTCGGCTGTCAAAACTGCTGGCAGCTGCCGCTTCTGTCAAAAAAGAGGCGCTAGGGACGCGCTAGTGTCCCTAGCGCCTCCTTTTTAATGTGGGCTTCCTGAATCGCGCGCCCAGGCTCTCCCGCGAGGTTTTCTGTATCGGCCCGATAGTAACTTCAGAAAACTACAGCATAGTAGTTTTCTAGTTTCTTTTAGTTATTTAAAGCATAGGTAGTAGATCCCAGAGAGAAGAAGAGAGAAACACAATGACACAAATGAGAAAAAAGACAATGCACCTCAAAAAAAGAAAGGCATTGAACGCTAGCATCACTAGCAAGCAGTATCCCCTAGCAGCAACTTGGTTTGTAAAAATTCTTCTCAAAAACAATTCAGGAAAAGGCTAAGCCTCAGACACCATAGACAGAGAGAGAAAGGAATATGCAGAAAGCAAAGATTCTTAAAGACTATTTTTGAGACAAATAACCCTGAAAGAAAAAAAGAACAGGAAAGACAGAGAGAAGAAAGAACAGAACATATAAAGAGAGCTAAAATAAATATATACCTACCAGAAGAAGACTTCTGCAGAGTTCCAAGACACTGCAGGAAAAACAAAAATAAGAACATGCAAATCCTCATTTAAGTATAGTTTTTTTTAGTTAAAACAATAACAAGATTTACTTAAAACAATGACCAGATTTAGTTATTGCTGATAGAAATATAGCTGTAGAGAGATCAGAACTGGTTCTGTAAAGAGGAAAGATAAGTTAGATTTGTTTGTTAAATTCTATCACCTTTCCTGATTTTTGTTCCTGTTTTCAGCACTTCTTTTCTTTATAATACGTTTTGATAAAGCTATTTGGCAACTCCTAATTTGCCTTTTCTTTTTCCCCTGCTCTCCCTCCCTATCACTGGGAGACCAGATTGGGTGGGTTTTACGCCCCAGTGCAACAAACCCAATAGAAGAGAGGAATCATCTAGAGTCTCCCTAACCTTATCATCACTGGCCTAAGACACTGTTATGGGAGAGGGCTCCATTGATAGAGCGGTTTACACGAGCATCTTTTGTCAATGATATTTTAATTCAAACCATGGATCCAAAAACCCCACTGGAAAGTACAATGAAAGAAACTGAGAGACTTTGCTTCTTTTCAGAATTAAAAATTAATTGAATTAAATCAGAGGCTCTGGCTCCCATTGATTCTACTAAAGGGTTATTGGGTTCAAACTTTCCTCTCTAATGGGCAGATAACACTTTTTACTGTTTGCAGTTATTGTATCTAAAGACCTGGATAATTTGCATAAAGTGAGTGTCGTACTGCTTATTAAGGAGACACAAACATTCTTACAGGGATGGGAGTCCCTTCCAATTCCACTGATGGGCAGAATCAACTTGGTTCACATGAAAGTCCTTCCAAAATGTATTTATGTGCTGCAAATGTTACCCTTGTTCTTGGACCAGAGAGACTCAGATGTAAATAATAGGATTCTATGGAAATTTTTATGGTGCGGGAAGAGACCTTGTATGAGATTGAGTTCCCTTTTGGGTAGATGAAAATGGCAGCGGGGGGAGGGGGGGAAGGGGGTTTAGTGGAAGTTAGCACTTCCAGATATTAAATTTTATAATCTAGCCTACACTTGTGCCATTTGAGTGACTGGCTACATGACAATTATTATACTCCCGTAGCTCTTGAATGATTTGTTCCTAACTCCTTAAACAGGGATGGATTTAGGATTTTGCCACTTTTGGTGCTTATAAATGCCCCCCCCCCCAACACTTCCTGTAAGGATCTGTTACAGCAGTGGTCTCCAACCCTGTCCTGGGGGCCCCCCAGCCAGTCAGGTTTTCAGGATATCCACAATGAATATGCATGAGAGAAAATTTGCATGTTATGGAGGCAGTGCATGCAAATGTTCTCTCATGCATATTCATTGTGGATATCCTGAAAACCCGACTGGCTGGGGGGCCCCTAGGACAGGGGTGGGGACCACTGTGTTACAGAGTCACAAAAGGCTGTTCTCTGCTGAATGAGATTCAGCAAAGCTGGAAGGCAACTCCTAGCTGTTGGGCGCCCCGTCCACACCCGGCCCATGCACAGGCCTGCTCACCTCGCTAGCTCCTCTGCAGGTCACAGGTCGGCCTCCCCAGTGGCAGCCGTGAGCTTCTCCAGGCCTCAGCGTCCCACGGCGGTGGTCACCGGGCCTTCCACTGTGCACCAGGCCTCATGTCGGAGTTTGGCGTCCTCAGTGGCGTTGGCAATGCCCCTACGCGTGCATGCACGCGGACCACCCGGCCTCTTGTAGGGCCAGGGGCAGGTCCTAGCTCCACGGCGCGCCCTGATTGAACGTACGATATAAGGACGTCCCTGCCTGCACTTCCTTGCCTTGGCAATCAGGTCGGCACTGTATGTGTACTAGTTTGCCTCCATGTTCACAGCCTTGTTCCAGCATCCTACTGTTCCAGCGCCCTTCTGTTCCAGCGTCTGTCCGTCCTGTCTCCCCAGGTAGTACCCTCGGACTGTCTCTCTGGTACTGAACTCGGCCTGCTCCTTGACCATTCTGGTACTGACCTCTGCCTGCCTTGTGACCTCATCTGACCTCTGGAACCTGACCCTTGAAACTCCTCAGACTGATCCTCGGATTCTGACCCCAGCTGTCATTGACCACGTCTCCTGATTCTGGCTTTGTCCCTTGCCTTGTCATCGTCTACTCTGCACTGGCCTTCCTTGCTTCTCCAGACCTACAGCCTAGTGACCAACTGTGCTCCCTTGCTGCTCGTGGGCACGCCTCTCTACTACCTCTCTGAGAGACCCTGTGAGGTCCACCTAAGTCCAAGCGGCCCGGGTCCCTACGGGCTCCACCCGGGGGGACCGTGGGCTTCCAGTGGTGAAGCTCATCCTTGCCTCTGTCTCCTCCTGTGCTTCACCCCCTGGGGGCAGGTGCTTCCTGGTCCCTACCAGGGAACCGTTCTCCACTGCTCCAGGACAAGGGTCCACCTCCAAGTGCAACAGGTTGCCAAGGCCATGGACTCGGCGGAGTGTCCCGCCTCCAGGACCCTACCGGGTTTGGCTGCCACAGTCCAAGAATATCAGAGAGCTTTGGAATCGCTAGCCTCTTTCGGTGGAAGAGCTTCATTCCCAGCTGCGAGATACAGGTCTGGCCAATCCCGTGGGCCTATTGACCTTTATGTTACCCAAAGCATCTTTGGTGCTCCCTGCACCTCCTCGATACAATGGGGACCCACGCTCCTTTCGTGGCTTCCTCAATCAGTGCTTCATGCAATTTGCACTGCAACCCTCCTTGTTCCTGAAGGAAACCACTAAAGTGACCTTCATCCTTTTCTGCCTAGAAGGGAAGGCTCTTGCATGGGCCTTTCCATTATGGGAATGCTCTGATCCCATGCTTTCCGAGTTTGTTGCTCTCTTCAAGCAGACCTTCAGAGACCCAGACAGCCAAGCTGTAGCCAGCCATAAGCTGCTCCACCTCCATCAAGGGTCATGGACCCTCTCTGAATATATGGTGGAATTCAGGACCCTGGCTACTGAGCTTGGGTGACAAGAAGATTGTTTGCAAGCCATCTTCCTAGATGGTCTCTCCAGTGCTCTCAAAGATGAACTCTCCACCTGTGAGACTCCCACGTCTCTAGAGGACCTGATTTCCCTCACCGGGAAGATCGACCATCAACTCCGGCAAAGGCACCTAGAAGTAAAGGCTTCACGCTCTCCTCCACCGCATTCCATGCATGTCCAGAGTCCTCCAGCCAAGACTCCATCACCACCACCTCCTCCCATGGTGGAACCCATGGAGGTGAACCGTGGGTGACTGTCTCTGACCGAACGTCTCTGTCAGAGGAAGGAGGGTCTTTGCCTTTTCTGTGGTGCTTCCAGACATCTTCAGCAGTCCTGTCCTGTCCAGTCCGTCCAGAAAACTGCAACGCCTGAGCCTGGCGGGGGTCCCAAGCTTAGGCGATACTGTCACTGGCCCCCAACTCCTGCTTCCAGTCTCTCTGGGCATCGAGGCCCACTCCTTCACCACCACTGCTCTTGTCGATACAGGAGCAAGAGGCAGCTTCATCATGGATGACATTGTCAAGCTTCTGAACATTCCTTTCTAGCCATTAGATATGAGTCTCCACATCACCTCCATTCAAGGAGAACATTTTCCAGGGCTCATCACCCATCAAATAGTGGCTGTCCGTCTTACCGTGGACATTCTCCACGAGGAGATGTCCTTCTATCTGTTAAAATGTTCCACACATCCAGTCATCGTGTGGCTGCCCTGGCTCCAAGTTCACGAACCCCAGTTTGATTGGCATTCCCTGCAGTTGATGCAGTGGGGTTCCAAATGTCAGAAGACGTGTCTATGTCAAGTATCTCCAGCTGTCTCTGTCTTGAAGTCTACCACCCTATCTGGTTTGCCTACCCAGTATGCTGAGTTCGAAGATGTCTTCTCGAAGCAGAAGGCGGACACTTTGCCTCTGCTATGCAAATTGAATTGCTCCATAGAACTTCTGCCGGGCACGATGCCTCCCAAGGGCAGAACTTATCCATTGTCTCATCTAGAAACCCTAGCCATGTCTGAGTATATCAAAGAGAACTTAGAAAAAGGGTTCATTTGTCCCTCTGATTCTCCCGCTGGAGCGGGCTTTTTGTTAAGAAAAAGGACGGCAGTTTATGCCCTTGTATTGACTACAGAGAGCTCAATGCCATAACCCGCAAAGACCAGTATACCCTGCCCCTTATCAGTGAGCTGTCTGACTGCCTTCAAGGGGCATGGATCTTCACCAAGTTGGATCTGAGGGGTGCGTATAATATGGTACACATCCAACCTGAAGATATCTGGAAAACCGCATTCAACACGAGGGATGGTTACTCTGAATATACTGTGATGCCCTTTGGGTTATGCAATGCCCCAGTGGTCTTTCAACACCTTATGAATGAAATCTTCTGAGATCTCTTGTACGCATTTGTAGTCATATATCTTGATGACATCTTGATTTTTTCCAAAGACCTTGAATCCCATCGAGATCATGTTCGGATCGCCCTCCAACGTCTGAGAAAAAATCATCGTTATGGCAAGTTAGAAAAGTGCCTCTTCGAGTGAAATCGCTTACCCTTCCTAGGGTACATCATATCTGATCAAGGTTTCTCCATGGATCCAGATAAAGTCCAGGGGATCCGAGACTGGCCCCAGCCATTAGGACTATGGGCCTTACAATGTTTCCTTGGCTTTACTAATTATTACAGGAGCTTCATTGCCAATTATTCTACCCTAGCTGCTCCGCTCATCGCCATGACCAAGAAAGGGGCTAACACTCGTGTGTGGACTCCTAAAGCACAAGCCACCTTTCAGACGCTAAAAGAAGCATTCTGTTCTGGTCCTTGTCTTCAGCATCCAGACCCAAGCCGCCCATTTGTCGTCAAAGTTGACGCCTCTGCAATTGGAGCAGGAGCTGTCTTAAGTCAGTTTTCTCCAAAAGGTAAATTAATACCTTGTTCATTCTATTCACACAAGTTCTCTCCTACAGAGCAGCACTACACCATTGGTGACCGAGAACTTCTAGCCGTCAAGTTGACGCTCCAAGAGTGGCGCCCCTGGTTGGAAGGGGCGCAACATAAATTTACCATTTTCACCGACCATAAGAATCTTGAGCACCTTAAAAAAGCTCAACTCTTGAATCCTAGACAAGGCCGATGGATGCTCTTCTTTGAACGCTTCAATTTCGTCATACGTTATCGCCCAGCTTCCAAGAACTTCTGTGCTGATGCACTATCAAGATCCTTCGAACCAGAGGATGTTCCTGATGTTCTCAGACACATCATAGATCCTGCCTGCATATCCCTTGCCATGACCACTACAGATACAGTTGGGAAAACTGTCGTTCCACGTAGATTACATGAACGAGTTCTGAAAT
This sequence comes from Rhinatrema bivittatum, assembly GCF_901001135.1. Classification (NCBI taxonomy): domain Eukaryota; kingdom Metazoa; phylum Chordata; class Amphibia; order Gymnophiona; family Rhinatrematidae; genus Rhinatrema; species Rhinatrema bivittatum. The sequence goes on from NC_042616.1 coordinate 483,764,638, forward strand.
GGGCCCATGATTCCAAGTTGGCAGGATACCCGGGTCATACCAGGACCCTGGAGATATTGCGGAGATATTACTGGTGGCCCAACATGGTGCAAGACTCTCGTAACTAAGTAGATTCATGTCCCGTCTGAGTAACAATTGGGTCTAGTGACTTACAAGCTCAAATTGCCAGTATCCATATGGATTCACGATGTGTTCCAATTCTCTCTGTTGAAACCTCCAATTCTTGGCTGGGCAGACTGTCTCTCCAGACTACCAAAGTTGCTACTGATAAAAACATTCAATTCAAGATCCAGGAGATTCCCAAGGAGTCCAAAACCAGTTATAGTATCTTATTTCCTGGAAAATCATTGGATCCTGTGAATTTTTGGGAGCCAGCCTCCAATCTGCAAGCCCCCCAACATATCTGAGATCCACAAGAGATTTCCTACAAAGCCCAGACCCAGAAGATTTTGCAGGGAGGCACTATTACATTTAGCAACTCACTGGATGGCCTCATGAGCCACCTCACTCACCCCCAATGCCAGCAACAGAGCTCCATGGCTGGGATGCTGTTATAACTTGTAAGAGAGTGAACCCTAGGCCGAAGTGAGAGGTGTCTCCACCCACAGGGAGGAGCCCTGTGAGCCTCACCATCGGTAGGCGCGGTCTCAGTGGTATAAGACACAGCTGTGGAATAGAGTCTTTATTAAGAGAGGAGAAAAGCACAGCCCGTGGAGTGGGAGGTGCAGTATAAGTATAGTTCTGAGCAGAGGGGTATACCCAAGGGTGATACTTCCAATGTGAAGATCCGGTAGTGGCCCACAGAGAGGGGTATACCCAAGGGTGATACTTCCAATGTGAAGATCCGGTAGTGGCCCACAGAGCGGGGTACACCAGGAAGTCTCTCAGTAGTGTAGAAATACTTCAGACGTGCTGATCCGGTAGTGGCCTGCGGAGCCATCCATACATTTACCAAAACCCACCAAACTCTAAGACTCTACTGAATCAAATGCAAAAGAGACATCAAGCAACACCAAAAGCACCTCACCTTCCAAATCCATCTCACATAGCAGAGGATTAAACAAAGAAGCCAGCAATGTCTCCGTGCTAGTACCACACTAGAATCCATGCTGAAAGGAGTTCAGTACATTTTATTTATCCAAAAAATAAATTAATTGCACTAATACACATTTCTCCAGCACCTTTGAGAAAGGGGAGATTTGAAATTGGGCAATAACTTGCTAGATCAGCAACATCCAGTGAAGACATACTACAACTCATTTAAATATATTAGGCACTATATCAGCAACAAACAAGAAGTTAATTAGCTAAAAACTCTACAAATTAATCCTTAAGAGTATGCACTACCCAAAATGAGCAAGGATCTAGCACACAATCAATTGAATTCAACTAAGCATAATAGCTACCACCCAAGAGGTGACTGATTGAAAACTCATCCACTGTGCCAGAACTGGAGCAGTAGAGTTAGCAACACCTGATCCAACTTGAACATTAAGGATGCATTGAAGATTCTTCAACTTCTCAGTACAAAAACTCGAAAACTCCTAACAGTCAATCACACATAACTGATCACTTTCACACAGTTTTTCAAGACAACCTTTCACAATCATGAACAATTCAAGTGGACGTTTCCAACATATCTCTAAATGTAAGATGAAATGGGACCTTCTCAGGCACAGATTTAGGTATAGGTAACTGCCTCTGGCACCAAATTTTGATAAGCATCAGAGCACTTCTGATTCTGCTATGCCTCTATCCAAGCCTGCCTCCCAGCCACTTGCTATCTAAATTGATAAACCCTCCTTACCTCCAAGCACTTCCAGCAGAGCATTCCGCTCCATGCTGCATCCTGGAGCTCCTCTTATAGGCCTTGCAGCCGGGACTTCCTGGAGTGCTGGCTGATGTCATCACATCCTGCTAAATATATAAGGTAATCTTTTTCAACCATCCAGTACCTCAGCAGCAAGTCATCCTATGCTAGCTATCAATGCTATTCTGCTACTGCTCCTGCCTTGTGCAGTCTTGCCTTGCTGTGTTCCTCCCTTGCTTTTCTCCTGCCCTGCCTTGCCTCTCTGCCCTGCCTTGCCATGTTCTCCTGCCCTGTTTCATCTTGTCTTTCCTTCCAGTCAGCCTTTCCTCAGACTGTTCTTCTGTTGCTGACCCAGACTGTCTTCTGACTTTCCTTGATCTCTGCCTGACTTGACCCCTGCCTGGACACCGACCTTGCTAGTTCTCTACCAAACCTGACCCATGCCTATTTTCAATGCTGTCTGAACTCTACTGGCCTTGAACTCAGCCCTCCTTGGTCCTGTCTGACATGTCGTTCCTTGCACCCTGCCAGAGAAGTCCTGCCGACTGCCAGAACCTGTGAGCTCAACCTAAGGGGAAGGGAGCCAGCCAGGTGGAAGGCCTTGCCTTGTGGCGTGTCAGCCACAACCTAGGTCCAGGCCCCAGGCTGTGCCAACCTAGCAACGGCCCAAGGGCTCACATCCCCAGAGTATGACAGAGGCAGCCGTGTGGACAGCCCAATCTGGTAGCAAAAACAATTTTAAAAAATTAATTTAACACAAGGCTTCCAGCTGCTCATCATGTGCTCAAGAACTTATGGCAGCTCCATCCCTTGCATGGATTTCCACATTAACAGGAAGCCAATGTGGGAGGAGGGGCAGGGCCATCACAGGGCCTTGAACATGTAACAGGTGGCTAGAAGCCCAGTGCTAAATTTCTTTTTTAAGAAATGCCAGATCGGGATGCCACCACCCCTTTAGGTAACAAGCAGCTGGGACATGAGGGGGAAAGTCAGGGAGGGGAGGATATGGATGGGGTAATCTGGGGACCCTTGCTACCTTCCCCTCTCCCCTCTTTCATGACAGTGAGAGGGTGGGATGGGATTAGAGCACCCACCCCCCCCCCCCCCCACACACACACACACACACACACACACTGTACAACTCAGGGGAGTGGTCACAAAAAGAGGGAGGGTGCTCGCCACCTCTTGCTGCCTATGAGTGCCCAAAATGTAAATCCAGCCCTGAACCTCCTGGTAACAGAGCTGGCTATTTTATATTGCCAAGAAACAACTTTAAACTTTTTCAATAAATGGGTTGTGTGTTTTTTTTACCATTGCTTCTGACTACGCCATCTTTCGACTGCTGTCTCTGGGCTGAACCAACTACTCTCACAAACCAATCTCGAGGCCCACCTAAGTCCTGCCGGCCCAGGCACCCAAAGGCTCAACCTGCGGGGAACGAGGGCTGGTAAAGGTGAAGCTCCAGCGGCCTCTACCTTCAGCCCACTCCACCTGCCGACGGAGGTGACCCGTAGGTTCTCACCTACGGGTTGCATCAACCTCACCTCGGCCCCAGGATCTACCTCCGACACAACAGTGATCTTGGGTTTCCATTCCAGGTTTTGTTTCCACATTTGTAATTTGTGGTCTTTTATTCTATATTTGGTGAAGGCAGGTCTGTTTGTGTTCTGTGTGTATGTTACTGAGATGAGGTACTTTACTACAGGTTTGTATCAGCCTTATTTATTGTATTTTTTCAATATTATATTGCACTGGTGGTGAACTGCTGCCTTTTCATGGGTAGGCCTATTGCTGTTTAATTTCTTGGAGTTAATGCTGTTGAGGTATGGCAGGTTTGATAAACATGTGCAGAGTGGGGTTTGTTTGTATTACTTTACAATGCACATGGTAGTAGAGGGAGTTTGCGATGCTGTTATTAAGATGACACCAGAATCAGAATATCTATTTTGTACAGGGAAATGTCTTAGTTCTGCTCTGCACCCATTGTTAGGAAGCGGGGGGACTCCTGTGGATGCAGAGCAAATGCTTATATGTAGTCCCATGATGGTCATGTGTTCAGTGTGTCACGCATGTGGGCGTCATCTCTCAGGTGTGTCCTGATAGAAAAAAGGTTGAGAGCCACTGCTCTAGGAAAAGGGAAATACCTACGGTATCTGAATGGACCTCACCTTGAGCTATCAATGAAAAGGTTAGATAACTATAACTTAATTAATTTAAAACTTTCCAGTTATTGTAATCAAATAATTTGAAAAAAAAGACTCTTTTACCTTTACCTTCCCCACCCATATCATAATGTTCCCTTTCCTCTACTTTCCTCTTCTGGCTTTTCTTGACTCCTTATCCTGGTTTTCTTTCAATTTTTTACTTTTCCCTTTTACAATTTGCATCCTTTCTCCAGCACTCCCCCCCCCCCCTCCCATAGCTAATGTTTCCCCTCCATGTCAATTCATTTTTATTTTTTTTATCATAATTTTTATTGAAGCAACTCAGCAAAAACCAATACAACGAATGGCAATTAAAGTACAAAGCCCAACAGAAACAGATATATCAGCGTAAAATGCATTGAAGGGCTACCTGTCACTTCAACATTTTCCAAAGAATATCCACTCCCCCAATCTGCAAAAAACAACAGTCATAAACACATCCATCGAACACACACACCAAGGAAAGGAAACCATGAGCACTGTGCCTCAGTACAAGTACAATATAAAGAGAATCAAATCCACGGCTTCCATTTAGAAACTTTCTCCCAAAGCACAAAATAGCTTTTCAAATATAAAACACTGTGCTTATTACCAAGTTCTTTCTTTCTCATATGTTCTACTGTTGCAAAGTGGATCAGTGCTTGCCGAAAAGCCAGAAATAGTGCAGCATTCTAGGTAGATAAAATCACTTTTTTTTGCCAAAGTTAAAGAAATTACAACTAACCTCTAACCCCCGCCAGGTAGTGACGGTGTCTCCTCAAACAAATACAAATAAATGAGGCCACTATTCCATGGAAATGGGCTATCCAATACATGTTCAATAGCTAAGCAAACATTGCTCCAGAAAGACTGAAGCCTCGGGCATTCTGTAAACATGTGACAAAAGTCCCCACACATATGGGAACATTTCAAACATTCATCAGATGCCCACAAGCATAATTGAGCACCTTTATCTCTAGATAAGTAAAGACGGTGAATGATTTTAAATTGAACTCTCTCAGGTTAACAGAAACCATACATCGATAAAGAAAACCAAATGCTCTGCTAATATCAGTCAACTCAATCTCTATACGCAAGTCCTCACTTCATTGCTTAGCTAATTTTTCCAGATGTGGCGAGGACTGATACTGGGACAGAAAATGTGCCCATATGCCAAGTTTGTTAAAGTGAGGAGTGGTTTCCAAAAATGTTTCCTCCTTCTCTGAAAAAGCAAGAAGCACAGTGTTTCTTTGGCAAATCTCCAGGGCATAATGCCTAGCTTGCAAGTAAGCAAAAATATTTTGCCTAGGACTATCCCATTGTTCTTGAAGCTGGTGAAATGACCATGACATTTTTTCTTCCAGATCTACCAGATGTCCAAAGCAAGACAAACCTAACTCCTTCCAGGAATGAAACACACAACGAGTGTTATATTCTGGTATGGTTATGAACCCTGGATCACCGGAGAGGTGACTCCACCCACAGGGAGGAGCCTTGTGGGGACTCACAGCGATAGGCATGACCTCAGCAGAGTAATGAGACTTTATTAGGCTGGTAATAGAATAGAATTAGACCTCGCAGAGTGGGGATATAAACACTGTCCAGGGTAGGGGAGTAAACCCAGTGATGAAGATCTGGTAGTGGCCCGCGGAGCGGGGTATGCCAGGAGGTCCCTCTGCAGAGTGGAATACGTTGCGTGTGCAGCTCCAGTAGTGGCCCGCGGAGCGGGGTATGCCGAGAAGTCTGTACTGTAGGTGGTAGTTGAAATGCAGGAGTCCAGAGGAACTGGGAGGTGAAGAAGTCCATACCCTGCAGCGTAGAATGATGGTAGAGAGCTGACTGAGATGAGCACGGTAGTGGCCTGAGGCACGGGGTACGCCATAGAGATCCTTCAGTGAGGAGATGATGAAGTAAAGTAACGTACTCACAAAGGCTGTTCCAGGCAAAGTCCCAAGAGTAAGTAGATAGATTCTCCAGGCAGGAAGGCCCTCCGAGGAGCAGATAGCCAGGACACGGCAAGGCCCCCATGGAGTGGGTATCTTGAGCATTCAAGGTATGGAGATAACCGGAACAAGTCCAGTAGTAGAGTGGATTTAGGCAACGAAGACTTTCCTTGCTAACTCGTTGAAGAAAGCACAGGAAGAAGTTTAAATAGCCCTGTGGGTATGATGTCATCAAGAGGCTCGGCCCAAGATTCCCACTCAGGGCCCTTTACATTCTCTCCCGATGGCATGTGCTCTATGGAGAGTCAGGGGGCGGAGCCCGAAAGCAGCGGCGGCATTCCTGCCGCGAGTTGAGGCCTGCTGCCCATGAACAGACAGGGAGAGGGGAGTGGCGCGCTGCGGGCAGTTCCCGCGGCCCGCAGCAGAACAGAAGGTCGGCCGGAGAGCAGGTGAGCACGGTCAGTCACAGTGCCTGCAGCCGACCAGCATAACAACAAGTAAGACCCACGGGGAAATCCTAATTGCCAGTTAGAGGTAAAAAAGGAGAAACAGAGGTAGAGCCTTGTGCCAAGGCCCTCCTCCATTTCCATGCATTCTGAAATGCCCCCAACCAGAAGGAATGAAGACATAAACTCTGAAGGATAGACTAAGGGAGATGGAGCAAATACATCCCATAGTAGAGATTGGCCCAATCATCCAGTAGCCCCTCCAGGTCATACTTGCAATTTTGAGAGGCCCAATCCTAAACAGAGCACATAAGACAAGCAACATTGTATAAACGCAGGTCTGAGACAGTCAAACCATCGTACTTTTTCTCGTGCATGAGTACGTCCATCCTGAGTCTCGGCTGTCTCCCACACTATAAAAAAGCAGAGACCATGGATTTAAATTGAAGCACTTTGGATTGTTTTAGCCAGAGAGGGAGCATATAGAGATGGTAGAGCACCTTGGGGAGAATAATCATTTTTACTTCAGTACAATGCCCCGTCAAAGATGGGAATGAACACCAAAGTTCATGCAAAGCCTGAACCTTCCCCAAAGTGGCTCCAATGTTCTTCAAATACAAGCCTCAAGACTTGTGAGCTATATGAATACCCACGCTCTCCATGCCCCATTTAAGAGGAAAAACACCACCCCAAGGAGCAGGTAAATCAGCAAGAAGAGGGAATGCAGTAGATTTGTCATAATTGATTCATAAACCAGAAAAGGAACCAAATAGATTAATAGTACCCTTGATATCCAACAAACAATCCTGTGGGTTAGCAAGGAAAAGAAGCATATCATCTACAAACATGTTCAGCTTAATCACTTTCCTTCCTACAGATAGACCCCGAAAGGAAACTATCCCTTGAAGTATAATGGCAAAGGGTTCTATCGCCAGTACATAGAGCAAAGGGGAAAAGGGACATCCTTGACGCGTTCTTCTCTCCAAACAAAGGGAGAGGACAATGCACCATTAACCATTATCTGAGCTCTAGGAGATGCATAGAGGGCTTTCACCCAATGAATAAACTTGTCCCCAAAACTGAACTGTTCCAACGCCCACCAAATATAAGACCATTCCACCCAATCAAGCGCTTTCTTAGTGTCCAATCCTACCAACAAGCTATCACACTCAGATTGGCCATTGAGCAATACCGTAAGTAACGTTTTGAGCATGTTTGCTGAGGAATGCCTGTGAGAGATGAATCCAGTCTGATCCAAGTACACGATAGTTTGAATAATTGTATTAACCTGTGTGGCGAGCATAGCAGAGAGGATTTTGACGTCCTGGTTCAAAAGATAAATGGGTCTATAAGACCCAGGTGCCACAGGGTCCCTATCTGGTTTTATGAGAAGGATAATCATTGCCAAATTATTCTCGGATCCCATTCTACCCTCAACAAAAGCCTCCCTAAACATATCCCTTAAAGGCTCAAAAATCCGTGACCCTAAAATTTTAAAAAATTTGGGACCAAAACCATCTGGGCCTGGGATCTTACCCAACTTAAGCCTCCGCACCACTGATTGGATCTCCCCCAAAGAGATGGGTTCTTCCAACTTAAATTTATCTACAGAATATAGACAGATCTGGCTGTTCACTGGTATAAAGATCCTGAAAAAATATTTGAAAAGCCTTAAGGACCACCTCTGTGCCAACATGGTCCTAACGCAATTTGATCTCAAAAAGGATAAGTACATAATGGAAACGGTCCAAAGAGAGACATCCAAAATGGAGTGGGATCTGTATGAAAAGCCATGAGATGAGACTGAAGAGCATACCTGGGAGAAGAGAAGAGATGGGGGAGATATGATAAAGACTTTCAAATACCTGAAAGGAATTGATGCACAAAAGTCAAATCTTTTCCAATTGAAATAAAGCTGCAAAATTAGAAGTCGTGATATGAAATTCCAAGGGGAAAGACTCAGGAACAATGTCAGGATATATTTCTTCTTGGAAAGGATAAAAGAGGCATGGAATGCCCTCCTGGAAGAGGTGATGAAGATGAGAATGGTGGTGGAATTTAAAAGGGGGTGGGACAAATGCAGAGGATCCTTGCTGGAAATAAAGAAATGGGATAACTTTTTTCTATTGCACCTAAAGTTTATATTTTTGTTTGTGGGTAGCCTGCACAGAGCAGTAGTTGCTTAACAGAAGGCTTGGGGTAGCCTGCATGGAATGGCAGTTGCTGCTATCCAGAATAAAAAAAATTTGGAGGGCAGACTGGATGGACCATTATGATCTTTATCTGCCATCATTCACTATATGATTGTCCCTGTATGTCTGGCCAGATTATATGTTGTGAGCCTGCCCGTGGCTCGTGGGCAGTCCCTCACCTACCTTCCAGCCTCGAACACGGCAGGCCACCGACGATGCCGTCCTCCACAGCCCAGAGGCCGCGGCTGTCCTCTGCTCTGTGCGGCAGGACTGAGCCACCCGACACTTCCTCCTTGCAGCTGGAGCCGCTGCCGGGGTCCTTGAGTGGCAGAGAGGCCATCTATCCCGGTACCTGTGTCTTCCTGTGCCTGCCTCTTCCTCCATCTTTGCGGCAGGCAGCCACTTCTCCTCGGGCCTCCCACATGGTAGGGACGCCGCCGACGTGTCTTCTGCTTCCTCCTTCATCTTAGGCGAGAGCACGCGCCTCCCTTCGAGATTTAAAGGGCCAGCGGTGAGAAAAGCCCTGCGGCCCGTTGGAGTGATGTCATCAGCGTGTTCCTGCTTCAGCCCTATAAAAGGGCCTTGCTGCCATTCCTCAGGGCCTTCAGATCGGGTTTGCACAGTGTCTGTGATCTTCCTTCCATTCCAGGTCTTCCGTGGTTTCCTTTGCCTTGATGGATCTTCGTTCCATGTTCTTCATGTTCCTGAACTTTGTCTCTGTGATGTTCCTGGTCTCGTCCCTCGTCGGAGCTCGCTCGTCAGCTGTCTTCTGTTCCTGATGTTCCAGATGTTCCATGTCCAGTTGTCCTGATATCCCGTGTCCTGTGGTGCCATGTTCCTTGTTCCTGATGTCCGATGTTCCTGTCTTGACTTCGTCCATCTCATCTTCAGCTCTTCATCCAGTTCCCAGGTCCCTCATCTGGCCACCTCTCTTGGTGTGCCATGTCATGGTCTGTGACCAGCCCATGGGAAGGCTGTGTAGGGCACTTCGTGGTACAGGGCCTTCTTCTCGTCTGCGGCGCAAGCCTCCAGGAGACTTCTGTTTTTAATGCCTTGCTTCTGAGTATCCTGAATCTTGAATCTTGTCCCGGTCTACAGAGTTCCCTTGTGCCTGTTTCCATCCATGCCTAAGACTCTGCCAGAACTTGTTCTGCTCCAGCGTGGTCCGCAACCAGCCACAGGTGGCTGTGTAGGGCGTGCCCAAGTGCAGGCCTCTACTGAATCTTCGTCATGTTCCAGTCTCAAGTTCCACGTCTTCACCTGGAGTCTGCTTCGCGTTCAGCGTGGTCCGCGACCAGCCATAGGTGGCTGTGTAGGGTGCACTGCAATGCAGTTCTCACCCAATACTTTCACCTGACTTCTGAATCCTTGCCTGAAACTTCCGAGCAACCTGATTTCTTGTCTGAGTCCTCCAAGTCTTCTGAGTTTCTTGAATCCTTGTCTGAGTCCTCCAAGTCTTCTGAGTATCCTGAGTCCTTGTTTGAGTATCCAAGTCTTCATCTGAGTCTCCTGAGTATCCAAGTCTTCGTCTGAATCCTCTGACTATCCTGAGATTTCATCCAAGTCTTCATGTTCCTGCCCTCAGCCTCCGTCTGGCCTCACACACTCGTCGTTCCCAAGTGGCGGGTCTGGAAGGGCTATCGAGTGGCCGGAGGGCTACTCACGAGATCAGTATTGCGTTGCTGGATCTCATAGGTGTGTGTAGGTCCAGTGGAGGGCTGAGCCTGCCTAGTTCCTGTTCCGGATAATCCTCACCTTGTCTTCACTCCAGCTTTGCTCCTGCTCCACCCGTGCTCGTACCAGCTCACCTCCCGCGGTGTGTCTTGGGGCTCCTCCCTGAGCCGTGCCGTAGCCCAAGGGCTCACATCCTACCTTAGATGGGACCGCGCCTCTGCGCTCCTAACAGGGCCTGAGGGCATGCCCCGCAACACTATACAGTATGCACTGAGGACAAAAGTAAAGCAAACTATACAATATTCAGTGATAGTAAAGCAGATGAAGAGAGAAAGTCTGAGAAAAGGACAGACACACAGAAAAAATACATAAGGAATATGTCAGGTCCTCCAGTAGTGATGTATGGTCAGGAGGATCTGGAAGTGGGTCTGAAGGTATGCCTGGAGAGCCTTCTTCAGAACTTAATAGCATGGTTCATTGATCCAGGACTCCAGTGATGAGGAGAGCAAACCTGAAGGGTCAATAATATCTGATCTACTGGACTCTGCACAACTGAGTGAGATGATGAAGAACTTTATATCAGGGTTCTGATGATAAGGTCACCCCAATAGGCAACACTGGGACTCCAGTCTGAGGGAGAGCCACAGCTACGGTGGAGAGGAGAGGTTGGATAATTCCTTCTATTTCCGTAGTTAAAGAGGTAAAAAAAATTTCAGACCAGACCCATAATCTGATTAAGTGACTTATGTGTCCTCTGACCTGGAGTAGGTGGTGGAACTTCCTCTTCAGGAACAAGGATAAATTTTTGCATTTGTATAGGAGGTGTATTAGAGGGGAGTGGGACTAGAGAACATACTAGATCCAGTGTTTCTAGGTGAAGGACCTCAGCCAACAGTCTGGATGGTGTGAGGGCTTTTGTCATTGTGGTGGCAGAGGCAACCTAACCCTTTCTTCAGCTGATCTAGAAAGTCCTGTGAAAAGCTAGGTTGGCAAAGAGGCTTGATGATTCGGATCAGAAGCCCGATGCATCAATGATTTGGCTGGAGTGAAATGCCTGGATGCTTCTGAGGCAGTTGGCTTCAATGAAGAAGAAACAGAACAAGGCTGCTTGGTCGATGCATGTGTTGAGCGCATTGGAGGTGCACCATGCATTCTTGCGCTGTGTATCGTGGGGTCATGCATAAGCTGAACCAAAGTACCGTGTGACTGGTGAATCAATGCATCAAGATGCGTTGAAGAGCAAGCTTCATGCATCAGGTGCTTCAGTGCTTCATGCATTGTGTACACCAGGATGGCATGTATCGAGTATACTAATACACTGTGCACCAAGTTCATCAGTGTGGCATGTGTCAAGAACTTTGATCAGAGCCGGTGCAAACGTATTTGGTGCTCTAGGTGAAACCTAGAGCCATGAACCCCCCTTCTCCAACTTACCTCCAGAACAGAGTTTCCTCCTACCATTAGCAGTGGCTCCAGCACAGCATTCCCTTCTTTAGTGGTATTGGCTCTGGCACAGCACCTCTGTGCCTCGTGCTGGTGCAATTTTGCCACCACCCAAAAAAATTTTGGTGATCTAGGTAACTACCTAGCTTACCTAATGGAAGCACCGTACCTGACTGCGAGTGCACCAGTGTGTTCAGCATTGTATGCATTGGTGTATTATGCATCAAGTGCATGTGTGTGCTATGCATCAGGTGCATCAGTGTGCTGAACATTGGGTGCATCGGTGCACCATGCGTCAGATACATGGATGCATCACGTACTGGAAATGTTGCTGCTCCGTGTGCCAATGGTGCCAAGGAAGGGCACTTCAATGACATTGATGTTCCATGAGTGGATTGTGTTAATGCATCATGTTTCATGTGTGCATGTTTTTTCTTTTTTTTTTTAAATTTGTCTATAAGGGGTCAAAGAATACAGAAAGGAACTACAATGAAACCAAAGTCCGACAATGACCCAAATTTTTCAGTTATACCCCAGTCCATTAAAAATGGACGAAATCCATTCATTCTCCCACTCATTCTGAACACACACAACCAAAGCCTCGAGAGGTTCACTCCTACTGAGTACAGCAGACATCATAAGAAAGCACTGAGTGCATTAAATATAACCAGCCCCCGATTTGCAAATCAGGATTTCAAAAGAACTTTATCCCAAACAGCGAAGTAACCTTGAAAACCCATGTGACCTGCAATCCATTACCTCTCTTTTCTGTAGGGTTTCTAGCTGCACCGTTTGAAGCAACAAATTTTTCCATTGGGCAAATGTAGGCACTTCTTCCAATTTCCAACACATTAAGATGGCCTTTTTAGCTAGAAAGATGGCAACAGCGAGAAACTGTCTCCCTCCTTGAGGTATCAGACATCCCTTATCTCAAATACAAAAATAAATAGCAAGTCCTGACCAAGTTATTGAGGATCCCAATAGCTTATCTAAGTAATCTGCAACCTACCCCAAAAAGTCTGCAGCTAATCGGAGTGTATGTAGAGTGGTTAAAGCAGCAGATAGATTTCTCAACCATATGGCGATTTTATTAAATTTAGGCAGGGGTCTCCAAAATTTCCTCCTCATCATCTGTAGGTATAATAGAGGAGATATTATTCTTAGAAATACTGAGGGAATAATGACAAGCTTGCAGATACGCAAAAAAATGTTACTTCAGCAGATCCCAGTCCTCCCGCAATTGCTCAAATGAGAACAGACAAGTGGAATCAGAATCAACTAAGTGAGCCAGGTTACGAATCCCTTTCAAAGCCCATCCTCGAAATATATGGCTACTTAGGCCAGGTGCAAAATCTGAGTTACTAATTAATGTCAAAAAGGGTGAGATAGACCTTCTGTGAGTTGTCATTCCTCGCCACAAGAGCCAGGCTTTGCACAGCTGAAAGTCATAATGAAGCCAATCTGCTCGGTTTTAGATGAACCAAATTAATTAGCAAATATGGAGCTGCCTAATCTATCATTAATCCCTCCACATTGTTGCATGTCCCAGCCGCGACAGATCTGTGACTGGGCCTACTCACCTCCGGTGCCTGACTCCCAGACCTGGCCCATCCTCTCTGGCAGCGATGGCCAGCCACCTGCGCTCCCGAACCCACGCTGCCTCCTCGGGCTCTCCCTGTAACTCTGTGGGCTCCTCCGGCTCCCGGCAGGCCTCCCCACGTGTGCTGTGAGGAGTCGCCATCGCCAGCGTCCTACCTCTTCTTAGGCGCACGCGCACCTATTCTGCTTTTAAAGGGGCCGTGGCGGGAATCTCACCCGCGGCCCGGAATGATGACATCATCGGGCCCTGCTACTTAAGGTAGGGTCCGCCACTCATTCCTTGCCTTGGCAACAGGTCTCCATGCTAGTCGTGTGCTCATTGCTCGTCCTTGTTCCTGATTTCATTCCTGGTTCCTGACTCCGTTCCTGGTTCCTACCTAGCCTTTGCCTTGAACTGATTACTGGCTTTGACCCTTGCTTCGTTTGGACCACGCTTGGACTGATTACTGGCTTTGACCCTCGCTTTGTTGGATCTATGCTCAGGACTGATTACTGGCTTTGACTCTCGCTTCATTGGACTACACTCTGGACTGACTACTGGCCTTGACCCTTGCTCCACTGTACCTCGTCTAGCTCAGCCGCCTGCCCCGACTCCAGCCTGTCCCTGACCTCACCTCTGATATCCCCTAGAACTTGGCCTTCCCAGGCTTCAGTCTTCTGCTGCCCGGGCGTCACCTACTTTTGCTTCTGGCCCATCCTTGCAGCCCGGGCCTCTGGCTCCCTGCCTCATCCAGACCTGCCTCGGTCCCTCCAATACCTCTGCTGGTCCCTGGCTACCTGCTACAACATCCACGGGGAGTCATCTGACGGAGGCCCGCCTAAGATCAGCCAGCGCCGGCACCCAAGGGCTCAACCTGTGGGGAACAAGAGCTGGTATTGGCAAAGCTCTAGTCGGCCTCCGCCTCCTGGTCTGCTCCGCCTCCCAACAGTGGGGACCTGTGAGGCTTGCCCAATGGGTAGCATCAACCCCACCTCAGACCAAGGGTCCACCACCAGCGCAACACACATCAAATTTGGGTCACTGGGATGCCAACTCCTGCAGGTGACAAAGGAGACAGGACATGTTATAAAGACATAAATCTGGGAGGGCCACCCCACAGAATTTCTGGTCTAATCATAAAACATCAAAACTCAACTGAGCTCTCCTATTCCTCCAAACAAAACAGCTCACAGCAGAGCGAAAATAACAGAAAGTCGAGGCCTTAAGCCAAAAGGGGAGCATTTGCATAGGGTAAAGAACTTTGGGGAGTACAACCATCTTAAGTAGGGCACAACAACCCATTAATGAAAGGGGTGAGCTTTCCATCATGTCAGCAAAGCCTGAACAGACTGCAATGTAGAATCGATATTCAGAGCATAAATCTCCTCTACCGTACTCGCAACTTGAATCCCCAAGTATCTAAAGTGGGATCTGGCCCCGGAAAATGGAAAGGGCCCTGCCAATCTGATTGCAAAGTGGGAGATAGCGGAAACACCACCGAATTCCCATAATTAATCCAGAACCCTGAAAACAACACATAATGATCAATAACCTCAATAATAGCTCTTAGGCTATCGTTCGGGTTTCCCAAATAAAGGAACATGTCATCTGCAAAAAGACTAAGCTTAATGTTTTTATTCTTAATCCATATGCCCTGAAAAATGTCAAGGGCACATAGCTTCACCGCTAGTGGTTCCAAAGCCAGGACAAATAATAAAGAAGATAAGGGGCAACCCTGCTGGGTACCCCTGCCCAGTGAGCCTCTGGTGAATAGTATAACAATTTCACCCAAGATAACATTGTTTCCCCAAAATTAAACTGACTTAAAATCTGAAACAAATAAGGCCACTCCACACAGTCAAAAGCCTTCTCTGCATCTAAACTGATGAGAAGAGCTTCAGGATTGTCGACTGATGATTGAAGTGAGACCATCAAGGATTTTAAAAGATTAGAGATAGAAAGCCATCCTTTAATAAAGCCAGTTTAGTCTGGGGCAACCATCTCTATTATCACAGAACTTACCCTATTAACTAGGACCACAGCCAACAATTTGATGTCTTGATTTAGAAGGGATATGGGCCTGTACGAGGAGGTCAGTGCAGGGTCTTTCCCAGGTTTGGGAAGAATTATAGTAGCCAGATTATAGCCCACCTCAAAATGTCCCCTTTCTCTAGCAGCTCCAAACATGGGTAATGGTGGTCATGGTTGCTTCCCATAGATGATGGGGAATGGTGACGTGCCTGTAGCTGTGGCGATGTAGGAGTTGTGAGAGTTGTAGGAGTTGTGAGAAAACTCCGCCCAAGGAAGAAGTTCAGACCAATTGTCTTGGCGGTCATTGATGTAGGCGCGGAGAAAGGCCTTTAAGGAGAGATTCATTCACTCAGCTTGTCCATTGGCTTGAGGGTGGTAAGTGGTTGTTAGACTGAGGTTAATGCCGAATTTTCGGCAAAGAGCATACCAATATCTAGCAACGAATTCAAACTGTGGACTTCTATCAGAGAAAATGTCCTTGGGTAGTAATGTAATCTAAAGTAATGTAATCTAAAGTAATGTAATCTAAAGATGTGATGAAAGAATAGCCGCACCAGTTCAGGAGCAGATGGTAGGCCTGGTAGAGGGACAAAATAGGCCATTTTTTAAAATCGATCTATGGTTACCCATATAACGGTATGGCCCTTAGATGGAGGCAAGTCCATGATGAAATCCGTAGACAGGTGTGTCCACGGTTTCTCAGGAGCTGGAAGTGGTTGAAGTAAACCCCAGGGTGGACCGACCGGGGGTTTTTGTTGTGCAAAAGTGTTACAGGATTCAACGTATGCTTTAGCGTCAGAAACCATAGTGGGCTACCAGAAGAACTGCTGGAGCAGCGCCAAGGTTCATGCTCGCCCTGGGTGATCAGAAAACTTCGAATCATGTGCCCATCAGAGGACTCTTTCTCGGAGTCGTCGGGGCACAACAGTCTTCCCAGTAGGGACTGGGTGAGTAGCAAATAAGCAAATGCAAGCTGGATCTATGATATGGCCAGGTTCTTCCGGAGTATCTTCAGGCTCGAAAGAGCATAATAGGGCATCTGCCCGGAGGTTTTTCTCAGCTGGATGGTAACAAAGCTCAAAGTTGAACCTGGAGAAGAATAATGCCCATCGGGCCTACAGGCGTTGAGACGTTGGGCATGGCTCAGAAGTTCCAGGTTCTTGTGGTCAGTGAATATGATGAATTTGTGTTGAGCACCCACTAACCACGGGTGCCACTCTTCAAGGGCTAGTTTGATCGCAAGTAACTCACGATCTCTGATACTATAATTTTGTTCTGCAAACGAGAACTTGCGAGAGTAAAACGAACATAGGACTGTGGATCCAGAAGCAGTGCGTTGGCTCAGAACCACCCCAGCTCCAATCGCAGAGGCATCCACTTCTACTTGAAAGGGGCGGTTCAGCTCAGAGTGATGGAAGCAAGACCCCTCCTGGAAAGCTTCTTTAAGGCGGCGGAAGGCTGTGATGGCTTCCGGTGTCCAATTTCGAGTGTCTTGGCCCTTGTGAGTCAATGCAGTCAGAGGGGCAGCCAAGGTTGAATAGTGTGGAATAAAATGGTGATAATAATTTGAGAATCCTAAGAACCGCTGGAGAGCCTTAAGGCCAATGGGTTGCAGCCAGTCTCGGATTCCTTGTAACTTAGCAGAGTCCATAGAGAATCCTCGTTGGGAACTAATTTACCCGAGCAAAGGCAGACTGGATTTCTCGAATAAACACTTATCCAACTTAGCAAATAAGTGATTCTCATGAAGGCATTGGAGGATGGTGTGGACATCAGTGTGGTGTGTGGCCAGATCTTTAGAAAAGACAAGGATGTCGTCCCAGTATGCCACAACTTTGATATACAGCAAATCTCTGAAAATTTTGTTCATCATTCGTTGGAAAACTGTGGGCGCGTTACAGAGGCCAAAGGGCATCACCAGGTATCCATAATGCCCGTCTCTGTCCAGTGGCAGAGGGTACTTGTCTTTACGGGTAATGGAATTCAGGCCGCGGTAGTCAATACATGGCCTGAGAGTTCATCCTTCTTGGTCACACAAAAGAATCCTGCCCCAGCAGGAGAGGTAGAGAGGCAGATGAATCCCTTCACAAGGTTTTCTTGAATGTATTCCGTCATGGCTTTTGTCTCTGGAAGAGACAGAGGATAGGTACGCTCTCGAGGAGGCGTGGTCCCAGGTAGGAGGTCTATGGGACAATCAAACCTCCGAAGAGATGGGAGAAGGTCTGCTTTTTGTTTGGAAAATATGTCTTTGAAATCCTTATAAGAAACGGGTATACCTGAAGAAGTGGCAGCCAGGAGAACCACAGGTGATGGTACCACTTTATGTAGACAGGATTGGTGGCAGGTGGAACCCTACTCCACCAGTTGGTGGAGTGGGGTTCCACCTGCCACCCAATCAAATTGGGGAGAGTGACGTTGGAGCCAGGATAGTCCTAAGACCACTGGATGAATGGATTTCTCCAGTACTAGTAATTCAATTTCTTCCGTGTGGAGAACGCCAGTGTGTAATTGAACTGGCTCAGTGGTGAAGAACATTCAACCAGGTAACAGTTCCCCATAAATGGAAGCTATGCACAAGGAGGTCTCCAGAGGACAGGTCTTTATACCCAGGAATTGAACTATATCCTTAAGGAAGAAATTACTTCCTGCTCCGGAATCCACTAGAGAAAGAACTGGGAAGGACCGGGAATCCCAAATCAGGGTAACCGGTACAGACAGTTGAGGGGCCGGAGATGTTGCACCCAAGTTCAGGAACCCTACTGAACTTAGGCCGGGAAGTTTCCCAGACGGGTGGGGCAAGTCTGTAGATGGTGGCCAGGTGCTCCGCAATACAGACACAGACCAGACGGAGCTGGCGGCCCACCACCACCAGAGAGGAGGAACCAGGAGCTGGAGTTACTGCAGAGAGGTGAGGGAGCCGTGCTGCGGGTCTGCCGCAGATGGCACGTGTAACACTGCTCTTCCCTGAAATTAAATACAGGGATTTCCTGATTATCATTTATTTTCTTTAGCTAGATAAATCAAGCCACTGGACACCCGCAGCAGAAAGACTTTTAGCTTGTGGTTGATAACTCGATGCCAGGGAGGTAGTCTTTGGTTTTTGAGTTGGTATAGTTAGGTAGTAGGTAACTCACTCTCTAACAAGCCGATACAGTGCAGTGCGCTCCAGCCTGTTAGGGAGGTGCTGTTTAGGTACCATAGTTATCTGACTAATAGTTGGATTCAGTATAAGAACTTAATAAGAAAAGAATTCAATTGTTAATAGTGTTCTGAGGGACTTGCTTATTACAAGAAAGGGGAGGGGGATTGCAATGAGTCAAGATTTCAAATACTTTTTCATGAGTTAGGATTTAAAGCAGGGCTTCCCAAACTCTTGGGGACCCTACAGCTATTCGGGTTTTCAGGATATCTATAATGAATATGAATGAGATAAATTTGCATATACTAACACTCCGTGATATACAAATTGACCTCATGCACATTCGTTATGGATATCCTGAGATCCCAACTGGCTGTGGGGTCCCCAGGACAGGTTTGGGAACCCCTGCTTTAAAGATACTTATTGCAAGCTGCCAGTAAACTGACTTGTTTACTGCCAGCCAGTTAGTTCTTAATCTGTTTTTAACACAATAAAATTATTCAACCAAATGTCTTGGAATCATTCTTTTCAGAGGTTTCCCAGTTAACATCCTTACATAGGACATTTTCCAAACTTTTATTCCTGGGAGATTAACTGGGTAGGTTATACCCGTTTTACCTGAAACCCGAAACCCAGAAAGACAGAGAGCTTTCAGGAGTAACCCCCTCAGTAAAAACATGGTGGGTGCCTACTTTACTACCTTCACTTACTCAGCCTGGGACAGCACAGCAGGAAGGACTCCAGTGTAAGGGCGATTTACACTTTGATTTTATGAGGCTTTTGCCTGGGGGCTTGCAGCTGCTTGGCATCTCCCCAATGCTTCAGTTGCTTGATGGCCTACAGGGGCAGTTGATGGTGCTCCGTTTGTTGCATCTGGAGCCAAGGGGACCAGTGGGACTGTATTACGTCTCTGGAGGCCTAGAGGCTTTCTTCTGCGATCTTTTGAGGGACGCTGTGCAGTTGTTAGCACTTCTCAAAAACTATTTGTTGGGCCAGTGGTTCTGGAGATGATGGGAATACTATAATCAGTAATGGAAGTTGGTGTCACTATAATCAGTAGCGGAAGTTAGGGTCAAATTCTAACATGAGCACCAATCATTCCTTGTGGCTTTGTTGTTGCTATTTAAAAACACAAGACAAGTCTCTCTTTCTGCACATGGTCCCTCCTTCTTCTGCAGTCACCACCAGAAGAGTCTCGTGCGACCGGGAGGGGATTCCAGTCAACCCTCCAGAAATTAAAGGGGAGAAGTTGAAAAGCCTGCACTTAGATATTCAGAAGCTTCCTGAGAGAATCATGTCAAACCTATCACACCCTCACCCCCAGTGTCAAAAAGGAGGTGAACTTGGCAGCTAAGATTGTAATCTGAGAGTTCTGTTAGGCCAGAAAATCTGACCTGCTTTAAGCCCTCTTTAAGATATTAACATGGCACAATCAATCATTGCTGGACAAAGCTGTAAGTGGAATTTTTGGAGAACTGTGAAGCAATGGCTAATAGGTCGCAGCTATCAGAGGGGCAAGCTGTTTTTATCAGGAGACTTGTTGATCTTAATGCAACATTTTTCTGCTTAAAGCTAGACTGAGGCAAGTATTGAAGTGCAGCATTTTTTGCAGGCTCCAGGACATGTGACTATTTTGCAGAACTCTGGGACATGGGTTTTTTTTTTTTGTGATAGCTGCGATTTCTCTGAATTTTTTTTTAATAAGATAAATCTATAATGCTATGTGCAGGAAGAAAGTAATTATGAAAGGTCCAGTTACACGTGGTTCTTTATCCGTTTGCCCAATGAATTGCTACGTGGTCCAATCAAAGGTGTCAGCGGCATGATTAGGTCCTGATGCTGGAGTACCTTTGCAGGAAGAAGAGCCAGGGTTGCGATGAATAGCCCTTTACCAGAATATGAGGCTACTTTTTCAGGAATTCAGAGATCTCAGCTGGAAGCAGATGTTCCTTTTTGCGAGACTAATTTAAATCCAGGTCAGCCTCCGCAGGTTTTCCTAACAGACTTATCAAGATTGCAGGAGGCAGATGGCGATGATCAGGCATTTTCCCCTTTCTCAAAAATGTCACTTTTATCTATTTCTCTGGAATGAAATGTTAGGAATGTTTTCTATGCTATACAGAATTTAGAGTGGAAAATTGATAAAGGAGTAGATTTAATGGAATCAAAACCTGATGTGGTCTGTAAGCTGGAGGAGACTGTTGCAGTGGCTCGCGGGTTACGAACTTGCTTCTACAAATGAAGTAATTGCTACATTAAGAAATGAGAAGGCACATTTGCAAACACAAAATGAAATTTGGATTAATATAGAAAGGGAAAAAAATCCTAGGTTTGGACTACCAAAAGGGTTTGAAGATAATTTGGAGGGAACCATAAGAGAGAAAGCAACATAATTCTGTGCTGAGCCTTTAGAAGTGGAATTTCCACAGTTATTAAAAGTGATTAACTTGTATCGACTGCCTATTAATGAAATTAAAGAATTGCCCTAAATAACTTGATTTAGCCCATTTACTTCAGAAGAAACCTCCTTTTCTTAGGAAAGAATATTGGTAAAGATATTGGGCTCGCAATGATGATTACTTCTGTTCTGTGTTTGATAAAGACCGAAACTGGTGAGCAAGTAAATTAAAAAAAAAAACACATTTAACTCCCATGTGACAGTTGTACGATTCCCAGTTGTCACAATTTCTCTAAAGTCAATCAGTTGAGATGTAAAAGGTTCTTGGATTCTCCTTGTGAGGAAGATTTGAGAGCGAAGGCAGAAGTTTCTATCCTGTATCAGGCAAACCTTAATTGTGATTTGAGTAGAATTGTATCTTTTTGAATAGATCAGAAACTGCGTAAATGAAATTCTGATGCAGTTCCAAAGGCGAGAGTGATGAGAAATGTTGTACAGTGGAAAAATTGGTAGAGATAATATTTAATCTGGGCAATGTAAAAAAATGAAGCATTGTTTCTCTAAAAGGCTCTCTCTCTATATATATTAGTGCTAACTTGCAGATGTAGCCTCTGCTCATCCACCCCATTCTAAGAATAAAAATAGTATAGATTTGATTTGAGTATGTGGGAAGATGTTCTGTTTTTTTCTCTTCTGTTTTATTTGGGAGAGGGCAGTTTGTATATTGCAATCTCTCGGGATGAAATATCACCATTAAAAAAAAGGTCACAGTGGAGCAGAAGCAGAAAGGTGCCTGGGTCCTGGTGCTCCTAATCAACAATCAGTGGTCGTTCGCCCCTGGTGCTGCCTCCATCATAGCTCTACCATCCAAGCCCTGCTGTCCAGGCCATCATTTGCTGAAAATAAATAAAAACAGTTTGCAAGGAGGAGTACTGAAGAGCCAGTTCCCATCTGTGTGCATCAGTAGGATTTCCCGTTCCCTCTCCTGGTTCATTTGCTATGTGGGATTATGTGAATGCACTGAGGCTCACGAGAGCGCTGTGCTCTATGTTCCCTCTCATTTTTTTTGTGGGGGAATGTGCAGGTGTGCGTTTCTGCTGTGCACATATTCTTTCAGTACTAGTGAGCAGAAGGAGTCCTCTCATCATGTCCTGTTTCATCGCCCCCTCCCCCACCACTTCCTTACCACATTTTTTTTAAAATTACATAACATTGCATAGCCTAAAACTTTCAAAACCTGGCAAAGAGATTTCTAAACTGAAAATAACACACTTCGCTTCTACCTGAGTGCTTGGTGATATTTCTTCCCTCATCACGCTGTTGTGATTCTCCTTGGTGATCTTGTCTGCCTTCTCCTGCTTCCTTTCCAGGTTCTCATGTCCATGCCTCTTTGCCCTTCGCTGTCTCTCTTTCTGTTGATCTCTTTGCAATCTTTTTTTCAAGTAACTTTTTCTCCGTGTCTCGCCTCTCCCCACGTTTTCATCTTTCTGTGCATCGCTCCACCACATCTTGCTGGTCTCCCTCTAGTCCTCTCATCCCTCCGACTATTTCCCCTCTCAGCCTTCAGCTCCCTTGTCCTGCCCCTCCCCATTCCCTCTCTCTTCTTCCGATTTGTACTCCATTTGCCTCGTCCCCTCCCAGTCCTCAAACTTCTGTCTCACTCACTCAGCCTTTTTTCTAGTCCATTCTTCAGGATCCTGTGCTCTCCCTTCTCTTCTTGCTGTTTCCTTTCATCACAGCTCTTTTGCCCTTGTCAAACCCAAACTCTCACCCTTCACTCTCTCCCCCATTTTCTGTCTCCTTCTTATCTCTGTCCCTTCTTCCATCTCTTTTCATTCATCATTCCCTCCCTTCCCATCCATCCTTCTTCCGTCTTCCACCTCCCACTTCCCTCCCCTCGCTCAGATTCCCTTCCTTTTTCCACATCTCCATGTGATTTCATGTAAAAAGACCAATAATCTGATAACAACTACGCTAGTCCCGGAGATAATGTTAATGGAGCGAACAATAAGCAGTGAATGATGTGATGTAAACTGATGTTCAGAGAGCGAGCAATAAGTACTGAATAATGTGCTGCACATCGATGTCATTAGAGCGAGCAATAATTATGAATGCGATGATGTACACTGTTAATGGGATTAGATCCTGTATTCCTATTAAGTCGACCATGAATGTGAACAAATATGAACTAGAACAGAAAATGCACAAACATGAACCAGAGTATAAAGTAACTAAGTGCCAAGGAGATAAAAAATGGTGACAAAACATTTTTCAGATACATCAGCGAAAAGAGAAAGGTCCAAAGTGGTATAGTGAAATTGAAAGGTGGTAATGATCAATGTGTGGAGAGAGACGAAGAAATGGCAGAAATATTAAACGAATACTTCAGCTCTGTGTTCACTAAAGAAGACCCTGGAGAAGGACCATCTCTACACAACAAGAAACTGGAGGGAAGTGGAATGGATATAAATCCTTTTACAGTAGAAAATGTGTGGGATGAGCTAAAGAACCTGAAAGTGGACAAAGCCATGGGGCCTGATGGGATTCATCCAAGGATATTGAGGGAGCTCAGAGATGTTCTGGCAGCTCCGCTGTGTGACCTGTTCAATAGATCCCTAGAAACGGGAGTGGTGCCAAGTGATTGGAGAAGAGCGGTGGTGGTCCCGCTTCACAAGAGTGGGAACAGAGAGGAGGCTGGTAACTACAGACCGGTTAGCCTCACTTCGGTGGTGGGAAAAGTAATGGAGTCACTGCTGAAAGAGAGAATAGTGAACTATCTACAGTCTGGGGAATTGATGGACCAGAGGCAACATGGATTCACCAGGGGAAGATCCTGTCAGACAAATCTGATTAACTTTTTTGACTGGGTAACCAAGGAATTGGATCGAGGAAGAGCGCTTGATATCATATACTTGGATTTCAGCAAAGCTTTTGATACGGTTCCGCACAGGAGACTGGTGAATAAAACGAGAAGCTTAGGAGTGAGGGCCGAGGTGGTGACCTGGATTGCAAATTGGCTGACAGACAGAAGACAATGTGTGATGGTAAATGGAACCTTCTCTGAAGAGAGAGCGGTTTTAAGTGGTGTACCGCAAGGATCGGTGTTGGGACCGGTCCTGTTCAATATCTTTGTGAGCGACATTGCGGACGGGATAGAAGGTAAGGTTTGTCTTTTTGCGGATGACACGAAGATCAGCAACAGAGTGGACACGCCGGAAGGAGTGGAGAGAATGAGACGGGATCTAAGGAAACTGGAAGAGTGGTCGAAGATATGGCAGCTCAGATTCAATGCCAAGAAGTGCAAAGTCATGCATATGGGGAGTGGAAACCCGAATGAACTGTATTCGATGGGGGGGGAAAAGCTGATGTGCACGGAGCAGGAGAGGGACCTTGGGGTGATAGTGTCTAATGATATGAAGTCTGCGAAACAATGCGACAAGGCGATAGCAAAAGCCAGAAGAATGCTGGGCTGCATAGAGAGAGGAATATCGAGTAAGAAAA
Organism: Rhinatrema bivittatum; assembly: GCF_901001135.1. Classification (NCBI taxonomy): domain Eukaryota; kingdom Metazoa; phylum Chordata; class Amphibia; order Gymnophiona; family Rhinatrematidae; genus Rhinatrema; species Rhinatrema bivittatum. Next base: position 483,788,977 of record NC_042616.1, read on the forward strand.
GGGAAGTGATTATTCCCTTGTACAGGTCCTTGGTGAGGCCTCACCTGGAGTACTGTGTTCAGTTCTGGAAACCGTATCTACAAAAAGACAAAGACAAGATGGAAGCGGTACAGAGAAGGGCGACCAGGAAGGTGGAGGATCTTCATCGGATGACGTACGAGGAGAGATTGAAGAATCTAAATATGTACACCCTGGAGGAAAGGAGGAGCAGAGGTGATATGATACAGACTTTCAGATACTTGAAAGGTTTTAATGATCCAAAGACAACGACAAACCTGTTCCATAGGAAAAAAATCAGCAGAACCAGGGGTCACGATTTGAAGCTCCAGGGAGGAAGATTCAGAACCAATGTCAGGAAGTATTTCTTCACGGAGAGGGTGGTGGACGCCTGGAATGCCCTTCCGGAGGATGTGGTGAAGACCAGAACTGTGAAGGACTTCAAAGGGGCGTGGGATAAACACTGTGGATCCATAAAGTCAAGAGGCCGCCAATGAAGAGTGGGTGACTCACCAGAATGACAGCTACTGCCTGGAGACAATACCCTTATTCAATAAACATACACATGCTTACTGTGACTCCAACATCGCTCTAAACTTCAGCAAGAGGAAATGTGGAAAAATGGATTTACACTCACAAAGAGGGGAGTAGCTGGCTTGTTACGGCGGTTACTACCCCAAACCAAATAAGCCTGATACTTCACCTTCAATGCATATACAGCATAGTTCTCTGCTTCAACGACAGGGGAGAAGAAAAAAGGGTTCGCACTCACAAAGCGGGGAGTAGCTGGCTTGTTACGGCGGTTACTACCCCAAACCAAATGTGTCTGATACTTCACATTCGATGCATATCCAGCATGGCTCTCTGCTTCAACGGCATGGGAGAAGACTGATACATCACGCATTTCCAGCATAGCTCCCTGCTTGAACAGCAGGGGAGAAGAAAAACAACCAATAAGGACTGTATAACATAGTCTGGGTAAAACAAATAAGCATGGGTGTAGCTTGCTTATTGCGGCGGTTACTACCCCTACTACCCCTAACTAATCAAGCTAGATATTTCAATGGTGGGGGTGGAAGGTAAATAGAACCAAGAGCTAAGAGAAACAGATAAGTATGAGAGAAAAAATGTGTGAAGCTTGCTGGGCAGACTGGATGGGCCGTTTGGTCTTCTTCTGCCGTCATTTCTATGTTTCTATGTTTCTATGTCATTTCATTTCTATATTGTAATTACCTAAAATACCTTCCATTTTGAACCAGAACATGTTTACTTGTTGGTGTTGAACTAAAAAGTGATTGCTAACCCACAATATGTGATCATTAAGCAGGAATACGTATGCGGATCTTGTAAACCGCTGTGATCTACTTTTGAGCGACGGTATATAAAACGCCTAAATAAATAAATCTCCCCATCCCCACCTTTTATGCTTCTGCTCCCATCTCTTCATCTCTCATTCTCTTTCCCCATTCCTTCTATTTCTCATCTCCTTCTACATCTTTCTCTCCCCTCTCCCAGTTAAGTCCTCACTCCTCTCTCCCCGAGTTGATCCCTGGTCTTCTTGTTCCCCCTCTATTTGATCCCAGGTGCTCCCTATCTCCCCGCTTCCCCTCTTCCCAGGTTCTCCTTACTCCTTTCTCCAACCCCACCCCAGGTCCTCCTTGCCCTTGCTGCTATTACACCTAGGGCCTCTCTCCTCCTCACTCCTCTCTTCCCTCCCCCTCACCCCAAGTCTTCCTCTCTCTCTCTCTCTCACCCCTACCTCCATCTGGATCCTCCTCCCTGATCTCATGTCTTTTTCTATCTCATCCCTACTCCCTCTGGACCTCCTCTCTCTCACCTCCTTACCTAACCAGCTTCCCTCCCCCGGCCCTTGATCTCAGTTCCTCCTCCCTCCCTAAGAAGCGGCAGGGCAGCACTTCTAGCACTTGTTTGAAGTGTGGGGTTATAAGGAGCCCTCAGCAGTTTGAAAATCGTAAGGCTGCTGGAATTGTCAGGCAGTCGCCAGACACACAAAAAAAAAAAGAGCAGAAAAGTATCACTCTCCTGTCAATCAGGACGGGAGGGGAAAGGTAGACATGCACAAGAACACAGATCAGGGTCATCAGCTGGGAAGTGCGCAAGCAGAAACTGAAGGGATTTAAGTTGCACAGACTCGTCGTACACGTGTGCGGCTTAGGGGGAAAACCTTGGTTGTGTTGATGATTCAGTTTGCCATTACAACAAAATAAGTAAGATATTCCTTCAATCATGGAAACATGATCCTGAAGCGAATTTTGTTTGTTTTCAATTGTATGAATTTTGGGCCGAGAAAGATATCAGATTGACAGTACTGAATAATACTCTCCATCTAGCCAGGGGGATTTACCAATAGGCAGAGTAATCAATCGCCTGAGTGAGTCACTTTTTTTACATCATCAGCTCCACTGCCGCACCATTCCAGCTGTTATTCTTCCTTGTCACTTTCTAAACTGTGAGGGCCCTGTTGAACTGCAGCAGCATCCAGTAGCCATTCTGTTCTGACCATAGTTGACAGCAGGACCATCGCCACTGTTGGGCTAAGTGACTGGTCGGCAGGTGGCGGAGGGGCAGCCAACTATCCATGTGCCTAAGTGCACCTGAAGACATAAATCCACTGCTGAATCCATCCAAAGAAGAAATACAGCATAGGCACACACTGCCCTGCTGATGTGTCCAAGCCCAGCTCTGCAGTGAGAGGGTAATTCAGCCTCCACCCCGTGCCATCTTGGGTTTCTCTTCTGAGACTGCTTCCACTGCTGCCAATTAGTGTCAGATGCTAAACTGTGGTTTTAGTGATGTGGGCCCTGGTCTACAGAGGACTGAACTGAATGCACAGAGGGCACTGAATACATTTTGGTTGTTAACAACTGTCAGTCATTACCAACCTGAGCCCAGAGACTATGACCTAGAAGCGAAAGCTTGTAACCTGGGCCAATCGCTGAGCCATACAGTCCCGGAATATATATTACTGTATGTAAAGTTTCAGAAAGCACTGTGAAATCTGAGTGCAACTGCACTGAACCGTATCTGAACTCCATCCATCAAATATGAATAACAGAGGAGTGCTCTGATTCTGAAGAAAAGGAAAAGTGACCATATAAGATGTGCACACTTGTATTCCAAAAAAAGGGGCCAAAATGACAAGAAAAAAAAACTGCATTCCAACAAACGACAAAGGAGACTTCCGATTAAAGCAGAAAGGTCCCTATTTGGTAAGTGTTTTCCCCGTAGACACAAAATGGGAGAAAACCTTTAGCAAAACCAGGCCGCAAAGCCAAAAAGCAGGAGAGCCGCTATTTTCTAAGCATCCGGCCAAGCCCCGCCGCGGCAGCAAAGCCAGGCCGAGAGAGGGCGCGCCCGCCGCCCGCTGCAAGCAGGCGCCGCCCCGCGTCCGAAGAAGGCTCTGCGAGTCCTCCTGCACATGCAGGCTCGCGGCCGGCAGGGGGCGCTGCAGGCCCGCTCACCGAAGCGCCCCCCTGCCTTTTTCCTTCCCTCCGTCCCCGCGGCGGCGCGCGCGCGCGCGTGCACGAAACTGTCTTTTTTTTTTTTTTTTCCCTCCTTTCGTCACCGGCGAGTGCGCGCCCCGAAATGGAACGAGAGAACACCAAGCGCGCGCATTTCCATAGCCAAGCGTGCGCTCGCCTTCCGGCTCCTGTACGTTCGGCACTTGGCCGAAGATCTAGACGAGAGAGAGGGTGATGGTGCAGAGGAAGGGGGCGGATGGCAGGGATTTCAGGGGAGGGAGCGGGGGGAGCGAGGCTGTCGGCGCTAGCCACACGCATTCTTTGCAGTAGTGGCTGTCCCTTATTGCATTTATGCATTGTAGATAGAGGGGGGGGGGATCACGTTCTGGGCCGCAATAGTGCACTGGGGGGAGGGGGGAGGGTTGGTTACTTCTGATTGATGTAAACTAAAGCATGGATTCCTTCCACGAGTTCAGACAGGGGCGACCGCGGCTTGCAAAATATAGAGACAAAGGCTGTGTATATGACACCCCGCCCCCCCCCCCCCCCCCCAGTTCACTGAGTCTGCGAAAGGGTGCAACTATTTTATTGATGTGAACCAGAAAGAAGCGCTCGATTTCCAAGGATCCAGGTGGAAAGGTGGAGAGGAGGGCATGGGGGCCAGCTGTGTGGCGTAAGCCGCGTTTCCACGGGGGAGTGGAGGGAGTTAATGCCTCGGAGGTGGGCTTCAGCTGGTGGTAGTCACTGAGCTGGGCCACTGTCTGTCTGGCAGTGGCTCCCCTCCCCCGTGTCGGCACCCTTTGGTGGCCACCAGGCCCTCTCACGAGCTCGCCCGATATTTGGCAAGCCAGCACGGGGCGCCGGGGCGCCGCGGCCGGTGCAAGAGGAGGAAAGCCCCGGAGCACAGGGGCGGGGGCATTTCGCGGTCAGCCTGCCGGGGGCTGTGATAAAGCGGAAGGTCTGTGAGCGCTGACCTGCTACCGATTTCGGATCCTGCGTGTGTGAGAGGGGGGGACTTGCTCGTTCATCACCTGTAGAGGGTTGGAGAGACAGAAAACCGGGGGAAAGGGGGAAAAGAGCAGCCCGGAAAGAGAGAGAGCGAGAGAAGGGACCCATCCAGAGCTGCTGGTGGCAGCCGCTCGGACCTACCTCCCACGGGTATGGGAAACGTTCGCATGGGGTAGAATTTAGAAAGAACAATCGGGGATGTCTGTGAACAAGAAGAAGCCTTTTCTGCACAGTCCCACAGGAAGTTAAACCACCTCGGAATGTGTTCCATACATCGTTTGGGCTACACACTTTTTTTTTTTCAAGTAACATTTTCTTATCCGACAAAGCAGAATAATTGTAAAAGCGCCCGAGTCCGAGCATTCATTTATTTGCTAGCTTTAAGGATGAAAACGTACAGATTATTTTTTTTTTCATGATTTACCAAAGACGAGGGTTTTAGATTCATTTTAGAAAGCCACAATTATATTTCAGATTTTTGTAAATAAATAAACAAGCTGCGTCTTCAGGAGTGTTGCCGAGGGGGAGGGGGGCACAATTCATAATTATAAATATTAAGCGGCCCAGCGCTCTGAGGTAGAGCCCATACTTGGAGAGATGCGCTAATCAACGCTCCCCCCGATTCTGCTTTAAACTAAGGGGGAAAGAGGCACGCCAAATTGTCCTTCCGTTCTTATTTTTAGGCGACCTTTTCCATGCCACGCTTAGCTGCAGTAGGTGTGCTCGGTACCTCTTCACAGAGTGAGCTCTGGAGACGGTGTTCAGGAGCTGGAGCCCCTGCAGGACATGTGCCCAGGTTTGGCAGAGGTGGCCCTGGCAGGGGAAGGCTGGAGAGAGCGAGCAGGCAAAGCCAGAGGGGCAGGGCGCCGAGTGAAGTTCTGCCCGCACGGGAACAACCCTGGAGCTCCCAGAGGAAAAGGTGGAGAGACGTATTTTGGGTCACCTGCGGGCTTTCCCAACTCGTTCCCGAGCAGCTAAATAACTCATCTTATTGCATTCGCTACAGAATTTCGCGTTAGCCATCTACGTCTGTGAGGATCATCCTGTCTCATGAGTTTTAATTTAATACACTCAACTAGAGACATGTTTACACACACACACACACACACACACACATACACATATAGCATACCGTAGATCACAGGGCAATACTATTAGCAAAAGGTGAAGTAAATGTGATGAAAGAGATAGACAGAAAGGTAGACTGATGTGTTTGTTTTGTTTTTCTTTATGCTTTTAGCTTTGCATCTAGCTTGATTGGTTTGGGAGGAGGTTACGTTTTATTTTTGTTTCTTTAGATGTATAAAGTTAATGGCGAAAACCTTCAGATGCAAAAGTTTTTGGAGAAAACCCACGGTTATTCTGCAACTTTGGTCTGGCCTACAAATATATTACACTTGCTTTTATTTGTAGGTAGAGCTAAGGAAATCCAGTTCCAAGGTAGTTGAAATAATCCTCTGCCACCAATTTCTTTCCATGAAAGTACCATTAAAATAGCCACTAGTGTTCCCTGTCTTTTGGAGGCCATCCGTACCGTTTCTCCGCATTCCTCCTAAATTTGAAAAAGCCTGTAAAAACAGAATTAGGGCGTTTCCATAAATTCTATGTCCATGTTTCCGAGCAAGGAGATCCAGCGAAGGACCCAGAACCCAATTGCTCTGTCCTGCTTCTGCGCTGAACGTTTCCTTTGAGGCAGTTTAACGCTAATCTTCCACCTTACCAGGGCAGCTCTCCAGAGAAAGGAGATCTCTGGGTTTAGATATACTGATCGGACAGATAATCTTCACTATATTTCACGAGAAAACGGATCGAATGTATAGATTTCCAGAGACAATATAGAAATGCCCCATATAGGGAGAACCTCCGGCAGCTTCGACTCTCACGTTTAATCTACTCAAGTTAAAGCCCAATCGGGGATGTTTTGTTTTCTAATGAGGAAATGTTAAACAAAAGGTTCAACAAAGAACAGTCTGTTAAATTGAGAACCCATAGAAAGACTGCTGAGAAATGTACAGTAAGAAAACCTTAACAAAAGGACACATTCACTCAACTGTTGCAGTTCTAATCGTTTGTATTATTTTTTGTAACAAGGCTGTGCTTAAACCTGGTCTTTTCTTGGACGCTCACTTACCGATGAAGTTTACAACAAAACTCTCCGAGTGTCCCACTGTTCCAGGACTATTTATCAGGATGTAGGAGCCGCTGGAAATAGAAAGTGATGGATTCCGAAAACGAAAACAAGTCGCCACTCAGTCTTTACAAAATATAACAGGGTTGGGGAGGGGGATCTTATTTTAAATAAACAAGTACATGAGCAGTCTTTTTATTATTATTATTGTTATTATTATTATTTTGCAGCCTATTTTCTTATTGCCCGGTTCAAATATTATATGGATCGTTGGCAAACGACTTACAATACAAACAAGCCTTCTTTTCTGCCTGCCTTCTTTCAAAATATCCCTCCTGTCCCTTCGGTAACAAAAGGCGATCCATCAGATCGGAGATGAGAGATGAGACTTTGGGTTTCTGAAAACAACGAAGCTAAAAGAATGAAATCTGGTCACAAGTTAGAGAAAAGGATCGCCTAATGCTGGCAGCAATAACAAAAAAACAGCCCACACAAACACATTTTCTTCAGCTTTCCAAGCTTCTTTCTGTTAAACGAGCCATTATGAATTTTTATTCGAGTGCCATCAAATCTGGAGGTATTTCAGGAAAGTGGAACTGCGTCCTCTTGTTCACATAATCCTTCCTTTCAACCGTGCAGCGTTTCACTCAATTAAGCAGCTGTTTGTTCTTTGCCCTAATATTTATTTACACTGAGATGGTTAGAAAAATAATAAGTACGAATGTGTGTTTCGGCGCTGCTTTTAAATCCCTGAATCGTATTTAAAAAAATATATATATGGCCCTTAATTTCTACACATTCAGGTGGGCTAGCACGGCAGCCGTAATACTTAGCTCAAGTGTAAGAACACGAAAGGCGGTCGCTATTTTTTGTTTGAAAGTGGTTTTGTGAGGGATTTCTGTCACCTTCCCTGAACAGCTTTGTTTTCGTTCGCAAAACACCTGTAATGCTCACTGAATGTCCGTGTCTGAAGTCCCTTTCACTCTGCTTTCTTAACAAACAAACAAATAAATAAAAAGCGTAACATCTGATATTCTGTGAGCATTAGGGGGGTGTGTGTGTGTGTGTGTGTGTGTGTGTGTGTGTGTGTGTGTGTGTGTGTTGGTAATGCGACAAATCCCTCAGACCGGCTGACTAATTAAAGCAACTCGGGCAAAGCTTGTCAAAGAGAAGAATGGCCCCCTTTCATAAACGTTTGGTCTCCCAGCTGTTTGGGGGGGGGGGGGGGGAAAGGGGGGATGAAAGTTGTTTTCGCTTCCTGTGTAAACTCCTTACACTCGTGAGAAACAGGTAACCCGCTCCCCCTCCCCGTCCCAACGCGCCCCCTTTTGACGCGATGGTGCCAGCGATCGGTGGTGTGAGGTGACCCCCGCATCCGTGCCTTAGTTGAGAGAGGGCAGACCGATCGTACTGGATTATTGCAGTTTCGGTGTGAAAAAGGTTGTTCAAAACGTACCAGTCACACAGATTTCCAACAGGAAAATGTTACTTGAAGGTGTGTTGAATATAGGTGCAGTATAAATAGGTGGAGAGAGGGGGGGAAGAGAGATGTGTGTGTGTGTGTGTGGATATAAATCGATATAGAGATAAAGCGAGGTAGATAGAGGTAGATGTGAAGAGAGATTGATAGACCTGGCGAGAGACCCAAGTGCATAGAAGGGAGGAAGGCGCGTGCGCGTTCCCAGTCCCAGGGCTCGGGCTCGGGAGGAGAGAGAGAGGTGGGGAGGGGGAGGGGTTTCTTTTCCCATTCGGCCTTCCGATTGGTTCCCCGCCTGAAAGTGGGCGGGGCACGCCGGAGAGGAAACCCGCGTTAAAAAAGTGCTTGCCCGCCGACTGCTGCTCCAAAAGTTCAGAAGTTTTTTTTCCCAATGCTTTCCGCGGCAGCCAGCGGCTGAAAAGAGATTCTACGGCAACAACAACAAGTACAACTACCAAAAAAAAAAAAGGCAACAACAAACAAAACCCGCGAACGCTACTTATATGAAACGCTTGCACTGTGAGATCCTGAAGTCTGATTTGTTTTCTCTCCCACCACCCGCCGTTTCCCCCCTTCCTCGTTCCATTTTTTTTCTTCTTCTTCTTTTGGGATCATCCTCAGCATCGGCCGGACGACTGCTTTCCAGACATCGGGGGTGGCACCGGCAGCGGACGGAGACAGAGAGAGAGCGAGAGAGAGAGACCCAGAACTTGCAAAAACAAAACTTTGAAGGACTTGGGGCTCTTGCCTGTTCCCGAAAGATTTCTGGACGCCCCTCGCCTCCTCCTTGTTCCTTTACTTGTCGGAGGGATTGTTTTGCTCGCTTCCTGACAAGAACGCTTTGAGTCTTCGCCTCCTTTCCCTCTGTTTTTGTGTGAAGCCGGCGAGGAGCGAGAGCCGCGGGCGGAGGGGGGGGAGACCCTGAACTTTTGCATGGACAGCGCTGCGCCCCGGCCCCCCGCCGCCCCGGCCACCGGCACCGGAAGAGAGGGGGATCGGGAAGTGCCGGCCGGGCTCGGGGGAGCTGGTGGTGGTGGTGGGAGACCCCTTCCTCTCCGCCCGCCGCGGCTGATACTCGGGGGCCCGGGGGCGACCCCCTCGCCTTGCTGCTGAGGACCGGGCCCCGGCGGCAGGAGGAGGAGGCGGCGGCGGCGGCTGCTGCTCGCTGCCCGGAGGAGCCATGCAGGCGCGCTACTCCGTGTCCAGCCCCAATTCCCTGGGGGTGGTGCCCTACCTCGGCGGCGACCAGAGCTACTACCGGGCCGCCGCCGCCGCCGCCTACGCGGGCATGCCGGCCCCCATGAGCATGTACTCGCACCCGGCCGCCGCCGCCGAGCAGTACCCGGGCGGCGGCGGGGGCGGCGGCGGGGGCATGGGCCGAGCCTACGGGCCCTACACGCCGCAGGGGGGGGCGCCGCCGCTGCCGCCGCAGCCCAAGGACCTGGTGAAGCCGCCCTACTCCTACATCGCCCTCATCACCATGGCCATCCAGAGCGCGCCCGACAAGCGCATCACCCTGAACGGCATCTACCAGTTCATCATGGAGCGCTTCCCCTTCTACCGCGACAACAAGCAGGGCTGGCAGAACAGCATCCGCCACAACCTCTCGCTCAACGAGTGCTTCGTCAAGGTGCCCCGCGACGACAAGAAGCCCGGCAAGGGCAGCTACTGGACCCTGGACCCGGACTCCTACAACATGTTCGAGAACGGCAGCTTCCTGCGCCGCCGGCGCCGCTTCAAGAAGAAGGACGTGGCCAAGGAGGGCAAGGAGGCCGGCGGCGCCCCGCAGCAGGCGGCGGCGGGCGCCGGCAAGGAGCGGCCGGAGCGCGAGGGCCCCCCGCAGCCGCCCCCCGTGCGCGTCCAGGACATCAAGACGGAGAACGGCGCCCCCTCGCCGCCGCCGCCGGCCCCCCGCGCCCTCTCGCCGGCCCTGCGCGGCGCCGTGCCCAAGATCGAGAGCCCGGACAGCAGCAGCAGCCTCTCGGCCGGCGGCAGCCCCCGCAGCCTGCCCTCCAGCCGCTCGCTCAGCCTGGAGAGCTCCGACGCGCAGCAGCAGCAGCACCACCAGCAGCACAGCCAAGGCTTCAGCGTGGACAACATCATGACCTCCCTGCGGGGCTCCCCGCCGGGCGCCGGCGAGCTGGCCCCCGCCCTGCTGGCCCCCTCCCGGACAGCCGTCGCCCCTTCCTTGCCCCTCAGCTACTCGCCGGGGGGCCAGAGCTCCCTCTACGGCTCGCCCTGCAGCCAGGCCGCCAGCGGCGCGGCGGCCGGCGCCGGGACCTACCACTGCAACATGCAAGCCATGAGCCTGTACTCGGGCGAGCGGGCGGGCCACAACGCCGCCGCCGCCGCGGTGGACGAGAGCCTGCCCGATTACTCCATCACCACCAGCAGCAGCAGCGGCGCCGCCTCGGCCCTCGGCCACGGCAGCCTGAGCGCGGGCCAGGACGGGCACCACCCGCACCAGGGGCGCCTGGCACCTTGGTACCTGAACCAGCCCGGGGATCTAAGCCACTTGGCGAGCGCCTACTCCGGGCAGCAGCAGAACTTCCACTCCGTGCGAGAGATGTTCGAATCGCAGCGAATTGGCTTGAATAATTCCCCGGTGAACGGAAATAGCAGCTGTCAGATGTCCTTTCCTCCCAGTCAGTCTCTCTATCGCACCTCAGGGGCTTTTGTCTATGACTGCAGCAAGTTCTGACCAAAAGTTACAAAACACACATACACACACACACACACACACACAAAACAACAACCAAACAGTTTTACAGACCTTGTGTTTTGGAATAAAAGGTTTTTAACTGAACACCTTCGCACCCCCAGTCCACCCCCTACCCCTCGAAAACACCCCCCATCCCTATTTACTAAATATTTTGTACAGAACGAACCAAAGGTGTCTTGGTTTGTTAAAGGACAGTGTTAACGCCACATAACACGTAAGTTTCTTCTTGCTTTTGAAAAAAAAAAAAAAAGTCCTGGTTTCTAAGGTGTTATTTACCGTATGTTTTTGTATGAAAACATATCATGGCAAGCTATTCATGGACATGTTCTAAAATGTAAATTGCAATATAGTAATTTATTTTTAATTCGTAGTTTGATGCTTTGGACCAAACACCAGAAAGTGTTGCAAAGCTGACCTTAAAAATTGCCTGAAACATTGAGTTTTTTTTTCATTATAAAAAGGGAAATTGTATCAACCTTATCTTATCGATTTTTTTTTCTCTTTTGTTGAAAATATTCTGAAGATATTGCATTGTTTGTTTATTAATAAATTACCATTCTATTTGAATGACATTTACGTCTGATACTTTAATACAGTTAAGAATGTGCCCGCCGAAGGATTGTAGACGAAGATTTGTCAATCTAGAGTCCGCGAGGCAGCCTACAAAAAAACTCAGTCCTTTCACTTACTTTTTTTTTTTTTAAGGCAAAATCCTAACATTTTCAGGCTCAACTGTGATATCTTCTGTCAAACCTCTTATCCGCTAGGGACAAAAAAGTTTCCTATAGCTGATCTTAACTGGCAAATAAACAAACAAGTTTCCCTAAGAATGAATGAAAAGAACCCAGGGAATAATTACAAGACATATTCAAAAAGGTCATTTAAAAGTATTTGTATAGACCACTGCACAAACAGATAGATAGATAAAGAAGTCTCTCTATTATAAAAACATTTGAACTAAACTTTCTGCTTGCAATTCAAAAGAATTTTCATCCATAAATACGTTTAAAGGCGATTCCTTTTTTTTAGGGATTTCCTTATTAGACACTGACTAGATAGAGGGATCTATGGAGAAAATTATTTTGACTATGGAGAAAAATATTTTAAATTGTTTTAATAGCATACATCCTGGTGGTTGAGATGTTTCAAAATAGAGACTCGCATATTTTTATTTTTATTTTTACAAAAAAGAGCACAAAAGGTTTTGTTGGCCTTTCCCTGGCTGTTTACCAATTTTGCAGTTTAGATCTGCAATTTCGAGCCAGTCTCAATTCCCAGCCTTTCTACAGCTTAACTGATATAAAACACTAACTCTATTACCTTTCAGTCTCGCTGTCAATCACACTTTGAACGATGATTTTATTACGGACATTTAAGGCCTCAGTTTACTTTTGAGATAATGCAATTTCTCTTATCTAAATTGCAGATGCTTGTCAAAAGGCGATCATCCCTAAAAGTTTACTGCAAGCACATGGAAGCCGGTATCGGTAACAGACTAGTTTACTGTCAGCAGGACGAACTGGTCGCTACCCTAAGGGAGCGATCTAAAAGTGAACCGATGTTTAGGACCGACATTCCTCTGTTTTAAACTTATGTTTGCTTCTTTGTTTCTTTTTTTTTTTTTTCTCAAATTCATCACTTAATTTTTCCCACTGAGTAGTGACAAAATGTAAACATCCAAACTCACCATAGATAGTTTAAAAAAGGCTTTAAAATATTCTATTCATTTGCCGTATTATAGATAGATAGATAGATAGATAGATATAGATATAGATATCTTGTAACTTTGCTGCTCAATTTTATTATATATATAGATAGATAGATAGATATAGATATATATATCTTATAACTTTGCTGCTCAATTTTATAAAATAATATTGTTGCTCAAATATATATTATATATATATAAATATACACCCGACCTCCAGATTGATTGCTTTCGTTTTGAAAATGAAAATGAGATGGATTGCATTGTTTAAGCAAAAGCCAGGTGTTATCAATCCCCGCTCTTCGCAGACTGTCTCTGGTCTCGGCTTTCTCCGAGGAAGGACCTCAGTCCCACGCAGGACTGTGGGGGCTGTTTTGGGTGATTTTTCTTCTCCTCCGGCGTCTCAGCTGTTTCTGCTTTAAACCCAGGTCAGGGCCGTGTCAGGAGGAGAACTCGGCTGTCAGACCTCCAACGTTTGAACTGTTGTTCGTGGCTCTGCTTGCGCGTTTGGTTCTGTTGTAATTTTGTTTACCTGTTGTCCCCTTGCTCTCTTAATTCTGGGGAATAGAATGTTTGACTTTGTGATGTTCGCCGGGGGGGGGTGTTTGTTTTGCTAGAGAGGATATTTCGGATTGGGAACGATCCGGGCTGGTTTTCAGTCTCTCCTAAGTGATTGGGCAGGATTGATAGGAAGAAACAAGCTGGACGAGGGGGGGATAATGTTTGTTAAACGTTTTATTGTTTAATGACCCATTACAAAAGGGAGAAAGGATAATGGAAGGGACAAAGGCATTAGCTGCTTGTTCTCTGCCTGCCGATCTTCCTCCCTTCTCCTGGGCCCTCCCTGCACGGAGCGGGTGTGTTAGGGTCTCCTGCCTCGGACTGGCCTGATTATCCACTCCGCGGTGGCTGCTTTTGTTTTGAAGGCACACACACACACACACACACACACACACACACACACGTGTGTTTAGGCTCCGAGGTGGAAATATATTCGTGGTGGTGGAGAGAAGGGAAGGTATCGGCGTTAATGTGCGCGTGAGAGGACCTGAAATGGTAACGCCTCTCCCGGCTCGGTAAGATTTGCTGTCAGGATACGTGGATGGTATCTAGTTTACCCTCTTTTTTTTTTTAATGTCCTCGAGTCTGGGGCCCGCTGCCTTTTTGAGTGAAAGGCGGTGGGGAAAACACGACTTAAACTGCGCAGCTCAGTGTGCAAAGGATCTACGTACATCGCGCTTAAAGTTTCGGGCCACAGAATGTAAACCCACGAAAATAACGCTGGTCTTTGGCTGGGGGGTGCACTTAATTTTACTCTCGTGAATGTGTCAAGAGGCCTAAAGCTTTGCTGAGTCAGGTATAAAAATGTCCTCTTTACCCAGCCATTCTGTTGGATTTTAAAACAGGAGAAGGAAACCCGCTTTAGGCCTGAAGCTACAAGGGTAGGGTTATTTAAAGCCAGATTTTCTTTCAGTACCCCAATTATTCATGGTCTGAGTAATTAGTTCTCTGGAGCTGGTTTTGTACCAATTTCGCTCAGTAATAGTTTAGCCTTAGGATATGAACTTGCTTCCCAGCTTTGGAGAAACAGGTCTCAGGATGGCTCTCAGCTTTCTGCGGGCGGAGGATGTTCCTTTGTGAGAACTTAGGAGAGACAAACGGCTCCCTGCCACGATTGTCTTTTCAAGGGGACAGTGGCCGATGCATTACCAGTCACCGAAAGACATTTGTCGTGCCAAAGGGATCCAGTAAATTCATAGGTCGGCCCTTCTTTGTGGCCACACGGATCCGAGTTCCTTTAACAGGCACTACAGTAGCTAAAATGATTTGGCCAGACGTGGGGGGAGGGGGGGGGGGTGTCCTGATTTTTTAAATGACTGAAACCTGGCCTGTCATAATATTTTGTGTACGGAATGGCTGGAACTAGCTAAATTCGAACCCGCAAAGCAGAGGCAGGAAGAAACGTGTTTTTTGGGTTCATAACCGAAACAAAGCATTAACTTAATGTGTGGCTTGCACATTTCAGTAGAAAACCACTCTTAACATTTTCCCAGCAGTACAAAAACAAAGGCTGGCCATGCATCCTTTTCGTTAGGCTAACAAAAGTAAAAAAAAAAAAAAGGAGACGTAAAAAAAAAATTAAAAAAGAGGGAACTTTCATACTTTCATCTTCTTTCCGAAATTAACAGAATTGTGATTGAAGTTTGGAAAGGACTATTTAACATGCATATTTTAAAGGGAGGGTTTTGGGTTTTTTTTTTTGAGGGGGGGGGGTGTTCCCGATTTTGAAAGAGTAGCTTTCCCTCATTGATCATGACGTGGATAAATGTAGTTCAATCCACGGCGCGTCCAAACCGTAATTTTTAATCTTGTAAAATTGGTAACTTTTGATTTACAGTTTGTCACCACCAGGAACACGTTTAAGGTATAACAGGGACTGCTTTCGATTAAAAATGCTGAAAACTGTGCTTCGATTTTTGAATTGTGATAACCTGGTAAATGGAATAGCTTATTAAATCTGGACCATATTTGGCAGACGAGTAACATAAAAGATGGGCTTGTGTAACTACAATGTCAGATGGGATAAGCGACTTAGAATTATTTATTATATAACTGTAAACAGTATATATAATACATATTGTAAAATATAGAATTTGGCAATCTGTATATCTATAGAAATATCACAGTTATATCTCTTTATTGGATGACATTTTAGTTAATATATTTGTAAGCTAGTTTTTGCACTACTTTTTTTTCTTATAAATTTTCTAGAACTACTTCATCAGAGATTATGATTTTTATCGCTAAAATCACTACTGTAAATCGGTCTTTTTTGTACATTTTTCATAGGTTAGTGGGGAACAATTCAGAATTTAGAATCCATCTTTGTGAGTGAATTGATTTTCAAATCACATAATGGGTGTTTAGGATTCACAGCCTGTATCTCCTAATAGCGTTTGAATCTTGAATTTATATACGAGATCAATATTTGAATTTTATATGTAAGTCGGACCAGCATTGTGAAAATTCATATATCTATATATAAACAGGTCATAAGTCTGAGGCAATGCCCATAAACTAGACCCTGCCCCGAAGTGTTGCTGATGTAGTACAATTCAGGAAACTGTTCAACTTTTACAGTGGGGAAGCAGAAAACCTGCAGGTGGTCACAACGTTTTCGTTCTTTGCCTACCTGTTCGAGCGCACAGATTGAGATTTTATTTTATTTTTTTAAAGGAGGGGGCCGTCTTGGGTCCTGAAGGTATTTTTTTTTTCCTGTCCCGCTGAACTATCTTGTAAATAAATCTGGGCAAAGGTACTGCGTGTGTGCATGAATCTAGCTCTCCAGCTTTAATTATGATCAGGCTCATAAAGCCATTCATTCCTTTCCAGAGTAATAAACAAACGTCGTCTTAGTCCAAGATTGATGATATCCATGCAATAAAAGCAGGCCAGGTCAGGAAGGAATAAAAATGAAATCAGAGCGGCAGAATCATTTTTCAGGGGATGGGGAAGACAGAACGGGAGACTGGGGTCAAGGGAGAGGATGTCAGGCTTAGCAGCACACAGTAAGGAACAATGCCAGGACCGGCTAATGAGAGATTTGTTTTTGAACAAGTGGAGTGCGATTTAATAAAACAATTAGCAAATCGGTGAAAACAAGTCACAGCGGTTAAGCTCTTTAAGATAACTTTGTATTTGGGCGAAGGGAGAGGATTCGCACGAGGCTTACGCTTTCCCTTATTCTGCGTTTCGTTACCCATAACCCCCCCCCCCCCCTCCCCAAATAAATTAAAATCCCAAGTATTAGTTATGCGGAATTTCCAAGCACAGCACCGCACAAGCGTTTCTTGCATCGCAGACAGCGTTCATCTATGTGGGAGTGGGAGGGAAGAGAGGGCTCTAACTGTATTGATACGGAATCCATCAACGTAAAATTGTTACACAAGATAATTCTTTCGATATTTTTCTTTTTTTTTTTTAATCAAAACATGGCTGTTGTATTTCTAACGCTATTCGTTCAGTCCATCTTCCCCTGCGCCAACCCCTCCACAAGACGCCACTGGCAAAATCCCACCGCAGAATGGCTGCTATGAGTTAGGGGGAAAACTCTTTACCGAATTAGGTCCTGCGTTTTGAATTCTGTTTTTGTGCTTCTTTTTTCTTCCTACAAACGTAATTCAGCAGTTTTGTAACAGAGACCCGAGGTCAGTTTATTATGTCTTTAGAAACCTAATTTAGGGGAAAATTTTAGTGGCACAGTGCACGTTCTTGCCTCCATAGGTAAAATAATGGGCAGATTAGTAAATGTTGCTTAAAAAAAATAAGGCCCCCCTAAAAAAAACCAAAAAAACCAACTCTAGTTTCCCCAACACATAGCCGGAAAATATACCAACTGTGAAATGGTTAACATTAAAGGCTTGATTAGGCTTAAAAGGGAAGAAAATTTGTCAACCTGGTTTTATTGAAAACAGGAGTGCAGTCTCGGTGCATACCAGGATCACTATTTTTTTTTTTTTCATGTTAAATTTGTTTCTAACAATCCGGTACTTCATTCGAAAACAATCCTGTTTTTCATTATGTGTGGCGGTTTTTTTGTTGTTTGTTTGCTTTTTTTTTCAGTGTTTCTTCATTCGGTTGGCATAGTGAACGTGTCAGTGCCGATGAAATACAATTTGCCGTTTCCACAATGATGTGAGAACGGTTCCTTCCTATCGTTTGTTTCATGCACACAAGCACATGTTCCTGTGTAGTGTGTGTGTATAGTTTCGTTACATGGTGCGTACATTGATATTGAACGGAGGGATGTAATCGTCGCTATATGCCAGCATGGGCACTATTTGCAGAGATGCACAAAAACCTTTTGCATCTTTTCTTTTCCTATGCTGGCGGGGGACTTCCCATTGTGGTACCTTGGTCGAGGTTGTTCTTCCTTGCAGTTTGGCCAAACCTCACTCTTCTTTGCAATTCTTTTGTCATTTGTATTTTTCTGTTAGAAAGCAGGAGAAACGTGTGCCTGGATGGGTGGGGAGACGTCTGGGCAGTGCTGCTCCCTTGGATTTCCCGGGCGGCTTGCTCCGGGGTCTCGGGCGCAGTGGGGGAGGAGGAAGCCGTGACCGCGGGGTGCTGGGTGCACATAGCCTGGATGGTTCCAGTTGCCCTCTCCCCAGCTGTTCCTCTACCCCGCAGTCCTGATTTCCTGGGCACTTCGGCGTGGGAGGCAGAGAGAGAGAGAGAGAGACATCGGCACCCGACCGATCCCTGTAGCAGAAGGGGCTTGTTTGCTCTCCAGATTCTCGCTTACATTCTCCGCCTCCCCATCTCTTCTTTTATCGTAACTTTCTCTCTGCGCTGTTTTAAAATGACAAGCAAACGGGCAGTGGGAAATCATCAAACGGGCAGGTCGCTTAGAGGCTGATGTGAGTGGGGGAATGGGTGGTCGGGGGGATCTTCCCCCTAAATAAACACAGCTTGAAACAACTTGGGTGGGCAAAAAGAGTTGTATAAGGGGGGGGGGGGGGGGGGGGAGAGCTGGAGCCAGGGAGAGGGCAAGTGACAGCTCGGGCCTGCAAACCCGAAGTCACCTGCAGACCTTTACCTGACCTTTAGTTACAGCAAAGCGGAGGGAGCGAGCTGCAGGCACCGGATATGTAGGAAACCACAGGGGTAGTTTTATGGCTCCGGTGCTCCGGACTGGACATTGACCTTTGCAGCAGGGCTCCAGCGGTGAGGGAGTGTGGGATTATGAGACCGAGGGACATCATCCACCAGAGCTGGCCGGTCCCATCGGGGTCCACGCGTGGTTCTAGGTTCTAGATGTGGGCAGAAAAGGACCCCCTGATTCACCGGCCCGACCCATGACCTGCTGCTTTCTAAATCCTCCTTTTCATGTAAGGTTAGTAGGCAGCCAGGATCGCTGCCCTCCCCCTGCCCATTTTCCTCTTCCACATTCCCTAAAGCCCAGATACAGTTTTATTTACAGAACATTGCAAAACCCCAGGGTGCACCTAATTCCAGGGCCATCAGTTCATTTTATTTTTTTTAAATTTTATTTGAATGTTTGTTTGTTTTTTTATACCGAAGTATTGGTGTCAGCCTTCACTCCGGTTTACAGCCATAACAACGATTTACATTAAAACATCAGTTCATCTCCTGGCCCACCATGGGCTCCTTTAGTCCAGAGGGTATCGGCGGTGAATATGTAGGTGAGAGATTTGCTTACAGCCCTTGCTTGCAAATCTCTCTCCTGCATATTCAGTAGAGATGTGAATCGGAACCAGAATCGGATCCGATTTCAGTTCCGATTCACATCTCTAAGATTCAGTGTGGATACTACTGAAACCCCCACTGGCTGGGAGAGTGGGGTTCCCCCGGGACAGGTTTTGGAATCACCGTGTGTAGTCCTTCCTGACCGGGCCGCCTCGGCCTGCCTCACAGGGAGTCAGACTGCTGGCCACATCGGTCTGCAGGACAAGTTGGTAACCTTGTGACTCTCCCCGCTGCTAGATCCGGAGGGAGAGATTTAGGATTTTGCTACCGGTAGGGGGCGTTTGGTGCTTTCAGCCCTCCCACCTCCCTTAAGGGTCTGTTACAGGGTGGCAGAGGGCTGTTCTCTGCTAAATGAGATTCAGCAGAGCTGGTAGGCAGCAAATCTTAGCCAGCCTGCCGCCCCCTAATTGTTTGCACAACTATAATGGCCGGGTGCCTTTTCCACAAATCCAGGGTTGAGGAAGGGGCGCCTTTCTCCCCCCCCAGGGCAGTTTCAGCTGGCAGAAGACTCCTATCCTGACAAATAGAGATTGTGGTCTCTGGGGCTGGGTCTGCAGGAGGAAGAAAGAGGGCAAGCTACATGCTCGCCCCCTCCTCAAAGGGTCACCCCCTCCTCAAAGGCTCATCCTGCCTCTGCCCAGGGCCTGCCCCCCTGGCAGTCAAGCGCCCGAGTTGAATTCCCACCAGAAAAACCTGGGGAAGGTGGATAGGCAGATCAGGAGAGCAGGGGAACATCCGGGGCAGATTACTTAGCAGGGGTGTTTTTTCTCTTTGCTTCTGCCACTGTCAGGCCACTTTTCCGGGGGATTGTGCCTATGCCATTATACCGCTGGACGCTCTCTCCTCCCATTCTTTCATGTAGGCCCCCCCCCTACATTTTTTTTTTATCGCGTATAAATTATTTTAATGTATTTATAAATTGCTCAACCTGAAATTTTCACTCCGAGGCTCAGGTAGAAAGGGACTGCTTGCCCGCCAGTGAGTTTCTGCCCTGCAGATCCAAACTAGAAATGAGCCGATGGCAGTAAAACATAAATCTTAATGGCTGGATCACGGAGCACTGGTCCCAGCCACATAGCAAAGTCAATTAGGACCAGAGATCTTCCGTTAATGAAACAAGAAATGCAGCTTTTTTTTTTTGGTCAGAGGAAAATAAAGCAGGAAACAGAGTCGTAGACTGGAGGCAAGAGGAGGGTTGGAAAGCAGAAGATTAAATGGCAAGGTGCATCACTGAGCTGTGCCTGGTGTTGGCCCCTTAGTTCAGGACCTCCTCTCAGTCCCTGATGTGCAAGTTGTAGCCGCCAGGGTGGGAGAGCTGCGCCAAATTAGCCGGATTTAACCGTGTGCCTAATACTCTATTACTTGACGGGCAAAGTTTATAGGAAGGTGATTTGAAATTTAGTACAGTATAGGAAAACTGCTAGATGGAGCCCCAGAAGTCACCTATGGCTTAGTTAAGTTCTTTGGCATTTTACTGGAATTTTTTTTTATGTTCAATAATTTTTTTATTAGTATTTAATTATAAAATCAACTGTTACAAATTGCAATGAGCAGGTGATAAATGTAACATACAGTATCAATATTTGCTCCAATAACAATTAGAAAAAATAATGAAGTTATACAAGTAATCTTAACATTAATATTATTCCCTCCCTTTTTTAAAGTTCTTTTTCACAAAATAGTAAATGTAACTATTAATATAAGAACAATAAAAGCTAAAAAAAAAAAAAAATCCCTTCCCTTCTCATGCCCCACCTCCATCATTCTCCAAAACGAAATAAAAGAGCAACATCTAAAAAAAAAATTTTTTTTTTAATTTCAAACTTTTTCAGGCAATAACACTCGGCAGAGCGTGCATTCAAGGATTCTTCCAAAAGCCCTGAGTATTTTGCGCCGCACAAAAGTGAAGGTATTATGCCTTTAACATCTGGGAAGTGCATCAAAATTCTTCCTTGTACACCCTGCAGTAAGTCACTACACTTATAAAATGTGGTGGAGCCAAGAATGCTGAAGACTCTGCTTTTAAAATAAAATTAATACTTTCGAATCCTTTCAACTGACTGAACTGGAATGTCTGGGGTGGTGCAGCGTTTTGTAACCTCACCAAACATAAGCTAAATCTATCCGGCTAAGGTAGTAATGCCTGACCTGCCGGCATTTCTTGACGGTCTGTGCCCTGGTGGAAGGAGCTGTGAGGGCCTGAGGCGAACACCGAGGGCACCCCACAGGAAATGCTTAACCCTGGATGCGATTACGTCTATTACAAAGGTTCACCGGGGTAGTTAAAATAAAACACAGCTAAAACAGAATTACCTTAATGTAAACACTTTCTGAGCTACTCCAGTGAGCATCGCTTTAGAAGTCCCTCCCAGGGGAGAGCCTGCTCCTCTGACATTTTAATGCACAGGGAGGCTGTTAAGCAGCCAGCATGGAGGTGTCCTGCTATGGGTTTCCAATCCTGGAACTGTAATTGTGGAGCAGAGCCTCAGGAACGGGGTTCAAAGCACGTTTACAAGTTCTTTTTCGATGCATTCTGACAATACTGGATCCTCCTCCCCCCCCCCCCCCCCCCAATCATTTTATAAGCAGTTAATCGCGCACATCTGGGTGTACGATGAAGAATTTTGACAAAGGTGCCGTTTAGGGACCTTGAACACCCACTGAAATCTCTTCATGCAGGCCGCCGAGTGTGTTATTGCACTTACAACAAAAAAAAAATGTTCTAGGATCAAAATACTTCAAACTGGGCTTTTGATATTTTCCCTCTCTTCATTAAAGATGAAGTGAGGCTTCGATAGAGGATAGTGTGATGACATCAAGCACTTGGGCAGTGCCTCGTCGTGGGGACTGACAGGTACAGTAGCCAGCTGGTGTCTAACAAATCGCACTGCCGGAATTTTTTGATTATATATAACTAATCTGATATTTGTTAATGAAACGGGCCTCGGTTAGAGCCTTCCTTCTTTTATTTCAATTTGGTTGTGGCTGACTTACTTCAACTAAAAAAAAAACCCCCCAAAAAGGACAGATTCTCCCCATCTATCTAGCCCTTCTTGCAGAAAAGAGCAAAAGTCAGGAATTAACTTTTAAGACCGCTGTTATGTCCTCTCTCGTCCAGTACATCACTAAGCTCTTTCACTGCAATGTGGCTAGCTAGCCAAAAAAGTTATACAGGCGACAATTATTAATGATGACAGTTATCCAAATAAACACTATTTTAATGTTAACTAATAATAATTTAAAGTCATCCTTAGTTATAAGCTGTCGATTACATGCACTCATTTAAAAAAATAAAATGTTTTATAGTGCAATATCTTTTAATGATGCATTATTTTTTTTCTTTTATATTTTAACTTCTGCCTGGAGCTGGTTTGGAAAAAGCGGCTTAAAACTTGAAAAATTAAACAAAATTATAATTAAATTAGTAAAATCGCGGCTGATAATCGTGCCACTTTAGGCAATGCAAACAGCCAGAGGAATATGGATATTGCCATTTCAATAAATTAAATCCAGGGATAAATTGTAACTAATGCCGAACCCTGCTTAAAAGGAAACAGAGTGAGTGGTTTATAGTACAGATTTAATCTGAAGATTGTAAAAACATTTGTTTTTGTCAAAATCTGGCAATTATTTTTAGACAGCTGGAAGGTGACTTGAGGAATTTACATTTATAAATGTAGCGCTACATTAAGTCCAGGTTACACAAACTATCCGTTGTGACGGTATCCTCCAAACGACGGTATAGAAAAGATTTAAATAAATAAATACAATAAATGAAATATCAGATCAGGGCTAGCGTGATGTATAATGGGTTTATCCACCAGTAATGGAAATGAATCTTTCTTTATCAAACGGGCTCGCATTTTGCCGATCATTAAATCAAATAGCCATGGGCTACACGTTTGCGGGAATCGTTGAATCAGGGAAAACACAAGAAACTGAAGAGCAGACATTCTGTCTTTTAGCAGGAAAATAATTAGAATCGTTAACTTTTTCAACGAAAATATTGAAAAAAAAAAAATTACATTGAAACGTAGATAAAACTAAAGGTAGGACCAGTCGAAACCATAACTTTATTCTGGCTCCGAATTCGTCGCATATGAATATTTGAAAGACAAAGAGTAATTGACTATTTAATTGATAATGGCAGATTGCAAACCCTGCCTCCGCCAGTATATTATAACTCTCTATATTTATCGTCTTTTTACAGTATAAATACACTACGAAGTATTTATTTATTTTCGCATAGACTAGCCTAAACTTTGGATGCTGTTTCGTGCTTTCCTTTCCTTTTTTTTTTTTTTCCGATGTGGGTTTTGTTTTGTTTTGTCTGCTCCTGAGCACTTATCCGGGAGAGATAGCGGAGGAGGAGGAGGAGTGTGTGTGTGTGTGTGTGCGCGCAGCTTAGGGTAAGGTCAAGGTAAAAGCTTTTTTTCGGGGAAGGGGTGTCAGCTGCCCTCTCCCCATCCAAAAAAAAAAAAAAAAAATCCTACAGAGCTTCAAGGGGAGCAGCACCGGCCTATCTCCATCTCCCACAAAAAAAGTAGTGAGGTTGCCACTTAGAGACAAGTTTGCTTACTAGAAATCGGGGAGAAGAGATCCTCTCCGTGCCATCCTCACCCCGCTCCTGTGGGGAGCTCACGGTAGGCCCCGGAAAGAGAGGGGGGGGGGGTGTGAGGATTTGAGGTGCAGTTTCTGATCTAAGAGGGAAGGGCCAGGGGGCCCGTGTGCAGGCCTCACTCGCCGCCTGGTCTTTCTCTGGAAGCTGGGTGTGCTCTGGGCTACTTCCTTTCTCAGTGCTTAGGTCCGCACGGTGCCTGCCTGGTAATGAATGCATTCGTCCTCGACGTCAGGCATTTGCCGCGCACGGACCGATACCTAACCCAGCCAGGAGAAGGCCGTGCAGCAGAGACTGGACCAGGGCCACCGAACTCCTGGTCTCGCTAGCCCGATTTCTCAGCTGCTTAAAGAGGGAGGCAACAAGAGTGCGTGATGCAAGAGGAGTGTTTGTGCAGCTTCATAGCCGGAACTACCTGGGAGTCCGTACCCTAATAAGAAAAGGAAAAAAAAAAAAAAAAAGGACCTTTTAAGAGGAGGCTAGCAAGGCATAGATTCGATAGAGGAGAGGAGGAGGAAGCTGGAGAGCTTCGCCTTAGGATTCGGTGGGCACCGATTGCAGAGGAGTTCGCTTCTTGCCAATTCTCCCTTGCTGGGAGTTGCTTGACCTCAAGCTTTCCGAGGTGCAAATCGCTTTGCACAGGTTCAAGCCAGGGCTTAGGTTCCTGCTGCAGCGCCGGAGTCACAGCCTCCTGCACTGACAAGCCCCAAGAAGAGCAGAAATGGCCCGGAGACACATTCGTTGGTAATAATTCTTGTTGCTGAACATCTGCAGACGACAGAGGGAAGATTGTCCAACAAGGTAACATCATCCGGAGCGGCACGGGAGGCAACACCTTGATTTCACTTTTTTTTTCTAAATCACCATCATGTGCTATCAGCGCTGCCCTAGCAAGGTCCGCTCAGGGAGGGCGTTTCCTCCTGGGATTTAGACAAATGTCTCGGAGGGGAAAAAAAAAACAACTTAAGGAAAACCTTCTATAATATTTGCTTGTAAAGCAGAAGTGATTATACAGGGTGGCTGCTGATGAGGATTAAAAAACAAAGTGGCAATGAGAAAACTGGTGCTTTTATTGCTCTGTTTCATACATTGTGCACGCTACAGAAATGATATATATAATTATTTTATATATACACACACATATATCATTTCTGTAGCGTGCACAATGTATATAAATGTGTATAATGTCACACACACACACGAAAAAATGTGGAAAGTAAACCCCCGAAAGCAAAGTTTCCTTTCAAGTGGGAGGGGGTCAGGAAGTGCGAACCCTGCTCCTTATGCTGAAGGCAGCGCACGCTGCATTGTGACCAGAGCTGGGTGAAGCCCGCCCGGACCCTCCGGGAAGCAGCGCTTTCCGCCCGCCAGAAGGGGTCCCGGCCGCCTTATTGTTCCTTTGCAGAAGGAAAAGGAAAAACCAGCGGAGAGCTGCGCTCCTTTCCGCTTCTGTTTCGGCGGGATAACGGCTGCTGGGCTGCCACAATGCCTGCCCGCTGCGCCCTGCGCTGCCCCTGCCAGCTCCAGCTTGTTCAGTGCAGAAGGCCCCCTCCCCCGAGATCACTGTTCGGCATACTTACTGCGGCACTGACCCAGGGACACTGACCAGCAAAATAACATCCAATATCCATTTAGAATTTTATAATAAAGCATGCAAAGCGCGGAAATGAATCCGCTCGCTGGATGCACTCAGATTTCTAGAGGTGAAAAACCCGCGTTAGTCGCAGCTCACCGTCACTTGTTCTTGCTGCACAACTTGAAATTCAGGTTTTTTTTTTAAACTTAAAATTTACAAACCGAAAGCCACTCTTTTATTCTGTATTTTCTTCCGAAGCACACACATTTTGTCCAAATAAAAATCTTAATATTTGCTGGTAATTTTTTTTTTTTTTTTTACAACTTGTTATTCAAAATCGTTTTCCAGAATAAATTTGAGCTATACTAATATCCCAGCCCAGAAAGCCAAGAAGGTGGAGTTTGCACCAAAAGGATCTCCACTGCATGAAACCCCTAAACACTCAGAATAAAAACTCAGTGCAAACATATTTTTAATGTATTCCACAAAATATTCCCATGCATGCTGTCTGAAATAATTCCCAACTTCTCAACACTACGTTTGGAGAAGCATATGCACCTGTAGGAATCAATATTTATAATTCCCTCAAAAAAAAAATCTACTGAATGGAAGAATGTATTTGTATTAAAAGGTTACAATACATTTAGTGCCGCTTGCGGCTACCGTGAAAAAAGGAAAGAAGAAAAATACAGAAAGTGGCTGATTAGAATGGGAAATAGAAAATAACCAGTTCGCTCATTTTGGGCCATTTTTCACTTTCCTAGAGTAACTCTTGGAAAACTTCCGAAAAGGACCTGTACATCTTTCGCTGGTTCCCCCACCCAAATAATAAATAACGGTTTAGATTGCACTGCAAGATCTGCCTTCGGGTGGGAATAGGACATGGGCATGGATATACCGCCTCTCTTCCTAGACTCATCTTATTTTTAAATTCTCTTTCCTAGTCAGCAATGGCTGGGATGGCATTTGCACATTCCTTTAAAAAAAAAAAAAAAAAAAAAAAAAACCAAAACTGAGGAGGAGGCGGTATAACTATAGTGCATTTTATTTTCTGTAAGCAAAGAAGGAATAGAAATCCCGAAGCAAATCATTGCTGGACAAACTCGGAGCCTGGCTGGGGAGGAACACCGCGAAATCCAAGCAGACGGGCGCGATGGATTGGGCTACAACGCGCCTCCCGTGCTTCAGGGACAAGTTTGAGCCTTAATGCGCCACGTCCTCGTTGCCTAAATATTGACGTGGATACCGCGCTGCAGGCAGCTCCCTTTCAAACAAGCAGCGAGCATCGGAGCACAGCAGGCAACGCTAATCGGGCCTGGAGAGAATAATAATCATCATCAGCAGCAGCATCTTAGCGGCTCGGGCGCACCCCCCCCCCCCCCCGTACACCTGTGTGCAAGCGCAGGTCCAGCTCCGGGATCCGCCGCTCTCCCGCCAGACTTTCCTTTCCCAGCGCCTTCTCGCCCCCGCGAACTCTTCCCAAAGCGCGATGGCCGCCAGTTCGCGCACACAACACCACGCGGACGGAGCCATCCATCGGGAAATCCCTCCCAGCCGCAGGCAGCCCTCGGCTCTTCCGACCCGCGCATCCACAGACTCCCGGGCCCGTTTGTGCCCCCCTCGGCTACCGCTCGCGAGCTGTTAGAGATCAGGATGGGGTTAAAATAAAAAGGGATCAGTGCAACGTAGTGACCTGCAGTTCTTTTTTTTTATTGTTGCATTATTGCTGTGAAGTGGTGGCCATCCCGGGGGGGGGGGGGGGTGTCTGTTCGTTGAAGCTGTGCGCCGATCTCTCTCTCCTTCCGCCCGCAGTCCCACGACCTCTGGCTGACCCGAGCAGCCGCTGTTGAGGCAGCGCTTGCTCACCTTGCACCCTCTGGTTTTTTTTTGGTTTTTTTTTTGCAGATTCCTGCCAGCGCTGTCGTCGGGGGCCGGGGGCTGCGAGACACAGGGGCTTATTGTACCTGCGAGAAAGGGAGCAAACCTCTGCCCATTCATCGGCTCCGCGCGGGAGAGAGGGAAAGACTTTTTTTGTTGTTTTTTTTTTCCTTTTCCGCTGTAGGGTAAAATGGCTTCTGTGGTGAAGAACAGCATAGACTGAGGCCTTGTTAGACCGAATAAAAGGGGGGGGGGGGAGGGGGACACAAGGTCAGTGCAGAAGGCTGAAGCAGGTCCGCCAAGCTCTAGCTGAAAGGGACAACCCCAGTGGGGTGAACTCATCAGCTTCAGAGGTTGTGCACAGGCAAAACTGCTCTCTCTTTTTTTTTTTCCTGCAGTCATCTTACTGGGTTACCCAGCCTGTGCATCCCATAGCACAAAATAACTCAAGAGTCACATCCAGATTTAGAGGAAGGCTTTCTTTAATAAGAACAGGCAAAGAGACTTAATGCAAAAAGGACGGTTTCATGTCTCAGGAGGGCTCTCCTACATTACAGGAAAAGTAGTAGTAGTAGGTGCCCCTCCCCCCCCTCCTATCTTCAGGTTCAGCACTCAAGCTCAGAAAGTTGAACAGACAAGATCCCTCACACCTTTGCAGCAATGTAATGTATGAAACCCTGCACCGACCAGCAAAGAGAAAAAAAATCTCCTTCCCACCCTTAAATCAAGGCCCCGGAAGCGTCCTAAACTCTGCAGGCCCGGTCCCGGCAGCTGAAGGCGAGTGGCCCAGCCAGGGCGCTCCCCGGCTCTAGGCGTTCGGGTTGCTCCGCATGAGCTGCACGTCGGCTTCCACCATCTCCTTCACCAGCTCCTGCAAGAGAAAGCAAAAAAGGCAACTCGGGTTAGCTGGGGGAAGGCAGAGCCCAGCTCCCACTCCGGCTGCAGCCTCCAAACAGAATAGGTACAAGGGGCGGGAGAGAGAGCCCACGTTTCCTATCGCCGACCACAACATTTTTTTTTTTCCTTGTAAGTGTCAAAGCTTCAGACAGGAGGACCCGGAGAGGGGCTTTCAAGAGCCCACCGAGTGATCGGTGGAGGAACTTAATAGAAAGCAGAGGAAAATTGCTTAAATGACTGCTTTCTTTTCCAATACTTCTTTCCAAGAGCGCCTTGGTTAGCGAGGAGCAGGAAATATCACGACCTGGTATTTGTTTGCCTTTTGCGAAACATTCCTTTACCTGTTTTCCTGGCTTAGGATTGTTAATGCCACGATTGATATTTCACCCCCATGTTCTTCCGATTTTTTTATTTTATTTTTTTTTTTATTATCTCGCACTGGTGGCAAACTATGAACTCTGTCCACATGACGATCCCAAAAGTGCCCCGGGAAAGAAATATCAAGGAAGGCAAAATAACTTTCATTTAAAATCTCAAATTATGCTTTTTTTTTTGTGTTTTGTTTTATAAAGGTCTCTCCACCCTTTTCCCCTTTTTAAATTTTTGTTTTACAAATGTTGGCCCGGAAAATGTCTCCCCCTCCCCCTTCAGCAGATCACTTACCTCGAAAGTGACTTTGGGCTTCCAACCGAGCTTCTGCTTTGCTTTGGTGCAATCTCCTTGAAGAAAATCCTACACGGGAAAGAGAGAGGGTGGGGGGAGAGGTTAGCAGAGAGGTCGGTGTATTATTTTTCTCCCTCTTGGCCCTGTGTAACCGTATTAGCTGCTTGTTCCGATAATGCAAAGCACCTTGTGAGGAGGCCTCTGGGAGCTACAATTTGTCCTTCAGCAAAGTCCGGGCCAGCCTGTGGATGGCATCGCTAAAGGTTGTACGGGGGGTGAAACTGCCTGCCCCTAGCACCCCCCCACCCCCCACTTCCGACTAAGCAATGAGTACCCGCTTCAGCCTCGCCGCTTATACAGTCCGATCACAATCCGAACATTATTAATAGTAACGATCATGAAAGCACAATTTTTTCCTCCACCACTGATCGTGTACATATGATCGGGTCCCCAACCGCCCACCTACTAAATGCTGGTAAGTAGGTCTGCCAGGCACACCCAGATGAAGTTACTGCAATGATCTGCTTCAAATTATTGCGTTTTGCGTTTAAGAAACGAAACCCCCAGAAGTAAATGGCAAAGCAAACACGACAACTGCAAAGCGCATCTAACAAGCAGGGGCTGCCTATCGGGTGATTTGTGCAGACCCTGTCCCCAATGTCATTTGTAAAGCAGGTGGTGGTGGTAGTGGGGCGGGGGTCCTACCCCACCAGGTTATTTGGGGGGGGAGGGGGGGACCATACCTGCCTTTCTAATTGATGAAAAAGAGGGCTGGGGGCTGGGGGCAGCCACTGCACCAGTTGTGAGGGTTGGATTGAAGGGGGATGAGTTTTGGTCAACGTTTTGGTGGCCCTGACTGCTGCCTTTTGTTTTATGGATTTTTCCCACAAGACAAAAGAACGCAGCCATACTGCCCAGATATTTTTAATCCAGGCCTACATTTGCTAAAACACTTTTTTGGTATTCTAAGGGCCTCCCTCTAGGAAACAAACCTCTCACTAGACTCCGGTAAATAACCATATTTCTTAAGTCACGGTTTCCCTTCCGTTTTTTTTTTTTTTGCTGTGTTCTGCTTAGAGGCAGGATTTAAATCTAATAAAATACATACACACATTTTTGTCTTACAAACACCAGTTTTTAACCAAGACCTTACAGCAGAACTGCATATGAGCATACATTTAATAATGGTCTGAAACATTTTGCTTAGTGCCCCTAAACGAGTTGTATTTTTTTTTTCTCCACTAGAAAAAAAACATTTTATTAGCAAAGCTAAAGAAACAAAAGTTACTTTCCACCTAATTCACACTGCTAAGAACTAGTGAAATATATATGCACATTAAAGCAGTTATTTTAAACAATTCTAAACCGATCAGCGTTCTGGCTCTCAATAATGTTTTTGTAAAGAATCACGATACAATGGTGCATGAAAATTTCTGTAAAGCATATTTTGCACGTGGGTCAGTTTCCCCCACAATCTTTAAACCATTTCCTTTAAAGCCATGCCAATAAAGGTAATTTCTGCATGACAGCTTTCTTCAGCAAGGGGTTTCTGTAATGAGGTGCTTACTGCTGAAATCTTCAGGGCTCCATTCATCCAAATTTGTTTTAGCTTCTTGAGGGCAAAACGTGAAAAATATTCAGGTTTTGCCAAATATTGTAAAAGCAGATATTCAGGAGATATTTGCCAAAAAAAATAAATTATTTGTTAGAGTCTGAAAAAATATATATATTTGGAGGGCACAGGAGGAGTCACCACAAATTGATGATCCAATAACAGCCTCCGCTTCGGTGGAAGACCTGCTTACAAACATTTGAGTACATTTACCACTTTCATTCACCTCTGGGAACCATATGACTCAGATATATTGGCTCTTACTCAAGAGCACTGCCATAGTGCACAGCACCTATTGCTTCCTGTAGGACCCATTTTGACACTCTTACAACTCTATAATCATTTTGGAAAAAACATTTAGTAAACCTTTCTCTTTTACTCTAATGGAAACACCCCCCAAAAGATTTGTTTTAATAACCTTCCTCTGTTTTTGAAGACCACCTAGACTAGGGATGGCGAACTCCAGTCCTCGAGTGCCACAGACAGGCCAGGTTTTCAGGATATCCACAATGAACATATATTTTACGAACTAAAAAAATACAACTTGCTTACTTCAAAATATGATTTCCGTGGAAAAGCTGGTATGCTTTAAAACTAGCGTGCTTGAAATGACCAGTTTTTCGATTCTTTCACCAGTTCACCCAAGTCCTTCTCCAGATCAAGACCCTCCTAGTTCTTCAGCCTCAGCTCCCTCATTCAAACCTCCCACTCAACCAGTAATTGACAACAGACATCTGATATCAATGGCGCTGGGTATAAAACTGCACAGATAAGTTACCAAATGTACTCGCGTAAGCCTCTTATAAAATAGCAACGTACGCCCGTACCTCTTGGCCCCGCCCTGGAATAATTCTAGACCGCCCCTTTTTTTACGCATGTGGATGTTCATGCGAACAAAAATATGCAGGTATACGTATGATGTTTATAAAATAGCATGTACGCGAGTACAGGCTACTTCCGCATGTATATGCTAATTTTACACGTGGATCTCTTTGAAAATTCACCCCAAAGTCTATGTACTATCCACATACATGCAAGTCCTTTACCACATGTACAGCTCTAAGCTTCTCAAAACACAACTACGGGGATCATTATCCAGTAGGCCGGGTAGTGGACAAGTTATCCCATATAATCAGCGGGATAAAAGTCCCACTGAATATACCAGCCTAAAGTTATCCGGCTTCAGGGCCTTGTGTGACTGGATAACTAGCTATTCAGTAAATAGCCAGAAGCACACTTAAAAAAAAAAAAAAGTTGCGAGCCTCCTAGCCCAATGCCCCCCCCTTCCACAGCACAATTTGCAAACCCCCCCGCTGACCCAGAAATCACCCCCAAGCCCTAGAAATGTTTTCTTAATGCATCCACATCAGCGCCACTGGGCCCAGGCCTCCAGCCCTCCCCATTAAAAATACTTCTAAAAGTCACCTCCCCCCCCCCAGTACCCCACCCCCCACACAACACAACCTTCACTAAGACGCCCTCCCTCCCACCCAGCCGGTCCCTGAACGGAGACCATCTCTCTATGCCGAGATCACTGTGCAATATGATCCCGGCCGCTTCTCGCATTACCTGCAGTGGTCACGCTGGAAGGATGCATTTTCTCCGAAACAGAACATTTTCGGTGATGTTGGCCGGATAACTCAACCCCTCCCCAGAATGCCCCTTTTCCATCCAGCTAAAGCTATAGCTATAGAAACTTGGCTGAATATGCCCAATTTGTCATTTAGGCAGATAACGTTTTAAGTTATCAGTCCTCGTGGCTTTGGAGTACGGATCTTTACATTATCATAGCTCTTCGGTTCTTCAGGGTTTCCTGCAGCAGCTTCCCCACAGCTGCGACCATCTGCATGCTTGTTCCGTCCGCTGCTTCTCTAGACCTGGGCTTGGCTGCTGGTTCCACTCCCTTTCGCGAAGCCCATCTATGGCAGACTGTAGAGCAGAGCTCCACCCCTGAGAGAGAGAGCACAGCCGCTTCCCAACCATCCGCTGGCGCTGCAGGAGGATGGAGACTTTCTCCACCAGGTCCCCCCTCTTGCGATGTGATATAAGGAGCTCTGACACCAGGGGCAGGTTGAGGTGATCCAAAGGGGGTCGCATCTCTTTGGGGAGGTCCTGTGGAGGTGACTGGCAGGGGGGACTGGAGAGTATTATTTGAAGCTGAATTGGGGATATTAGTTTTTCAAAGGCCTTGGCGTGAAGGGTTTCCTAGTGTTTGCTGGGGTTATTATGATAGCTTAGTATATTACTGATGCATTTTGCTGTTTGGTGTTTTTAGCAGGGCAGATATGGGCTTGGTGGGGTGGCATTTTTGGGAGGGAGGTCGCTTATTGTCTGGTTTTTGTAAGACAGGTAGATCGAGTCTCTAGAGAGAGAGGAGGGGATAGGCTTATTCTGTATATCAATGAGTGTTTTTTTATTGATTATTTTCGGTGCTTTTCTTTCTAGAAAGGTAGGTGCCAGTACTCGGATGCAGAACTGCTCTTGCAGGGGTGTGCATGTGTGAGTGCGTGCGTGAGGGGCATCTGGGCAATTACCCAGTGTCTTGCCTCCTACAGCTGGCTGCAGGGTTCAATCAGATCTTCCCTCCCACTGGCTGCAGGAGTAAGAGAGCCGCGCTTTTCCCTGCTGTCGTCTCTTCTGCCACCCTCATGGCATGGGAAACGCACCCGTGGGGGGGTAGGAGGTTGAAAGAGAGAGGCACCACTGATGTTCATCTTTCTCAGTTACGGGTGCCATTCTCAGATTTAGATTCAGAAAACTTTATTGTCATGCCAAAATTTGTGCATGGGTTTCCAAAGAAATAGAAGAAGAGAAAAGAGAATAAATGCAATAATTCTACCAACAGTAATTAAAATTACAGGGTTAAAAGGATGGACAGTTTTCATGCTCTGTATTGTCCCTGGTCATGACATAAAGGGTTATTGTCCCATCTCTATTAGTTAGTGCCCTGCAGAGAACAGGCCTCCAGTTCCTGCTCTGTCCAGCTTCTCCCCTCCCAGGCAGCAGCCTGTATTCATTTAAAAAAAAATGCCTGCACCGAGCACCCTCTGCTACCGCCTGTTAGAAAGACCCAGTTATTGTAATTGTTTTTATCTTTAGCATACACTATTTTGGATTTTTAGATATTAAGATGATGTATAAAAGTGTAACATGTAATAATAATTACACTACTTGAAGCACTGAAGTGTATAGTACAACTACAGTAGTCATTTCTAGAGAAAAGGTACAGCACACATATTTCCCTCACAACCTTCCTTCACAACACACACAGACATAAAACCATTACAGATAGTTCCACACTGATATTTTCTGGCCATATGCAGAACAAAAAGTACTTGCAGGATCTGAGACCACACTGCACAAATCAAACAAACATAAGAAAATGCCATACTGGGTCAGACCAAGGGTCCATCAAGCCCAGCAGCCTGTTTCCAACAGTGGCCAATCCAGGCCATAAGAACCTGGCAAGTACCCAAAAACTAAGTCTATTCCATGTTACCATTGCTAATGGCAGTGGCTATTCTCTAAGTGAACTTAATAGCAGGTAATGGACTTCTCCTCCAAGAACTTATCCAATCCTTTTTTAAACCCAGATACACTATCTGCACTAACCACATCCTCTGGCAACAAATTCCAGTTTAATTGTGCGTTGAGTGAAAAAGAACTTTCTCCGATTAGTTTTAAATGTGCCCCATGCTAACTTCATGGAGTGCCCCCTATTTACAGAAATTAGAAACACATAAAGCAGAGGAGAAATTAAACACTCAGCTTCCTTTCTGAGAGATTACAGAATTACCGTATGGAGTGAGTAGCACGTGGCTTAGCCGGTAACCCTTTCATTCTTTGCAACCAGTTTGCTGATACCAGGTTTCATGCAGGTTTGGTACCACAGCGCCAGCCCAGCATTCAACACTGTCCATTGTGCACCCTTCTGCATGGCAAGCGGGTTCGCAGAGATTTACGCTAATATTTTACAAACGGTCTGGTGGCAGCACATAGTTTATAAAAGCATGCAGGAACATGCATACTTTTTAGCAGAGTAACGGTAAATGATGGCGGAATAAAGACGAAAAAAAGTCTGTCCACCAAGGTGTTCAGGGCTGTAACAGCTGCCCCGTGCAGGTCCCCCCCCCCCCCGCCTCCTCTTTAGGGTTGTAACCGCCACTCCATGCGGAAATGTAACCCCAAAGAGAGCACCTGTTACCTCGGTTATTCTTTCCCTTCCTCCAGCCACCAGGGATCCTTTGCGTTGATCCCATGCCCTTTGGATTCTGCTGCTATTCTTGTCCTTCCCGTGTCTTCCAGGAGGCATTTCCAGGCATCCGCCACCCTTTCTGTCTAAAAGTTTTTCTTGGCATTGGTTCCTGAGTCTACCCCTTTGGAGCTTTATACCATGACCCTAGGCCTTTAGCTTCCTTTCCATCAGAAAAGGTTTGACTCCTGTGCATTAATACTTTTCGGGTATTTAAAAATCTGTATTGAAGCCCCCCCCCCATCTCTCCTCTCCTCCAGGATACATATTTATATATTTAGGCTCTTCGGTCTCATCTCATATGGTTTGCAGTGCAGATCCCACACCGTTTTAGTTTTCTCTCCATGGATGGCTTGTAACCTCTTTCGATTCTTTTTGCGATACGGCCTCCAGAACTGAACACAGTACTCCAGGTGAGGCCTCACTAAGGGACCTGTACAGGGCAATATCACTGTCTCTGCAGCCCAGGATTTCCCTGGTCTTATTAACGCTTTGGAACCTTCAGGTCATCTTGTAACGTCACCCTGAGATCTCTCTTCCAGTCCATGCACATCAGTCCCTTGTCGCCTCCCATCACATACAGACTCCTTGGATTCCGCACCCCAAGTACGCGGCTCCGCACTTCTTCGCATAGAATCATAGCTGCTAAACTTTCAACCACTTTTCATCCCCTCTGCTCTTTCAAGAGATGCCAGTGTCATCTGCAAAAAGATAAACTTGCCGTCTATTTCCCCAAAATATTGCCCCAAAAGATCCTTGAGGCTTTCCAATAATCATCCTTCTCTCCTCAAAGTGAGTTCCATTTACCATTATTCACTTTTGTCAGTCAGTTAATCAATTTCTAATCCATTCCATCATCTTTGGAGCCACTCCCATGCTGCTCAGTTTATTCATGAAATCCAAGTTAACTACGTCAAGTGCCTGCCCTTCGATTAATTCTCTAGTCAACTAGTAAAAAAAAAAAAAATCAGATTGATTTGACACAACCTTCCTCTGGTGAAACCATGTCTCAGATCCTGCAGCCCACTGGATTGTATATAGTTCACTATCCTTTTCTTCGGCAGAGCCTCCATTAATTTCCCTACCATGAAGGTAAGGCTGAGCAGCCTGCAGTTTCCAGTCTCTTCTCTGCTACCATTTTTGTGATTGGCTATCATGGCAGGAGCCTGGCCAGTGGGCTTTTCCCACTCAATTCCAGACACTGGTGATGTCATGACAGTAACTCCAGGGATTGGCAAAGGAATGGCGTGTTAGACGATTCAGGCCTGGGCTGGTATAAAAATCAGTGTCCAGGAAGTTGGTTTGGTTTTACCGAGATGTAGGGCTCCTGAGATGCATTTCTTTAAAAGATAGCAAGTGACTCTCAACTCTCTTTTGAAAGCCTAAATATATCACAGCTACTAAAGAAATCTGTGAAGGACTGGGCCGAGAAGATAAGCTCCAGTTGTGAATTTTACCTTGGAGCTAGGCTATAAGGCTCCTCTCTTCTGCAGCGGTAATACTTCATTTTGTAATTTAATTGTACACGGGTTTCCTGACGTGGCTGAGGCCACCAGAGGAAGTGAAAGGATTTCCTTGATAAAGAGTGAAACGGGGCCAAGTTGAGCTCCACAAGTTTCTTAAAATTTCCTTATGCATTTATTTCCTATCATAGCAAATCTGTTTTGATCCTCAACAGTTAAATCTTTTTTTTTTTTAAGGATAAATTTGATTTGCAGCCACTTCCATTCTGCTGGGACTATTTCTGGCTAATTAAATGTAATATCTCCAATGGTTGTTGTGCTTGTATTAGCATTTAAACATTCGCACTGCATTCATTTTCAACTGGGTTACTTCTGGTTTGCTTTTTTCCCCCCTTATTTTCCTTTTTCATGTTTAAATGACTTGGATTTTCCCCATGTTTGTGAGGGCTTGATGAGATACTCATCAGATTATGCTGTTTCTCTACTTTTTTTTTTTTGGGAATATGCCTGATTTCTACCATTTCCATTTCAAGATCATTTCTTGATTGATTTATGAACGTGTTGTGTACATAAAATAATAATAAAAAAAAATAAGATAGGATGCAATTATTTTTGTTTGCCAGTCGGCTATCTTTCTGCCAGAAGTTGTTTAAGGCCCAAATTTGGGTCCGTCAGTTCTATAGAGCAAATAAGGCTTTTCAGAGAGTGTGCAGGAAAGAGAGCAAGATGAGAATTCCCTCCCTGCCTCATTACACTTCAGTTTCCAGCGGAGTCTGTGCTGACCCATATGTGCATGCTTGCATTCACCACTTCGGGACAGGCTTTCATTCTTAAACAGGAACCGCCCTTACGGATGGGAAAGGAATTTTGCTTTATATACTGCCTGTCATATAAACTGTACCTCTATTACAGGCCAGGGCGAACTGCAGCAATTCAGAGATACAAAGCAAAGCGTTAACAAAAAACAAAACAAAACAAGAGAGAATAGGAAAAGGACAGATGGGGGGAGTGAGAAAGAGAGGTTCACTGGTTTGCTCCAGATTCCTTAGTATATGACCAGGATGGGATTACAAGGATGTCTTGGTTCACAATCTTGCAGTGACCTGAAGGCTGCACAGTGCCAGGCATAGTTATATTTTATTACCAAAAACACTGTTCATCAATCCAGGTTTTAAAGATTTTTTTTAAAATGACAATTATTTAATCAAAAAGATTAAAAAAAAATCCCAACAACAACAACCAAGGCTATTGACCTACAGTTATGCTTGAGACTGCCAAATAACACACCTGGAAATGTGCTCTATGAACAGAATGACTTTAATAGAGAAACAAACACCCACATAAATAACTAATCAACAGCATGTATTTTGGCACCCTTGAACCTGCAGAAATGTCTTAATTATTTAAAATAAAATAAAAAATCATGTGCAGCAAACAGGGCTAGAGATATTCTGATATAGTTTTTCAGCGTTCAGCAAGGAAAGTAAGCCCATTAAGAACATAGGAAATTGTCATACTGGGTCAGACCAAGGGTTTAAGTCTATTCCATGTTTCCGTTGGTAGTAGTAGTAGTGGCTATTTTCTAAGTCAACTTAATTAATAACAGGTAATGGACTTCTCCTCCAAGAACTTATCAAATCTTTTTTAAACCTAGGTACACTAACTGCACTAACCACATCCTCTGGCAACAAATTCCAGAGATTAATTGTGCATTGAGCAAAAAAGAACTTTCTCCTATTAGTTTTAAATGTGCCACATGCTAACTTCATGGAGTGCCCCCTAGTCCTTCTATTATCCGAAAGAGTAAATAACAGATTCACATTTACCCATTCTAGACCTCTCATGATTCTAAAGACCTCTATCATATCCCCCTTCAGCCAACCTCTTTAGTCTTTCCTCATAGGGGAGCTGTTTCATCCCCTTTATCCTTTTGGCTGCCCTTTTCCGTACCTTCTCCATCCCAACTATATCTTTTTTGAGATGCGGCAACCAGAATTGTACACAGTATTCAAGGTGTGGTCTCACCATGGAGCGATATAGAGGCATTATGACATTTTCCATTTTATTCACCATTCCCTTCCTAATAATTCCTAACATTCTGTTTGCTTTTTTGACTGCCGCAGCACACTGAGCTGACGATTTCAATGTATTATCCACTATGATGCCTAGATCTCTTTTTTGGGTTGTGGCACCTAATATGGAACCTAACATCGTGTAACTACAGCATGGGTAGTTTATCCTTATATGCAACACCTTGCACTTGTCCACATTAAATTTCATCTGCCATTTGGATAACCAATTTTCCAGTCGCACAAGGCCTCCTGCAATATATCACAATCTGCTTGTGATTTAACTACTCTGAACAATTTTTTATCATCCGCAAATTTGATAACCTCACTCGTCGTATTCCTTTCCAGATCATTTATAAATATATTGAAAAATACGGGTCTTAGTACAGATCCTTGAGGCACTCCACTCTTTACTTTTTTCCACTGCTAAAGAGAATTCACTTTTTTGTAACAGTTCTTTAAAAAAAACTTTATTGTCAATACTGCCATATACAATGAACAAGTTGAAATAACCATTAACCATGACAAGTAGAGTAAAAATCTTACATTTGCTAATATACAATCCATATCATATTACTATTTTTTGCATACAAAACCAAAATTAGCTGTCTAAACAGCTAATAGCACAAGACAACCCTCACGTCCATCCAATCATACATCTTGCAAACTGAACATCAGCACACAACCCTCATCATTTAAGCCAATTAACAAAATAACCCACTGCCTCTAATTTCTCTTTAATTGATTTGGGTAAGATATGATAAAAAAAACAACCCAAACTTTACAGGGTTTCATGTAATCCTTACACACTTGTCTTCAAGCAAGTTTCAGGTCCAACACTCCAGTTGTATCCTATCTACAGAACATCTCTCTGTCTCTCGAATATCTATCTATCCAGACACACAGATACGAAACACACTATATACAGCTGCTTCTTACTTATGGCAGATACACAGGTACATTATTTAGGTGGCAGTAGAAAATTTTCAGAAAGAAGGGAAAAATACAATTTCTCCCCTCAAAATGTTCTAATTTTTTTTTTTAACTTTTATCACAGTTTCTATTTTTCTACTCCTTTCCGTACTTTCCTCTTTGCTCTGTAATTTGTGCTTTCTGCTCAGCTTGCTGTCGTCCCCCCCCCCCCCCTCTCTTGGTTCTCCTGGCTAATGGTTTCCTACTCGTTGTCCATCAGTCAGAGTTCTGACCCGGGGCAGTCCTGTCGGGCTTCCAAAACAACAGAGCTGCTGCTTCAGCACAGATGCAGGCCAGGCAGGGAAGGGGCCGGCGGAGGAGGGAGTGTGGTTGGGGGTTAAAGGGACCAGGAGCCGAGCCACGGAGGAGTAGGAACCCGAGATTTTCCTCTCCCTAGGTGGCCAGCCTTTACTGTGGCTGCAGTGTAGCCATCTTGCCCAGAGCCCTTACTGAAGGGGCTGTTTTATAAATGTGAGTGATAGATAAGAGAGAAAAGAAGTTACTGTAGAGCCAGCTGGGAGTGATTCGACAATAAACTTTTCAGCATCCTAAAAAAAATATTATCCAGACAGTTGCAATTTGTATGTCAATGAAACTCAGTCATTTGCAATTCACTTCACCACTGCTCCAGACTTTATTACTTTATTTTAAAAGCCTTTTTTTTTTTTTTTTTTGCACAAGCATAAAAATAGGATACAGCTTCTGGAAAATAATCCTCTAAGATTTCTTTAAATGCTCAGTGAGAGAAAGGTGTTTATCTCCCAGAAAAAGTCAAACATCTCACCATGATGTCTGAGGCCAAACTGAGAATGGATTATCACGTTAGAAACCCGGAAAATAAAACCTGCCTTTGTTAATATGATGCTTGAAGAAATGAGAAATTACTGAAACAGACGACTAGCTTGAGTACTCGGAAGTATGAAAGGGGCAGGAAGAAAATGGTTTTGCACGAGGAGGAAAGGGTTTTGAAGGAGGAAAAGTAAAGTGGGAAGGTCCCGGGCAGTGAAAGACTAGCACGAGGGTTCACGCACGGGTCTGTCCTGTAACCTTCCCTCCTTTCTCACACCCCCCCTTAAGTCCTTGCTTCTGCCTTTTAGCCATGACCCTGCGCACACGAGAGGAGGAATACAAATATAAACTAAAATATACCGTAATTAAATTACCGAGGTTCCGAAGCACGGGGCATTTGAGGGAAAGATTGAAGGTAACCATTGCCAAAGCAGAAAGATTAAACCTTCCTCCTCCTACAGGAGGAGGCTCCACTGCGGCCGGGCTGGGAGAATTACAGCTGACTGGGGTGGGGGGGCTGTTCGGGTTTTGCCCTTTCTCCTGCTTGACCTCCCTTTCAATTTGCACCTCTGTTTATCAGTAGTTTCCAGAACTGTTCCGTATCCTCAGCCGATGGCTCACACACATGGTTGCAAGCCTGCGGGCTTGTCTTGTCCCTTTTGAAAGAGATTGTAAAGGGCTCACAAACAGTGGAGACAAATCGCCATTTGCGGCACTTTCCTACGCGCGCTGCACGGCTTTCTCGGGTCAGCTCATGAGCCACACAACGTTTTGCATCCCTTCTCGGACAAAAGAAACCCCTCCAACCTCTCCTGTCAGCGGAAATGCCTCCTCCCATTGGGGCTCCTTTTCCACGGATTATAGCCTCATTAATGCTGGGTGGGGAAATATTGAGGCTGGCGCACCATGCTGCTGCTAATTAGGGACAGCACGGGCAGGCCCTGTGCCAGCCTGACATATGACCACCTTGGTGCGACTTGGGGAATCCTTTTCAGTGGTTTGTTTTGTTTTTTTCTTTTGGGAGGAGGAGGTTTAATCTTTCTGCTTTGGCAAAGGTCACTTAAATCTGATTTTTCTTTACATTTTGGATTTAATCACCCACCTTTCCCAACCCTAGCTCAAGGCGAGTTATATTCAGGCACAGGAAGTACTTCCCTACCTCAAAGGACTTCCAATCCTAGGGATCGGTGCAATAAACTGGAAGTAAAAACAAATATGCACTGAACTTCAGTCCACATTCTCTTCACTAATGAGCTAAAATATAGAAATAATGGCAGAAAGTGACCCAACTGGTCCATCCAGTCTGCCCAGCACGTTTTTTAGGGTAGTAACTGCTCCTCCATGCAGCAATTTAACACCTAAAGTCAACACAGGTAACACCATTTCTTCATTTCCATCCTCCAGCCACTAGGGGCTCTCTCTGTTTATCCCATTGCCATTCTTGTCGTCGCCGCCTCTTCCATGGGTGCAGTCCATACATCCACCGTGACTAAGTATTTCCTGATGTTGCTCCTGAGTCTATCCCCTTGAAGCACTGACATCATAACCCCTAATTCTACAGACTTTTGTCCATTGGAAAAGGCTTGATTTTTGTGCGTCATTAATATCTTTAATGTATTTAAGAGTCTGTATCATATCGTCCCCGTCTCTCCTCTCCTCCAGTGTATACATATTTAGGTTCTTCACTCTCATCTCATAAGCTTTTCAGTGGAGACCTCATACTTTGGTCGCCTCTCTCTGGACCACTTCCATCCAGTCTCTATCCTTTGTGAGATACGGTCTCAAGTGGGAAGTTATCTCGTGTGAAGAAATTGAATTGTGGGGGTTCTGTAAGGTTCCCCACTGTCGCCTTTATAGTTTAATGCTTTCTTACAGCCATTGGGAGTTTTATCAGTATCTCTAGGGATATGAGGATATTGCTATGCAAACGATATACAGTTCATGCTCTCATTGGGAAAAAAAGAGAAGAATGTGCTCATTGATTTTAATAATAAAATGATCGAGACAGAATGTAGGCATTCGGGGGGGGGGGGGGGGGCGGAGTTAAGATGGCGGCAGGCGTGTAGCGGCAGAGAGGAGCTGGCTGTTTCTTTTCTCTTCGTTTTTTTAGAATATTCCGTCTAGTATGCCTCCCAAAAGGAAAGGCAGAGTTGGGGTATATCCCTCGATGCCCTTAACACTGCCCAGCCAGAAAACGATCCCCGAACTGACCGCAATTTATCCCGTTGGGGGAGTAGGCCCCGCTGATGGAAAGCCGGTGGGAGCGGTGAATCTATCTGGGGAGAAATCTTTAAGCCCCCCAGATCTGAGAACTCCGGCTGCGCCAGGACCCTATCAACTCCCTGTGCTGACGCCGAGTGATGAGATACCAGAGAGTATCCTGAGCAACGCTGAGGGAGCAGCTTTCTAGTTGGAAGGTCCCGGATAAACAATGGTGCCTGGCGAGTCTTCCCAAGCAGGAGCGGTAGCGAGAGCGGAGACAGACCCTAGGAGTGGAGCGGCGCTTGTCCCAGTTGGGGAAGTGGTAAGAGGAGAACCGTCTAAAGAACATCCTGAGCTAATAGTTATTAACAACCTATACAAAAAAAAAATGTTCGCCTGATGTGCAAATTTTTACTCTCAAAAATTAATGCCTGCCCCGGAGCAAGCGTTAATTCTTGAGGAGCCCCTAAAGTTAACAGAAAAACAGAAAATACTAGAGATGTGCATTTGTTTTAGATGAAAATAGACAATGGCAATGAAATTGTCTATTTCGTCTTCTTTTGGGAGTGCCCCGAAACAAAAAAAAAAAAAAAAAGACAAAATTTTATATAATTAGTATTTTGAGTTAGTGCGCTCTAATGGGACTCAGTGTGCACTAAGTCCGAAATTATGGAAACATGAAAAAAACACCCCCGAACCATTTAAAAAATAAAATTAAGCACAAAAAAACATGAAACGAAAACAACATGAAAAAATAAATCAGTGCACATCCCTACAAAAAAATGCTTTTCTATAGTTCCTCCGACTTAATATTGTGACGATATTAAGTTGGAGGAACCGAAAAAAAAAAGGAGTAAGGAGAAAAAATATTTTTAAAAAATGTCACCAGCGGTCAGGTCAGGAAAGTGGATGCTCAATTAACGAGTGCCCATTTTCCTAACCCATGGCTGTGCAGTTAGGAAAATGGACGCTCGTAAAAATGAGCGTCCACTTTCCTAACCCGCACCGATAGCCACATTGCCTAGGCCCCCATTGCCAAGGAGGCGCTAGGGATGTACAATTTTCCCATGCGCCTCCTTTAATCGCAGCAGCCCATTTAAATACTAAATTGAATGCCTGGGAGAGGTGGTTCGGTGCATGTTAGGAAAGATGAGCGCCCATTTTACACGTGCTGATACTGCATCGGCCTGATTGTTTTGCCGCCTTCAGACCATCAGACACTATCACCCTATGGTCTCTCCCAGTCCATGCAGGCTGCTGTGGATGACTGACCTCTGGATAAGTCTCTCATTCTTTGCTTTTTCAAAATATCT
Source organism: Rhinatrema bivittatum (assembly GCF_901001135.1). NCBI lineage: Eukaryota > Metazoa > Chordata > Amphibia > Gymnophiona > Rhinatrematidae > Rhinatrema > Rhinatrema bivittatum. The sequence goes on from NC_042616.1 coordinate 483,832,073, forward strand.
GGGGCAAAGTATAAAGTGTGCCTGTATTTTTTTTATACCTGTGTGCTTTTTGAGAGGGCTGCTTAAAATTATTCACCAGAGAAAAGTTATGCAAAAGGGCTTGCAGTAGGAACTATTTTTTGGCCCTCTCTCTCTCATGGAGGGGCAGGCTAAAGAAATTGAAAAGCATTTGGCCAGTGATTCCCAACTATTAAGTGTTCATTTGTTACCAGGCTTCTGTGAGTGAATAGGCTCTGACTGACCTGTGGCTCAGCCTCTAATTCCAAGACTTAACTCCCAATGCAGTAAGAAAAATATGCTAATGCATCGGGACTTAAAAATAAAAAAACCTTGCTAACCCGAAAAGTGCGCACAAAGGCTCAGTATGCATAAAAAATAATATTTATGTGCATAAACCATGTTTTCTGCACAAAAACACATGGTTTATGTGCAAAAAGTTCTAATTGTGGACAAAGTATAATTTCTGTGCACAAAATCCTGTTTTCTGTATATAAATCACAGTTTATGCGCAGAAAACATGGATTTGTGCCCAAATTGGGTTTTCTGTGCATGAATCCCAAGTACAGGACCCCCCCATCATGAATTCCAGGTTCAGCCCCATAGACTAACATTGGTCACAGGCACATGGGTTAAGGCTATGCACCTCTCTACATTGGGCGTAAAGGGATAAAGCTAAGGCTGTCATTAACATGGGATTTGCACGGAGAAGCACTAATTTGTACACATTTTTTGTATGCAAACTCCTTGTTAAAATGGGAGTGAAGTTGTGTGCAGAAACATGTACGCACAACTGCTCACTAGAATGTGCATACAGCCCAGCACACATCATTACGTTGGGCCCTACATTTGCAACGGAGAGAGAAATGACTTGCCCAATGTCACAAAGAGCATCAGTGGGAATAGAACTGTGGCTTTCCTGTTTCGCAGCCCGCTGCTCTAACCACAAGGCTACAGCTCCGTCATCAGGTCCCCGATGGGAAAGGGTGACAGAGTGTTATCCTCCCATGTAGCACAAGTGCTCAGTCTCAGCCAAAAGGCCAAGCAGAGATCATATTCAGCTCATTGCTCAGATCCTGTGCATAGGGCCATGGGAGTTTTCTAATTTTACATCTACTTGAAAAAAAAAATGCATTGTTAGAATCCATTATGAACAGGACCCATGAGTAGCACATTTAACTCCTGTAATGCACCATACTGTATATCCTGGACGAAAGCAAATATACAAAATGTTTTCCCATTTTTAGCCTCCTTTCTAAAGGAAATGAATGTTTATGAGATTGCTGTGTGTGTGTGTGTGTATCCCCTGAAGAACTTGTGTGTTTGGTGTTCTGTCTATACCAAATTTTCAAAACATGTCAAGGCGGACATGAGGGACCTCACAGGGGTATATTTTCCTGATCTACGCATACACGTGGCTCCTTTACGTCTGGGTGGAATTTCTTGTAACACTAGTTTATTGTAATATCACACAAAGGCAATTTGATGGAAGGGCGGTCCTTCAAACCACCCAGTGAAATCACAGGGTAAGAAATACACACTGGAGAAGCCATCAGTAACACGACCCTCCCTCTCCCCCGATCCTGAACCATCTCTACATGAAATTAAGAGCTCCAGTGTCACTTTCACCATCTAGATACTGTTGTAGGTCATAGGACTATCAAGTAGGCAAGTTAGAAAGAGATTTAAATGCGACCTTAGAACATGGATTTTCAAAAATGCATACAACCTATCGTAAAAGACATCACAATGTAGAGATTTACAATAACAAGTACAAGAGATACCATATGATGCATGAGGAACAAACTTAATGAGAGATTGTAAAAAGCTTAACATACTGGCTAATATGTGAAATTTGTTATTTTAATTTATTTTCTGTACTTAATGTCTTATGTCCTAGATCATTAGTTAATATGCACTAAAACATTTCATTTGATAGATGTTAATGCCTGTTTATCAATATTACCTCTGTAACCCATCACTGTCTGCTGATTTATAGCTATGAATGTTATTCTTGTATACCGCTGTGATCTTTACATGGGACGACGGTATATAAAATGTCAAAATAAATAAATAAATAGTTGTATTTTATTGCGATCCATGCTGAGCATTCTGGAAAGGCAGGCTACAAAGTAGAAATTAAAAAATTAAAGTGACACAACCAATAATTTGATTGCATTTCCTGGTCGATCATCACAATTCTTCCAAGGACAAGTAAAAGTGTTTGGTGCCCAAGAACTGACTGAGTCTGTTGCCGATGTACAGAAGGGTCTACGCAATTTTGTAAATTAAGTCTTAAAGATGTGTTGTGAAAAAACACAGCAAATGCATTAAGGAGATGCGTTTTGTAATATCGCGCCTAAATTACATGGCAAATCCATACATAAGTTATGCCATTTCTCAAAGTGGACTTATACGCCTAAGTCTGCTTACAAAATTAAGCCACCAAATTTACCTGCACATGCTTACACCTGCTATTTAGTGCATACAAAATTTTCAGGAAAATGTACATGCATACATTGGAATTTTCAAAGTATGAGCACAAGTTCAAAGCCCTTCCTAACTCCACCTCCAGGAATGCCTCTGTCCAGTCCAGGTAAACTTGTGTGTGAACATAACATATCCGTGCACACCAGCATATTGGGTGGGCAAGTCTGTAAAAGGCCCAGGGCATTAGTAATGGGTGGACCCAGCTGAGCAGGTGCTCAGGGCTTCAACCTATAAGGGGCGATAGAACATCTGCACCGTTCCATAACGGCGTCCTTCCCTCCCTGGGGACATTATTTCCTGTAGCACCGCTGATCCATGTTTCCCCCAGACCCCTAACAGTGCAACACGAGGCAGTGCTGACACCTGCACTCGCCTGCTTTGTCTGAGATCCATACTCGCTCTGTGCCTATGGGAAAACCCTTTGACAACCCAGCCCAGGGATGGCTGGACCAGAATTAAAGAGAAATATCAGGTTAGATGACTTGGTAGCTGTAGAATCGTGGAAAGGTCCACAAACTCCTTGTCTCGGCATAATAAAAGTGAGAAGGGAGCCCGGTTATAATAGCCGCAGCCACACAACATTATTCAACTGCTCCATTTTCTTTAAATCGTTTTCCATGCTATCCCTCCTATTTAATTCTCTGCAACTGAAAACGCAGATGATTTGATCAAACACTGAGAGAGACATCAAGTCACATAAGCTGTCTGTGGCAGTACGTTTCAAAAGCTGCAAGACAATAGCCCATTTGTATGCTTTCTGAAACCCCCAAAACATTTTTTTTAAATGTCTGGATCAGCAATCAGCCTGCGCAGGCTTCTGCTCTACCGTATCATTAATGTGTGAGATTTAAGCCCAACGCCTTCAAGCCAGGAGAAGAAGGATCTTTCAAATAAGGGACTTTCCTTCAGGAGAGGGTGAGATGGGAGGTGAAGAAAGAAAAAGAAGGGGAGCTGGCAACAGGGGAGCAGAGTGCCAGAGAGGTCTCATGTATTAGCCCCCTTCATCCTTCCATTAGGGCTCAACTCGGGCTTAGACTGAAAGCAAAACCTTGGTGGTCTTTATCCAGCTCCCACTGGAAGCTGGTCTAAATCGTAAAAACCACCGCATGCTTTTGCACGGTTCAAATGTGAGTGCCGGTCTCTCTCTGCTCAGCCGAGGCCCACAGCTGAACTACCAGGAGAGCTGGAGGTCAGCACAGCAGGTCCTGGGTGTAGACGTGAACATTCAGCCTACTGCTTTCACGAACGCCATAATCAAAAGTAGCAGGGTACTTTAAACCCCCTCAACTGAGAAGCAAGAGCAACAAAAAAATCCTGTTGGCAGGCAAGAGTCAAAATTTGCAAGCAGTGGACATGAAACAGCTTTAGGAATTTGAAAAACTAGCACAATTGAAAATCAACTATTTCCCCCTCCTCTACTACCCTCAGAAAAAGTAGTGGAAAAGCTCAGATATCAAGGGAATGAGAAAATGCAAGGGAATTATTTGGTTCTTGGTCTAAATTTGTATTTAACACAACATGAGCGGATTCGTTTTCACTCTTGGGTCAGTGCTTTTTTTTAGCAAGACGGTACCATTTAGTCCAGAGTCACAGGGAAATGCACAAGGCAAATGCTTAAAGACAGTGCCAAGTCAATCTCAGTAAAAGAAACAAACAAACAAACAAAACATCTCCCCAAAACATGCAAATTACAATTCTGATTAGATGGGGTATTGCCTCTTTCAGTGCAAACTGAAGAAGCTGCGGCAGCATTCTTATCCCATCACTGTAGTAATTCCTCAGGTTCATCATATCCCAGCATGGAAAGAAACTTGTTCTGGAGCAGACACAACGGTGATGATAATGATAACTGAGCCAATACTGAAAGTACAACCCCTCCCCCCAAAGCTCCCCTTCCATCCCCTTTTTCCTGTTTGCGCTGCCTATCTGCAGAAATTAAAGCAGAAAGCAAGTCTCTGACGGGGATGATAAGAGATGAGAAAAAAAAAAAAACAACCCAGCAGTGTGTCTGTGTCTGCTCAGGAAGTTGGGAACTGGTGGCATTGTCCATCAGTGAGGCCAAGAGAATGCGGTCAGCACTGAAACAATACACCAGGTTCCGGGTCCCAGCCCGGGGAAACAGAGTCCGTCAGCATTGGCTCCGAGACCACTGCAAAGAGCATGGCAAAGGGAGCCTCCCGTCGAGTGAGCCGAGGACCTGCCACTGACAGACGCAGTGCATGAAGGCTTAACCATAAACTCCACAGAAAAAAAGATTCATGACAAAATGATGTCAGAATGTGATGGTGCTGGTTCCAATAAGTGATTTGGGCTGAGGACCTTGTGAAACTTGGGGAGTACATGCCTGTGGCATAGGGACGGTCCCAACTTCCATTATAATTTACTAGACACAATCTCAGAGTGTCTCTGCAAAATGACTTTCTGGAACACAGGGTACTAGCCCTTCAGAGAACACTCCTCATGTGTTGGAGACTAATAATATTGTTGCCTTCAGTGCTTGGTATAGAGTTAGATGTGTGAGGCTTGGGAGCACTTTTCTTGCGCACACACAACTTCAGTGAATGTGACAATGCAGTCAGATTTCCAGGTCATAGTATCATCTGAAGTATGACAGGTGCATGTGACCATGATACCCTCTGTCAAAGCTGTGTGCTATTACTAGCAAAACGTGCCTAGTATTGCTCGGGTTGACTAGTCCATTACCAGATACAAATTTTAAAATCAAACAAAAGTGATGATATATATTTTATATTTTATTTAGTAATTAACAGAAAGAACATAAGAAATTGTTGTACTAGGTCAGACCAAAGATGTTATGCTCGCCGACCGCGGCAGCCCCGCGGTGCGGTCCTCTCACCTCTCTGCACAAGCTTCAGGCTCCTCGTCGCTGGCGGCAGTGGAACGCCAGTCTCGACCTCGGACTCCCGCCAGCAGCTCCGGCCCTGCTCCGCTTTCCGGGACCTCCAGCCAGGATGCCTCCATTCCTCGGGCCTCTCCGCGGGCCTCGTGGAGAAACGCTGCCGGCAGTGCCGTGCCCCTCCCTAGGCCTGTAGCAGACCTTACCTGCCAAAGTACCAGACTCAAGAGTGTCAGGGGATGAAAGGCTATCCCTAAACGGAATCACTAGCCTAAAAACCCCCAAGTAGAGAGTTAAGCTAGGCCTGAAGCTCACCCACACTCCACCCTGTCAAGGGTAGTCCTAGCCATCCTGTCCACAGGATAGCTCAGATGAGCAAGGAGGCACTTTGATGAACTCAGTGAAAAGCTAAAGGCAATACTGGCCAGAACTTGGTGATAAAACAGGGAAAAGATAGTGTACCATTCCCTGCAGGCATACACCAAGATATACCATGGATGCCCTAGCTTTCCGACCGGAAGCTGGAAGGAGTGAAGAACACAAGGAGGCAGACCACGGGGCTGCAGGGATAAGAAAAGTCGCTGGGCTGTATTTATCACCCCCAACCAAACAACTCACTGCTGATTCCAGTAAGTAGTTCCCCCTCAGGTAGACCTCTCAGTGTGATAGGAACAGCTGAAACTGAGTGTGAACTTTCTGGAGAAGAAATCCAGATTTTTCCACCAAGAGATAGAAAGCAGGGATGCTGCAAGTGCAACCCTCTGTAGAAGCTGACTTTTTTTTACTGACCTGGCAACCCGAAGGGTACCATTGCAGGGTTAGTTTGATCGTGGAACAGACTGCCAGGGCCATGATTACATATACTTTCCCCAAGGAATTATGAGGTCCAGTATGTGGAACAACAGTTGCATGAACCAGGATCTCCCTGCCCGCAGACAGGGTTATCCCTAAACGAGGGAAGTATAGCTTACAAGCCACCGCAACAAAAGTGTAGCACTTCTGTTGCGGGGTCTTCTAACCCCTAACTCACGCAGCCATGGGTATGGTAAGAAGTTGAAAGGCGTACCTATCAACTGGGATGCAAATGGACCAGAATCCATTTGCATCCCGGTTGTAGGGTCCTGCATGCGAGAATGACTGGCAAGAGCTGCCATCTGTGAGAACCACACATTGTGCTCAGCAGGTAACAAAAAGGTGACTCCCATATGTGAGAAACCCCTAATCTTCTCAGGGCAGCTAGCCAGAAGGGAAGATCCTAGGTATGATGGGGGAGACCAAATCTGGAATAATTCCCTCTCGAAACAGACCTGCTGTGCTTTAGGATGACCTAGGAAAGAGTGCTAATACCTGAGTTGTTCTCGGATCCATGGGGAACTAAGAGTGACTGCTAGTCAGAGGTAATGAAATCCCTTTTTTCAGGAAACTGAGAACGAGGGCCACCCCCAGTATCCAAGGGGAAACTAGTAAGGGTTGCCTCTGGAAAACCCAGTCGTATATCCCCTTTCCAAAGGGACAAGAAAACAACAGGAATCGGGTCCTTCCCGATCTCGAAAAACCTTCCTACTCTCCAGGGGAGAGTGGGTTACTGTTGCTGATCACTGAGGTTCATAGGTGACCAAATAGGCCGCAGATGGTCACTCAGTCAAATAAGATAGACCACCATGGTAATCTATGGACCAGCAAGAACGGTACAACCATTGCTGCTGTCTCCCCAATGCCTGCAGATCCTGGTCTACAAGGAGATGCACTGATTAAAACAAATCAAGGCTCCAATTTGGCAACAGTCCTGCACATGGGTCAGAGCCCTAGAGGCTTCCACCTTAAGGATATTCAATATAAGCTAACATGGGAGGGTCAAAAGACTTATCCCCTCTTTTGTGGAAGACTCCCAACACTACCCACCTGGTATCCATGCCCCTAGTGGTTCGACTAGCAATGTAGTCTTATGGCAGTGGCGCACAACTTCTTGTGCTCACCATGAAAGAAACAGTGAGCAATTGGAGGAATAGTGCCCTCCACTTTTAAAAGCATGATGACCAGTACTCATAGATCGGTACCCCATCTTGAGGATGTGCTGCACATATGAATCCGATCACCGTGCTTGTAGGTAGAATCTTACAGCACTGCAGGAACCGAACACCATCTGTTAAAGTCAGCAGCTGTGCACTGCCAAAAAGCAATCCCAGAGTGTTAAAATGCCTTCCTCGTTGGTATCCCATTGTACTCTAAGGTGTGAAACAGACAAGGAAGCTGATACCTTGATACAAGAACAGCTGTCCCGCTATCTCTGGCATGGCTATAGCACCAACAGAGAGAATGTCACCCATCAATGCCTGAGGCACTTGGAAGAGTAGATGACCCCCGCCGTACCTGACTGTGCATGATGTGATCCGCTGCTGTGCTAACTCCTAATGGAGTCTGCATTGTGACAATGCCGTCCCCAGTGCCACTGAAGGTCTGACTATGGCCATCCCTGACTATGCTCAGAGAGGCTGATCGTGGCCCTTGAATGGCTCACCATCCTTTGTGTCGCATAATGGTGGAAGAGAACATAAGAAATTGCCATGCTGGGTCAGACCAAGGGTCCATCAAGCCCAGCATCCTGTTTCCAATAGAGGCCAAACCAGGCCACAAGAACCTGGCAATTACCCAAACACTAAGAAGATCCCATGGAAGCCCATGGTAACTGACAGTGCCCATGGAACTCTGACTGCATCCACCAGTGCCCACAGTGGCAATGGCGATCCAAGTGCCAACAGTGTCCTCAGTGCTCACAATCGATGGATCCATTATATGGCATCAATGACACCATGCCTAGTGTTCCGATGGCTCTTGATTGTGCCACAGGTGCCTGACATCCTCGATAGCATGAACCACCATTGATGGCGCCCCGAGCGCCTATAGATAATGACAGCCAGGGGCACCCAAAGGCACTGATGATTCGCAAACACTGCAGGCTGAGAATGTCTGAGGGTCGGCAGCTCCCGCCCCCTTCTTGATGGCACTCGATGGCCCTTATTGCGTCGAAGGTGTCCCATACCTTGATGGCATCGAGAGTGGCCCGGCACTTTGATGGCATCAAGGGTGACCATGGTGCTTGATGCATTCCTTGTCCTTGATGTGCTCCCGACAGCCACATGTTAGACCATCTGTGCTGTGGCACGGGTATGTACAGGTAATTGTAACCAAGCATGTCACCAAGACGCAGCAGCAAAGCTACTTGCCCAGGTTCCTGCTCACCCTGACTCACAAGGAGACTGCACTGCTATCACTGGCAAGCAGGAGGGGAGGCTATGTCTTCTATGGCCCTTGCCCATGGAGACTAGTTTCCTAGAATGTGATGAGGATGAGCTCTTCCTCTCACAGGAATGGAGCAGTCTTCATTCTCTTCACTGCCCGCGCCTCCATCGATGTCGATTGATCGGTGAAACGACATGGAACTTCTGCCCAGATAGAACTCAGGCGAGTTACCAGTCTCAGCTGCCTATATAGATCACTCATGGACTGCATTCTGTCAGTCCTGTCAGCAGCAGACAAAGGCACAAAACCCAACAGACAGGCCAATACAGTAATGGTCGCGGGAGAGCGCCCGCTCTCCTGTACGCGCAATTCAGGGGGGACAAACATGCAAATTAGGGCCCGTGGTAAAAAGAGGCGCTAGGGACACTAGCGCGTCCCTAGCGCCTCTTTTTTGACGGAAGCGGCGGCTGTCAGTGAGTTTGACAGCCGACGCTCAATTTTGCCGGCGTCAGTTCTCAAACCCGCTGACAGCCATGGGTTCGGAAACCGGACGCCAGCAAAATTGAGCGTCCGGTTTTCAACCCGCGAGCCGTGGGGCGATTTAAATGTTTTTTGTTTTTTTTTAATTATTTTAAACTTTTAGGACCTCCGACTTACTATCGCCATGATAGTAAGTCGGAGGATGCACAGAAAAGCAGTTTTTACTGCTTTTCTGTGTACTTCCCCGGCGCCGGCAGAAATTAACACCTACCTTTGGGTAGGCACTAATTTCTGAAAGTAAAATGTGCGGCTTGGCTGCACATTTTACTTAGTGAATTGCGCAGGAATAACTAATAGGGCCATCAACATGCATTTGCATGTTGCGGGTGCTATTAGTTTCGGGGGGTTGGACGCACGTTTTCGATGCGCTATTACCCCTTACTGAATAAGGGGTAGAGCTAGTGTGTCGAAAACGCGCGTCCAAAAGCAGGTTAACAGTGCACTCCACCGGAGCGCACTGTACTGTATCAGCCCGAGAGTAAGGAGAGGACACAGAAACCAAATTGCAGATGCAGAGAGGGATTTGCAGAGAGAACATATTAACGAAAAGTACCTGGCATTGCTTGGGTTGTATGGTTCACTACAAATGGTGTACCAAGGGGGGGCAGTTGGGAGGGCACTAAGTCCCCTGGATGCCAGGGGTTTGCTAATGACAGACATAGGCATTGCTATGGGGAAGCTCATGCGGCCACCAGTAGCCGAAAAAAGTGAGAGAGGCCCCTGCAGCCACTGTTAGACTTCATCCCACCAGGGGCCAAAGAAAGAAAAGAGAGGCCCGGGAGGCTGCTGGTGGACCTGATCCCACTAGCAATCGAAGAAAGAAGAGGAGCCAGTATGACAAAACCCTACTGGAAGCAGAAGATGAAGCCGGGACCTGTTCATCTTATGTACTGGTGAGGGCTCGTGAAAAATTGGAAAATCCTGCAAATTACCACAATATTCCTCCTTTTGATGCTCACAGCTGATAAAAGACCTACAAATCAGAGCCAGAGACTGCTTCTTTACAGCAAATCAAGGCTGTCTCATTGGAACTCTGTGGAGCCCAGGGCGAACACTACTGATGGAAATGAGGCATGCCTGGTCCTGGAAGAAGCCAACCCAGCTGGAGCATTGTCTAGTCCTCACTAGTGCCTTGACAGAGCCAGGTGTTGCCAGAGTCAAGATGCTGTCTGTGCTCATGCTCCTGATTCTTTTATCTGCTGGATCCTCTAATCTTCATTTGTACCAATGTTATAATCAGGCCATCAGGTTGTTTTACTCCATCAGCTCTGGCCTCAATCTCACTCAGTGCTGGCTTTGCACCCACATGCACCCACAGTGTCACTGTGACCAACTATACCAATATGTTCACTGTTCACCCAGTAAATCTCACTCTTTCTGACTGGGGAGATTTTTATCACCCACCAGCTGTACCCACCAGTGTAGGTGAAGAAGTCTTTTCTGTCAATCCCACTAACCTCAATTGCCTTGAAGGATGACCATGAGCCAACTGACTGGTGCTTCAAGTTGTGGTTGGACTACTTAATGACTCCTAATTCACACGCAAACAGCTCCAATGACTATCCACTGTGCAAGAACATTCTTCATGCCTACCTTAATGGTGTTTTGTGTGTGTCTTTGAGAGAGAATTAATAGTGTATGTATTAATGTGTATGCATGTGTGTGTTTACAAGAATGAATGGGAGCAAGCCTGGGGGTGTGTGTGTGTGTGTGTGAAAATGAATAGGAGCATGCCTGGGTATGTGTATATGTGAGAAAATGAATGGGATCATGCCTGAGTGTGTGTGTATGTATGTATGAGGGAGCCAGCGAGAGTGTGTGTGTGTGTGAGAAAGCCAGCAAGTGAGAGCATATGTATGTGTGTCTGTGTGAGGGAGCTGGTGAGAGTGACAGCATGTATGTATGTGTGTGGAAACCAGTGAGTGACATTATGTATGAATGTGAGAGAGAAGGAGCGTGTATGAGGGAAACTGTGAGAGTACGAGTCACTGTGTGCACTGTGTGGGTGTGTCTGTGAGAGAGGATGTGGTTGTGTGAATGTCTATGAGAGCATTTATGTGTGTGTTGTGTGACAGTGTTTGTGGGTGAGAGGATAAGGTTTGTGTGGACCTCCCCTCCAGCCCCCTAAATCCTCAGCAATCTTAGAGAAACTGGAATTCAGAAATTCCTAAGTATGGACAGCTGGGTATCTTTTTATCCTTATTTCTTTTAATTATTTGGTGTTATTTGATATGTCTGCGGTGTTGAAATACTTTATTGGTGCTTGAGAAATAAAAAAAAAAGTAAATGACTTATTATTAGATGCTATTCTATTCCTCAGCTGTTTTGAAACATTTATTCTTTTCATTAGTTTAGTTTTATTATAGTCAATGCTTTATATTTATTGATTTTATTTTTTGATGTTTTATGAGGAATGGTGATGTTTCTGTTTTTCCATTGTTACGCACAGTCTCTGACTTCTTGGAGTTTCCATTTCAGGTTTGCATGTTTCTGGTTCTAATTTGTGATCCTTTATTCTGTATTTGGTGAGGCTCTGTCTCTGTTCTGCGCATGTTAACAAGGTGAGAGATTCTGCTAGTGTGTAGTGTCTGTGCAGGCATCTATAGTGATCGGGTTTGATTTGTTTTCTCAGTAGGTGGTGTATTGGTATTCTGGGACCCAGTGTAATATTTAATATGCACTTTTTCCCAGGTAGGGTTCTTGTTGTTTGAGTTCTTGGTGTTACTACTTTTACTTTATGATAGGTTTGCTATATAGATTTTGAGTGCCCTTTTTGCAGGGTTTGTGTTATTTCACAATGCATCCGGCAGTGGAAAGCATTTGTATTCCTGTTACTGAGGTGACACCAGAATTTGAAATATTTTTTTGTATGGTGATCTGTAAGGGAAACATCCAAACTCCATTGTTGGAGGGATTTCTGTGCATGCGCAGTCTGTTACAGAACTGGAGGTGCAGGATTTATATTGAGATTCTGTTCCTTCCAGAATTCACTCTCATAGCCATATAGAATTGGTTGAATGAGGCTATGAAATAATTTTTAATAGTAGTTTTTCTAGAACGTTGAAACTGGCCAGCTTTTTAAAATTGCACAAATGGCCCTTGGGACTTTTTCTTATTGTGTCTGTTTTGTTTTTTTTAGAGGCAATTTAAAGGTAGGGGGCCATGCTGTGGAAGTGGGTATGATGTATGAAAATGTCACTTTAACTTGCTTCCCCCCCCCCCAATACTTCTGTCTAGAGATGCCACTGACTTTCTGTGACCTTAAGCATTACTTCAGGAGGCACACACATGTATTGGCCCCCAGGCACTGGAGATCCTCAGTACACCTCTATTCACAAATGTTCAAAACCAAACAATTGTGGAAAACAAATATTGTTTTAATGCATTAACAAATTAAGAGAAAAGCCTGTCTGTGTTTGTGTCTCTGTGTGACTGAGAACCTGTGTGTCTGTTTATGGGAGGGAGCCTGACCGACAGGGCTTTGCAGACAAAGCATATTGTCTTTGTACAGTGCATCTTCCACTGTTCCCGGTGCCAGCTGGTGGCAACAGACAGACACGACAGTGGGCTGACTGACTGATCTACATAAGCCTTTTATATATACAGGACTTTATGAACTATACCACACATAAGCATAAGCAGGGAACAAAAAGGCACTCTTGGATGAATGAAAGTTAACTGTAAGCAGGGCAGATTCTTGTGCTCTCTGGAAGTCAAATTTCTAATCCTAAGCAGTGGCAAGACCATTCCCTTTCACCTAGGCCAGGATTTAGGCATAGGCTTAGGGCACCAAATGTTAAAGTCTGCAAATATCCTGGTCTAAGCCAGCTTCTGCTTGATATAGTGCCATGTGATTCAAAGGGGCACCCAGCACCATGGCACTGCCTATCAGCACCATAATCTTAAACCCTCAACGTCTATTCCATAATTTATTCAATGAAGTCCATGCTTGATTTTCACAGTGCCACACTGGAAAGATGAAGGAAGTACGTTGCAACTGTGACTTTCCTAGCAGAAATGAAATCTAGAGTGGGTTGGGCAACATTATTAGCTTGTTACTCTCTGCATGATCAGCTTCATATTATACTTCACAAAATATTGTTCTTATTACTATTTACATAAAAGGCACCAAGCCTTTGTCTTATGAATAAAAACATGTAGAAAACTTCTGGAAACAGACATTCGTTTAGTTGAAAGAAGGCAATAATTCAAAACAACTAACCAATGTCATGGGAAGATAATATTAGGGGCAAGAGTACACGGTTGTTGGGGCCAAGTAATTTTCTGACTGGACTGTACCGTGCAGCTCGATGACTTCCGAAACACAAGTTATAGCAGGCCATTTGCTAGTGTGCACTATCTCTCACCATGTAAAAACCCTGTTGAAATCATGGCACCTTACCACTGTACAGAGCTTGTTGTTGGATATTAGCAGACGTGCCTGATGGAATGTGTTGTTATGGTTTGGGAAGGAGGTAAAATGCATCTTTTTGTTTGCTGTGGGTGATTTTGCTAGTAATTGATAGGTTTTGCCCTAAGTGGTATCTCTGCATATCCTTTGTTGTAATTGTGGATTGCTTCCCAGGTTATTGAAGTATCTTCAGAGATGTGAATGAACACGTTCTTTAAGTGTGTAACTGATGATAATTACTAACTGCGTAGAATGTTTGAAGTGTATAAACGTGAAGTTTGGTTGTCCCTGCAACCGTTCAGTTTCCTCATGGCACTGGAGATGAAGATTTTGAATGTGAAACTGTCCTACATGAGAGCCAAGTTTAATGTTTTTGAATTTTCCTTGATACAAGTTACACTGATTACAGCTCCCAGTTTCCCGTGGTAGTTGCAAACACAAAAAGGGGTTGAAACTTGTGAGCAGTAGCACCAATTGTCAAGGCTTCAAGAGTTAGAAAACTGCAGCCAAGTTTCTGAAATTATGCAGTACATTTTCAAAAATATGAATATTAAAACATGTACATTTAACTTTAACTTTATAAAAACAGTTGTTTACTGACAATTTTTTGTGTGCCCAGAGGACAGAAAACTAGCTGGACTCCGGCTTTCAACAGAAAGAGACTTTTATTCTTTACATAAAAAGAAAGACAGCAAAAGTCTGCTTACCTCAGCAGTGCTACATCACAAGTCAGGCATTCAGATGTACAGGGTTCTGGACTAATCTCTTGTTCTAGGCTTCCTTGTTCCTCCCGGAGCCTGGGATTTTATTTCTCTCCCCTGGGAAACACCCTATGGCCTGAATTCCCTCTCTGGGTATTTAAAGTGCAGCAGCCCAGATAGCTGGTCCTAGTCCTTTAAGGTGTTCTGGGGTTCTGGTCTATACATCCCTTCACGGTCCAGTAAATGTATTTGGTTCTTTTTCTGGGAAAAGGGATCTTCATGGTTAGTGCTGGGAAGAGTAGAGAGTACAGAGAAGAGAGGTAGGGGAATAGGTCTAGGGTTGGAGCGAGAGGGGATTTCAGGGAGGCGAGATAGGGGATGGAGGAGGGATCAGTGATGGAGGGGGATCAGGGATGAGGGAGGTAAAGGCACAGGAGGGATAAGGGGAAAAAGGAGGCAGAGGGAGGAGAAGGAAAGGGGATCATGAATTGGGAAGGAAGAATGATCCATTCAACTCCTCCTCCTGTTGCTGATCCCTTCTCTCACTCACACTCCTCACACCCTCTCCGATCTCCCCACTCATTCTCTCCCCATCCTCCTGCTCCCATCCCCTAATCCTCTCATTTTATTTCATGTCCTCTCCCATCTGAGCTTGCTGTTGAGAGAAGTACAGTAGCAGCACAGCACCTATGCTGTGTCCTTTCCCGCTGCTGCTGCTTGGGGCCAGAGTGGCACAGTTTGAAGTTTTGCAATTCAGAATGCAATACAAGCCCCACCAGCAGCAGAAGATGTGGCCTGAGGTACTGCCCTCCTCCTAAAAATACAAGTTAGGTCAGCATGGGCTGGGGGTGGGGAAAGATACGTGGGCTACCATTATGCTTCCTCCCAGCCTCGGGGTCCTATGGTGAGACTGAAGGGAACAGAGGTGGGGCTATTGCAGGGCCTGAGAGCACACACTGGCTCCCAGGCCCCTTGCTGACTTTTTTTTTTTCTTCTCTCGCTCCTTGTTGCTGGCTGAGGTGAGGAGGGAGCAGGGTTGCCAACTCTCTTGATTTTTTTTTTCCAAATTGTACAGTTTTTTAGGGTACTGAATGGAAAAAAAAAGAGGGAGGGCTAAAAGTTTTGGAAATGTCCTGATTTTAGCCCTTCAGCTGCAGGTTGGCACCCAGTCCTTCCCTGGAATTATACAATATAATGTGCCCTTTGGCAGTTATTGTATATTCAGTATGTGTTGGTTACCATTTATTTTGTGGTCACTCACGTACCGGTAGATTTCAGTCCACAACTTTAAAATATTTTACAATACAGAAGTTTGGCCCATGTGCTGGTAAAAGCTAATTTTTTTTTTCAGAGTAAAGAAGTTTGAGAACCAGTGGTCAAGATATGAGGCTCCAAAGGGTAGAGGTCAGGAGTAACATCAGAAAATATGTCTTCACAGAAAGGGTGGTAGATGCATGGGACAACCTGCCAGCGAAGGTGGGATAGAGGCAAAAACGAAAGCAGCTCATGAAAAGACAGGACAAGTACAGAGGACCATTAATTGCAAAGAAGTGGAGGGAAAGTCAGAGAACAACTGATATCCATGGCACCGAAGCAAGAAGTAAACTGGGCAGACCAGAGGGGTTCCTATCCGCTATTATAGTCTATGTTTTTGTGTTTTTCTAATACTGAAGAGTGGAAATAAAAGTCACCTGTGAATAAACTCAATCAGCAAAGATGTGAAACAGCATCTCCAAAAGTCTGGAAATATGATGGTTGAAAGTTGGCAACCTTAGGAGGGAGGACCAGGGCGAGTGTACAGGGAAAGGGAGAATCCAAGCACGGGGTTCTCCAGGAGGGCTGCACCACACTGCTCTGCAATCTACTGGGGGACAACCCCCAAAATTCAGCCAAGGCATCGAGGAAGACCAGGGGCCCTAGGTATGATTAAAGCTGCACCTCTCTGCATGCTTTAACCACCGTCTGAAGCCATGATTGTCCTGCTGTAACTATAGACGATTCATCTGAGTTTTTTTCACACTGCTTATCTTTTTGATTGAAAGCGTGCAAGTATGCCTGTTGGCTTTTTGCCTTGGATCACTTTTTTTCAGGTTCCTATTTCCTTGTCCATGGGGTGGCTTTTTTCATTAGTATAGATGCCACTGGGCTGATAAATCCCGAACTACAACTACTATTCATCCATGTGGGGCTCTACTTCTGCCAGCATTCTATGGTTATGGGGCATTTCTTTTGAAAATAGGGCCAGAAGCCTTGCTTTACAACCACCAAATGTGGTAGTTTCCAACACGTCAATCATTCTGCAAGAACAAACCACATATGAGGGGGGTTGGCTGTAAGAAGGGCCGGTGGAGACTTCTCTCTCTGTCTTGAATATACAGGAAGGATTTATGCAAACCAGAAACCACTGCACTTTTTTTTTTTTTAAGGCTTCCAATTAAAACTCATTCTCCAAGATTTAGGGTCCCAAAAGCAATAAACCTTTAATTTTAACACAGCACTTGAAATGGTGGACACCAAAGAAGAATGCTGTGAAGATGGATTATAAGTTAAATACCAGGTTTATTACTTCTTTTGCCAAAGTACTATGCTGGGTTATATTGTACTGGGCCTAGGCTTTGGGCTGGCCACATCATCGGGACCCCCACAACGAAATCTCATTGGTTTTCTATGATTTTGTTTTGAAAACATTATAAAATGAAATAGGAAACATTTCATTTCCTATTTCATTTCAAAGGCATGCACATCCCTATAAAACAGACATTAAGGTCAGCGAACATGCTGATGATTCCTTTGCACTGGACTAATGCAGGAGTGGCCAACTCCGGTCCTCTAGAGCCACAAACAGGCCAGGTTTTCAGGATATCCACAATGAATATGCATGAGATAGATTTGCATGCACTGCCTCCATTGTTTGCAAACCCATCTCATGCATATTCATTGTGGATATCCTGAAAACCAGGCCTGTTTGTGGCTCTAGACAACCAGAGTTGGCCACCCCTGAACTAATGGAATAGACTGCAGTTTATTTGATTAATTCAATAGAAAGCTTTCACCTGCAATTTGTTTGCTGCCTGGTAATGCATTTGAATCAAACCCATGTCTTGAGGAAGGAAGTGGAATCCAAGACATTTTACAACAAAGATCAGCAAGACACCAGCAAAGCCATCCTCAACCCGTCTTGCAGGGACCTGACTAACACCAGAAAGACGACAAAGAAATCCCTTCCCAAAGTAAACCACTTTTCCCTTCCAAAACCTTCTGTGAGCATAAGCATACCTGGGAAATTTTCCTGAATCTGTCGTGGATTCAGGGAGGGGTGGGAAGTGGGGGTAGTGTGTGTACACATTTTCTCCTCTCTCATATACACACACACACACACACACACACACACTGTAGCACACGTTCACTCTCACATGCTCACTCACTCGCTTCTCCCCCTCTTTCACACACATTTGCCCATTAAAACTCTTAAGCACACTCACTTCTCTCCCTCACATACATGCTCATTCTCTTCCTCTCCATCCATGCTCATCCACAATCTCACTTTTCTCCTTCTCCCCCTTCCCCATGTTCTCTCTCCTCTCCCTCTCCCAGACACTTCCTCTCTCACATACCTACTCATTCTCTCTCTTCCTGCCCAGCAGCGAGTGTAGCACTAACGTCGGGCTCCTGAAGGAAGAGGTAGCAGCATGAGCTGCTTGCGTTAGTCCATGCAGCGTTAAGCTGGTAGCAGCAGTGAGTTCTTTCAGCATCCAGGTACTTAAGACCACTTGTGAGAATGTGACTGGGTGTAATGGTGGCAGTGTGGGGATTGGGTCGAGAGCAGGAGCTGTGGGTGACAAAAAAAGAGGCCAGAACTTTAACAAGGCACTGCTCTCAGTGTAGTGTAGGCCAGCACAATTCGATCAATTAATAAAAATACCTAGCTCCTTTTTCTAGCCACACTGCACACCTCTTTCCAGCTCAACGCTCCCCTGGTTTTTGCTTCAGGCTGTGCAACCACAGCGTCTCCTTTTTCCAGACTGTGCGGGCCTTGGCGATTCCTCTTCTAGGGCCCGCAAGGGCTGACGCTGCCCCCAGTTCTTTCTTCTGGCCATATGGCCAACACTCCTATTTCTTCCTGCTGGTGCGGACCCAAGTGAATTCTTTCAGGGCTCACCTCTTTGCGAGCCACTTCAATAGCTGTGCCCGGAGACGTCTGGTTTTGGGCCTGGAGACCCAGCCTTTCATTTAGAATTCCAGAGTCGCTGGGTCAGATCCAGAGAATTCCCGAGGGAATCACCCAACAAGTGCACCTCAGCTTCCTTCCCCCACCACTGCAAAAATGAAAGCTTCTCGTCACCTTGGAGCACACTGGGTTTTCCACGACAAGGGTTAAAGTATAACAGTTTTAGCTCACTCTGCTTGTCGAGCAGGGTGTGAATGTATTCTTCAGAATGCTCGGTGCAGAAGGAAGTCCAAGCAGAGGCCTTTCACATGACATCATAAAAGCCTAATTTATCACCAGCCACCAAACATCGAGAGAATCATAACATCCTCTCAGGAAAGGCATGTGGAAAATAATCAGATTTACTTTGATGAAAGTTTTATTATGAGAGGCCAAGTCTGACACGCTCAACGGTAACCCTTTGCAGGTGTCTGTCTGTAACAAAACTGGCTCCTGATAGCAAACGGTGTCCCTTCTGACTCCTGGTGGCTTCTTCACAAATAGGCCAGGGTAGCTCCGGCTCACGAATGTCCCTGGGAAGGATTAATATTTTTTGTATCTGGCATTTGTCTAAACAATCTGAACATTAAAAAAAACCCCAAACCCCAATCCAACCACTCTGATCAACTATGACTAGTCTACTGCCTTAATCTGGATGCTGTCAGCATTTGTTGCTGCTATTAATAACTGACTAGACCTTGATATAGTTTCACATGCCTATTTAAGAGATTATGGGGTCAATTTTCAGCAGGGCACCTAACTTGCTCATCTCTGTGCGTCGACATTTCAGCCCACACATATCCAATCAGTATTCAAACACAAGGTGCCCATGTACCCTGTGTGTGAATGTCAGCTTGTTATGTATGTAGTAGTAAATGCAAAACATAAACACCACTAAAACAATGCGCTATCGTACAGGTGTGCATTTACAACACACAAGCAATGATGGAAAGTATAAGCCTGCATTATTTGAAGCTGTAATGTGCATGTGTAATTACCTTTCCCCACCCAAATTACACCCCAAGCAGCATTTCTTAACTATGGCTAAAAGTTCTCGAGCTATGAAACTATGTCCCTACTTCTAGTTGGCTGAAAGTTTATGTCAGGAGATTTAGCCATTCTGTCCACACAACTCATGATGTTACCCACATACAGTGGAGTTGCTACCTATAACAGGTGTTCTCTGAGGACAGCAAGATGTTAGTCCTCACACATGGATGACATCATCAGATGGAGCCCAATGTGGAAAACTTATATCAAAGTTTCTAGGAACTTTGACTAGGCACACTGAGCATGCCCAGCATGCCCTACACCACGGTCCACGCTGGGTCCCTCTTCAGACTTGTAACACAGAATTACAATGAAAATTAAAAAAATTAGGAGAAGCCCAACTCTGCTGGGTGGTGAGAGGGTTTTGTGAGGACTAACATCCTGCTGTCCTTGGAGAACACTTGTTACAGGTAAGCAACTCTGCCTTCTCCGAGTTCAAGCAGGATGGTAGTCCTCACACAAGGGTGAATCCCTAACTATAGGCTGCTCTCCAACTCAAAAAGGGACCAACAGACACCTAACCAGGTGCTAACAGGCACAACAACAACAGTGCTCTTGGTAACAGAGGTGGGAGACAGCCTGATGCCAAACAACAGGCCCTAGGTTGGGAGGGTTGGGCCTTACACCTCAAACAGGTTCCGGAGGACAGACTGGCTAAACCTACTGTCACGCCGGCCATTCCTATCCAGAGAGTAATGGGATGTGAATGTGTGGCGACAACTCCATGTCACAGCCTTGCAGATCTCCTCCGCAGGAAATGATCATATGTGGGCCACCGATGCTTTCATGGCTCTGAAAGAATGAGCCTTGACATGACCCCCAAGATGCAGTCCTACCTGGGCATAACAGAAGGAGATGCAATCTGCTAGCCAATTGGATACTGTCTGTTTGGCAACAGTAACGCCCAACTATTCTTATCAAAAGAAACAAAAAATTGGGTGTACTGCCTATGGGCTTCTGTCCACTCCAGGTAGAAGGCTAAGGCTCACTTGCAGTGCAAACTGTGCAGTGCTCGTTCGCCTTGGTGCGAATGGGGTCTGGGAAAGAATATTGGCAAGACAATTGTTTGGTTAAGATGGAAATCCGTCACCAGTTTAGGAAGCAACTTAGGGTGCATATGGCAAGACCACCCTGTCATGAGAGAACTTAGTATAAGGTAGATAAGTCACTAAGACCTGAAGCTTGCTGACCCTGCGTGCTGAAGTGACCACCACCAAAAATATGACCTTCCAGGTCAGGTACTTCAGGTCACAGGTGTACAGCGGCTCACAAGGGGCTTTCATTAGGTGAGCTAACACCACTTTCAAGTCCCAAGACACAGCAGGAGGCCTTAGGGGAGGCTTCGATTGGAGAAGGCCCCACATGAAACATACAACTATAAGCTGTACAGAGATGTGCATACCACCATCTACACTGTGGTGGTATGCGCCAATTGCACTCAGATGAACTCTAACGGAATTGGTTTTCAAGACAGCCTCAGATAGGTGGAGAGTCAAGCAGTTTTTGTGTGGGGCAGGAGAATGGACCTAGACCCTTCTGCTCACACCATACGGAAAACCTCCTCCATCAGTCCATAGGACTTTCTAGTGAAAGGCTTTCTGGAAGCCACTAGGACCTGAGACAAATCCTCTGAAAGATAAAGTGGCTGCAGGATTAACCTCTCATCCAGGCTGTGAGTGACAGGGCCTGGATGTTGGATGCCGCAACTTGCCTTGGTCTTGCATGATGAGATCTTGGGAAGTCCACAGACTGATTGGTTTCTGGATGAACAACTCCTGCAGGAGTAGAAACCAGGCCTGTCTCAGCCAATGAGGGACTATAAGTCTCATATTCCCTCTGTCCTTGCAAAGCTTCAAGAGAATCTTCACAACTACACGAATCAGAGGATACACATACAGAAGACCCTTGCTCCGATGACAGAACATATAAAGAACCTGAGGCACCTTCCTGGTGCAGGGGGATGTGAACAGATCGACGTCCGGGCTCTCCCAGAGGCAGAATATCGATTTGCTACCCCCTGGTCCAAGGACCACTCATGGGGTCTGAAGGCTCAACTCAGGATGTCTGCTACCACATTCTCTGTTCTGGCCAGGTACATGGCCCTGATCACCATCCCTTGGGACAGAGCACAAGACCAGATCTGGACCACTTCCTGACATAGGAGGTACAAACCCGTGCCTCCCTGCTTGTTGACATACCACATGGCTACTTGGTTGTCGGTCTGTATCAGGACAACTTTGTTGGACAGCTAATCTCTGAAAGCCCATAGCGTGTACCTGATTACCTGAAGCTCCAAGAAGTTGATTTGACAAGAACGTTTCTGCGCAGACCAGTCCCTGGATGGATGCATCCGTAGTAAGCATAATTTGAGTAGGGAGCCTCTGAAAGGAAATACCCTGTTCCAGATTAGAAAGGATAAGGAGTCCCTGAGAGACGGGGTGGCTCGGATCCATTTCTGGAGGCTCTGAGCTGCTTGGCGCCACTGTAACCTCAAGATCCATTGGGCTCTTTGCATGTGTAAGCATACCAAGGGAGTGACATGGACGGTCGTGGACATGTGATTGTTATTGATCTGAAGCTACGAGTTGCTGGAGTTAGCAATCTGTTGTAGATCTGATGCCTAATGGGCGTAGCAATCAGATAGGAGTAGCAATCTGTTAGGAATCTGATGTTAGTTAGACCGCAGGCTCCTGAAGAGGGAGGAGTTAGCAATCTTGTTAGGAAAGCTCTGTGTAGAGCTGAGAGTAGCAATCTGTAACTCTGATATAGTAGTGGGTGGATCCCTGGGTCGGTGGCAGATGATCACGCACCCGGGAGGATATCCCGAGAGAGACCACCGGCTAGGCTTGAGTATGGAGACAGACACACATTAGTTATTTTATTAAACAGGTTTTTGAAACCACCAGAGGTGGCAGTAGTGAGCTGATATGCCCGGCAGGGCTGTAGTCCCTCAGGTACTGGAACAGCAATCCAGGATGGCTGAGCTGTTGAGAAACTGTAGAAAGTGAGTAGGCAGAGTAGAGAGAGTTCATGAACAGAACTAGATGACAAAACTCACGTAAGGTCTCAAGGAAGCTTAGGAGCTGGAAAGGTGTAGGCCCTCGAGGCGCGAGATCCTGGTTCCAGGGAAAGCTCTGAGAGAGCGATGGTAACTCACAATTGTTTGTAGCAGCGATAGCTTCCAAGCACTAGAGAATCTTCAGAGTGTCCAGGAACATGGGCCCTCGAGGAGCGAGTACCGATTCCTATCTGTAATCTGAAAGTAAAGAAAAGAGCAAGGCCCCTGAGGAGCGGGTACCTATGGTAAGTCCGAGGAGGCAGAGTAGCTTGGATAGCCAAAGTGAGTCCTTAGCGAATCCTTAGCAAATCCTTGGCGAATCCTTGCTAACTCAGTTAGTTAGCGATAACAGAGACCTTTAAATATTGGAAGCGGATGATGTCATCTCAGGGGGACGTCTCTGAGGTTCGTGCCCTTGCTGGTACTTCAATCAGAGCGCGCGCCCTAAGTCTTCAGGCAACATGACGGATCTGCAACGTCGAGCCGGTCCGGGGTCGCCGGAGGGAAATGGCATGGAGACGCCGCGGCAGCCAGCCGTCCATCAGACCCGGAGGGAGTCGCCACAGAGGTAAAGAGGGCGGAGTGAGGGCGTTGAGCAGCGACGGTCGCAACAGTGACCCAACAGCCTCAACATGTGCTAGGCTGATATCTGCTACTCTCTTGCACTTCTGCCACAATGGTCACCAATGTGACAGCCCTCTGGCATGGCAGAAAGGCCCTGGCTTGAGCCATGTCTAGCAGGGCTTCAATGAAGTCCAATTGAGGTGGGATTTTAGGTAGTTGAGAACAAACCCTAGTAACTCCAACACCTAAATGGTCAAGCGCAGGGACCGGGTGGCCCCTGCCTGAGAAGTGCTCTTGACCAGCCAATCGTCCACATACGGGAAAACATGCACTACCAGTCTATAGAGGTACACCGCCATCAACCCGTGGGGCAGATGCAAGCCTGAATGGCAATACCTGGTACTGGAAGTTCTGTTTTCCCACCACAAATCGAAGATACTTCCTGTGACGGGGAAAGATCTTGATAAGGCTGTATGCGTCCTTTAGGTCGAGGGAGCATAGGTATTCCCCTTTTTGCAAAAGGAAGATCAAGATGCCCAGGGAAACCAACCTGAACTTTTCTTTTCTTAGAAACATGTTCAAGGCCCTCAGGTCTAGGATGGGACAGAGTCCTCATGTTTTATTTGGAATCAGGAAATACCTGGATTAGAATGCCCACCCTCTTTGCCCTGGTGGTATGGGCTCGATCACACTGGCCGTTAAGAGGGATGAGAGCTCCACTTGTAGTACCTCCTGATGTGCTGCTGGCCCCCAATATGGGCACGGAGGGCAATTTGGCAGGACACCCAATAGATTTAACTGGTATCCCTGGCAGACAATGGACAAAACCCACTGGTCTGAGGTTACACTGGCCACTGGTTTGCAAAGAATCTCAGCCTGCCCTCGACTGGAGGGTCCATTGTCCCGGGTACAAGCAACTGGCTTATGCTTCCTACGGCCTAGTCAAATCCCCATCCCTGGAGTTGACTGAGGACTTGGGAGCTCTCTTCTGCCTGGGTTGGTCGCGGGGGCTCTTATGGTGTTGACGGGATTGAGGAGGCAGAGGATAGTACTTCCTTTGGTGAAAGTCTTCCTTGGCCCCAGCCTCTATGATCTCCTCGATTAGGAGGATGGGTCCGGAGTGCTGACGGAGAGTTGTTGAAGGGTTTCATGATGGTCCCAGAGTTGGGCCACAGCATCCATCACCCTATCTCCAAAGAGGTTCTCGCTAGTGCACAGCATGTCAGTGAGTCGTTCCTGTACTTCTGATTGGAGATCCGATGCCCGCAGCCATGCCATTCTGCGGGCGCCAATTCCTGCTGTAGAGACTCTTGATGCCATCTCAAAAACCTTGTAGATCGCACAGACCTCATGTTTTCCGCACTGCAGACCCTTGTGCACCAGCAACATGAGGGAGTCTTGCTGCTGTTGAGGTAGCTGCTTAGCCACCTCCTGTGCCTGCTTCCAGATGTCCTGCAAGTATTGGTTCATATAGAGCTGGTAGGCAGCGATGCGGGCAATAAGCATGGTGTCTTGGAACACCTTCCTCCCAAAAGCATCCATCGCTCTGTGATCCTTCCCCGGGGGTGTCAAAGAATGGGTCTGAGAGCGCTTAGCCCTCTTGAGGGCGGATTCGACCACCACCGATTGGTGGGGCGGCTGACGCTTATTGAATCCAGCAGCCTTCTAGATGAGGTAAACACCATCCACCTTCTTATTCATGGAAGGCACTATGAGGGGATGTTCCCAAATCCTCAGCAGCAACTCCTTAAGGATCTCGTGTACCAGGACCACCATGATGTCCTTAGGAAGCTTGACAAACTGAAAAACTTCGAACATTTTGTGCCTGGCATCTTCTTCAGTCAAAAGCTGGAATGGGATGGCCTCTGCCATCACCCTTACAAAACCTGCAAAGGTTCAGTCCTCAGGCAAAGACTTCCTTTGCTCGTCTGGAGGATAAGGGTCTGAAGGGAGACCATCCAAATCCTCGGAGGAGGACCCTTATCCTCACTGTATGCCACAGGGAATGGGGCCCTAGGTACTCAGCCTATGTCCAGAGGTGCAGGCACCAACGCAACTGGATGGGGGTCTACAGGCCTCAGCGTCTCTGCCGGCCTTGACGGAGCTCATTTGGAGGAGGAATGGGCGATGACCACTGTATCCTTAGGGGGAGGCCTCTGTGCCTCGCCAGGAACTGATGCCAGCTGGGTCAGTAACGCACTGATGAGCACATTGAGCTTCTCCAGAATTGGTACAAGTACAGGCGGCACCGGCTCCGGTGCTTTTGATGCCACAGGACCGAAGCCCTGCAGTTCCCACTCCACCACCAGCTGGGCTTGACGCTCTAGCTCCTCCTTGAACGTTGCTGATACGAACAATGACTGGGAGGAAGGAGGGTGGCCAGATCTTCCTCGGACCTGCGAGGGAGATCAGCGACTGGCACCAAGACCGGTGGAGACAGTCACGGACCCCGGGCATCGATTGATCATGAGCGCTCCTCGCCTTGGGAAGCTCAATCAAACTGCAAGGCTCACAGCTCTGCGAAAAAAAAAAAGATTGAAGAGGGACCCCCACGTGGACACATGGTATAGGGCGTGTTGGGCATGCTCAGTGTGCATCAGGCTCCATCAGATGATATTACCCATGCGTGAAGACTACTGTCCTGCTTGTCCTTGGAGAAAGGCTAATGTAATAATCTGTGAGTTAAAACCATGCACTGAAATCCTGCACACGGTTTCTTAACACTGACTAAATTCTATTTAACCCCCTCCCCCATGCAGTAAGCTAATGATATGCTAATGCATTGGTCGTTAAAAATGTGTGAATGATGAGTTAAAACAAGCATTCAGCATGGACTGAATGCACATTTTAACTTGGGAAGAGAGGGGAGGCGAGGGATTAGCTACCAGAACACTATACATGCTGTGGGGCAGGCAAAAAAAAAAAAAGGCATATTTCTTTCAGGCTGGCCAAATAGCCAGATAAGTACTGACTTATCCAGGTAAATGGCAGCAGCTAACCTTGACCACATAAGTCAGTATTTATCCTGCTATCTGGTCGGCCTTGGGAAAATATATTTTTTTGCCTGTTCATTGTCAGATTGCAACACTGGAAACTTTATTCCACCTCTGACCAGGCATAAAGTTTCCAGCATTAAAAAAACGTGTGTTCAGACAGTGCACCTCTCTGCACTGGGAGAGCAAACTTAATGCCTTCATTAGCAGGGAATATCTATGCGAGGGCGCTAAACTGACCACACATTTTTGAACGCTAAGTTTATGAACCCAAAACTCCTTGCTGCATTCACAGTATGTTTTATGCTCACAAGATGAGCACTGAAGAGCAGATAAACCTGTGTGCACAGCTGAATACACCTTTCTGCATCGGCCTGAAACTTCCTAATTTAGCATTTGAAAATTTCCCCTTAATTTAGCGCTCTTTGTTTAGGATCACTTTTTAATTGCACATTCATTTGAGGAGGCCTACTTTTTTTCTGCTTAATGTGATGGTGACAACTTGAGGAAACCCACACCAGCCCTATGCTCCCTACACTCCAGTACTCTACTATGCTCAGATCTGCTGTCATGAAAACCACCTGATAAACCTCATGATCAACTTTCATAAAACACTTTGAAGAAAAAAAACAAAACAAAAACGCTTTCCTCTTTAAGCCTAAAATGTGACACGTCACCTTTTCTCCTCAGCCCTATGACTAACACAGGAATCACTCTGCTTCATTTCAAACGAGCTGAAAGGACCTGCTGGTTTCAAAACTATTTTTAATTTTATCTTAATCTTCAGATAAACCACAAATTAATTGCTACACCCAAATCAGTTAGCACTGGTTTCCGGATGAGGACTTTGTTGCTTGTGCATAATTAATGTCATTTCATCAACCAGGTTTATAATTCACCTTTCCTGCACAGAATATTGAAGTTCTGGTAATGCTAGGGATTCTTTGGAGGAATCTCACTTTTTTTTTTAATTAGTTAAAGCATGAACCTAGAAAAGTTCCTTACTGAAGGGGGGAGTGAGTATTAAACTGGTTTCTTTAGACTTTTCGCTTGAATTTTCACAGCTGTAAAAGGAGCAAGCGGCTGAGGGAATGGTTCACTCAAAGCTCCAAGGTATGCATTTCTCAGGGTGAACAATGACATCTAATTACTACAACTACTTACATAACCTGCAGTTGTACATCAGGGCTTTGCAGAGCCATGTGGGCAAAATATCCATCCCAAACACACCCAACACCGCCTATAAATTCACGTGGAGCACTACTGCTTTAGATTTGACCCTTCTATGACCTGTTTTGAGAAAAAAATAATAATCCTATGCATTAAAAATAATCTTCCCTGCTGGACAGGAACCAGAATTGATTCTACATTTACATACAGGCATATTACACCTTAACTCTTATTAACTGCATGGCAGAATATTAGTAAGAAAGCTAATTCAGTAATTTCCTTTTAACCGTACAACTCTAATAGAAAAAAAAAATATTTTTCCCAGTTTTGTGTTATAATTAGATGTAGCAAGCCTTGCTCTGCATAATCTCTGTCACAGGGTAAAAGAGTGGCTACTAGTATGGCTAGCAAACATTTTAAACTGTCAATTGCCAGGATTCGAGGTTTGGTTTATAATCGCTTCATTCTCTTGGTAAACATGTTTCCATTCAGGGAAGATCAGCAGCCAAAAAACGATAATATGGTACTTACATAGTTGCATTTATTGGAAGCCCTTTACATAGATAGTTCACAATACAATCGTTACTCATTGATCAGATTACATTCATGAAATCATTATGAATGGCCAGAATTTGATCTTGTAAAACCCTAGATTTGGATACACCTTACAAACGTAGGCGGACTACCTTTCTCTCTAGCTATAGAGTCACAGAAAAGATCATTTCACCTAACTGATCACCGAGCAGACATTTAAACGTGGATTTCATCCTACCAGGTGTCACATATCTGATATCTCAGAACTCAAAGTGGCACTAAGTATTGCCTCACACACATATGGATCGAGTGCATACGTCACTGTAGTGTGTAATAGTGCTGGGGTCTGGTGGCCATTATTATACACTAGTGAAAGGACCTGTTGCAAAATGCTGGGAAAATGTAGATCCATTCCCATGAGTTCTGCCCACCACTGGGCATGCTCCTTTCTTCAGCAACTGAAACTGCACGCGCTGTTACACACAGTCCACTTACTCTCAAATGTAAATAGATGAACGTGAGCCGAGTCAGCACACTTCTCCCAGCCAGTAAAAGTACGAATACTGGTATGCAATGCATGCACCTTTACTCACGCAGAGACTGAACAATGATAAGAATACTATTTTGTGCACGTAAATATATTTTTTCCCTGCCTGAATGGCGCTAAAAAAAATTGCCATCTTTGTATCCCATGAGAAAATAATTTTTCTTGTATTTCATCTTCAGTTAAGGTTACTAAGGCCGAACTTTTGGTGGAATACCAGAAATACGTCATAAGGAAACAAAATCAATCACTAAATGCCCCAAAATGAGAGTGGAAATATGGTTTCTGGAGCATGACCGACAGTCGCCAACACACAGACATAGCAAATTTTAGACAGAGAGATATGTTTTCATCTCTGAAGACAAACATTTTCTCTTTCAAATGCCAGCTTGCACACCAAGCAAGAGTTTTTCAGTCTCAATCTACTTTCCCACGTATATGCTTTCACCACAAAATCACCACAATCAACCATCTTGGCTCAAGAAATGACCAAAACTGGATTAGCAGAGATATTGCACATCAGAATTAAATTATACCATTACATCCCAACAGCTGTGGGGCGTTCACTGCAACATCTGTTGACATCTAAGGGTAGATTTTTAAAGAGCCACTGAGTGACCAAGAGAGCCAGTTCTGTTCAGCCCGCTATCTTTAGAATAATTTTCAGAGGAAGGCTAGCTGATGAGGTTGTGGCTGAAAAGAAGGCGAAGTTGCTTACCTGTAACAAGTGTTCTCCTAGGACAGCAGGATGTTAGTCCTCACATGTGGGTGACATCATCTGATGGAGCCCGGCATTGAAAACTTATATCAAAGTTTCTAGAAACTTTGACTGGCACACTGAGCATTCCCAGAATGCCATTATCCACATGCCCTTGCGGGTCTCTCTTCAGTCTCTTAAGTAGATCATGAAAAAATAAAACAACAAACCAGGAGAATCCAACTCTGCAGGTTGGTGGCCGGGTTTCCTGAGGACTAACAACCTGCTGTCCTAGGAGAACACCTGTTACAGGTAAGCAACATTGCTTTCTCCTAGGAAAAGTAGGATGGTAGTCCTCACATGTGGGTAAATCCCTAGCTACAGGCTGGACCCAAGACCAATGGGGCCAACAGACACCAGACTAGGTGCCAATAGGCACAACAACAGAGGTGCTGTTGGTAACATCGGGAAGAGCCTGAACCCAAAATAGCTGAAAAAGATTTCTGAGGACAGACTGGCTGCATCTGCTATCACGACAGCTGTCCCTGGCCAGACAATAATGAGCCATGAAGGTAAGAACATAAGAACATAAGAAAATGCCATACTGGGTCAGACCAAGAGTCCATCAAGCCCAGCATCCTGTTTCCAACAGTGGCCAATCCAGGCCATAAGAACCTGGCAAGTACCCAAAAACTAAGTCTATTCCATGTAACCATTGCTAATGGCAGTGGCTATTCTCTAAGTGAACTTAATAGCAGGTAATGGACTTCTCCTCCAAGAACTTATCCAATCCTTTTTTAAACACAGCTATACTAACTGCACGAACCACAATCTCTGGCAACAAATTCCAGAGTTTAATTGTGCGTTGAGTAAAAAAGAACTTTCTCCGATTAGTTTTAAAAGTGCCCCATGCTAACTTCATGGAGTGTCCCCTAGTCCTTCTACTATCCGAAAGAGTAAATAACCGATTCACATCTACCCGTTCTAGACCTCTCATGATTTTAAACACCTCTATCATATCCCCCCTCAGTCGTCTCTTCTCCAAGCTGAAAAGTCCTAACCTCTTTGGTCTTTCCTCATAGGGGAGTTGTTCCATTCCCCTTATCATTTTGGTAGCCCTTCTCTGTACCTTCTCCATCGCAATTATATCTTTTTTGAGATGCGGCGACCAGAATTGTACACAGTATTCAAGGTGCGGTCTCACCATGGAGCGATACAGAGGCATTATGACATTTTCCGTTTTATTCATCATTCCTTTTCTAATAATTCCCAACATTCTGTTTGCTTTTTTGACTGCCGCAGCACACTGAACCGACGATTTCAATGTGTTATCCACTATGACACCTAGATCTCTTTCTTGGGTTGTAGCACCTAATATGGAACCCAACATCGTGTAATTATAGCATGGGTTATTTTTCCCTGTATGCATCACCTTGCACTTATCCACATTAAATTTCATCTGCCATTTGGATGCCCAATTTTCCAGTCTCACAAGGTCTTCCTGCAATTTATCACAATCTTGCAGATCTCTCACAAGGGAACTGCATGCAGGTGGGCCACAGTAGTGGCCATGGCCCTACCAGAATGAGCTGTGACATGGCCCACCAGTTGCAGCTCTGCCTGGTCATAGCAGAAGGTGATGCATTCGGCTAGCCAGGTGAAAAGTGTCTGCTTGGTAACAGCCATACCCAGCCTGCTGGAGTCATAACAGACAAACAGCTGGACAGATTGTCTATGGTCTGCTGTCCGGTCCAGGTACAATCCAGTGTGTGCAGCTCCTTTTCTCTTGGGTTGGAATGAGGCCTGGGGAAAAAAAAGGGCAGGACAATGGACTGGTTAAGGTGGAATTCTGTAACTGCCTTTGGCAGGAACTTAGGGTGCGTTCGTAGGGCCACCTGGTCATAGAAAAACCTTGTGTAGGGTGTATGCAACTCACTGACCCTGCATGCCGACGATATCGCTATCAGGAATATGACCTTCCATGTCAAATACTTAAGGGCAGAAAAGCGCAGAAGCTCAAACGGTGGTTTCATCAACTGGGCCAGCACCACATTTAGGTCCCAGGATACTGTGGGGGTCTGTAGGGGAGGCCGAAGTTGAAGCAATCCATGCATGAAATGCCCTACAAGGGGCTGTACTGAGATGGCAAGCCATCAACCACATGGTGGTATGCACCTATGGCACTCAGGTGCACCTGAACGGAGTAGGTTTTAAGCCCGGTCTCTGAAAGGTGCAGCAGGTAATCCAGGAGTTCCAGGGTCGGACAGGAGAAAGGATCGATGCCCTTCTGCGCATACCAGATTGTAAACCTCCTCCACTTCAAAGCATAAGATTTCCTGATGGAAGGCTTTCTTGAGGCTACCAGGACCCAAAACACATCCTCTGAGAGATTCAGAGGCTGCAGATCAACATTTCAACATCCAGGCCATGAGAGACAGGGCCCAGAGGTTGGGATGGGGTAACCTGCCCTGATCCAGTGTCAGGCGATCTGGGGCAGTCCCCAGATGGATTGGGTCCCACTGGGAGAGATCCCTCAGTAGACTTGTCTCGGCCAATGAGGGGCAATGAGGATCAGGGTCCCCTGGTCCTGGTGAAGCTTTAAGAGAGTCTTCATCACCAACGGAAGTGGAGGATACACATACAGGAGGCCCGCTGCCCAATGGAGGGCAAAGGCATCCGCAGCTGTCTGTCTGTCTGACCTGGACAGGGAGCAGTACTGAGGAACTTTCCTGTTGCAGGGAGAGGCAAATAGATCCATGTCCGGGGTTTTCCAGCGATGGAAGATCTAGTCCGCCACCTCCTGCTTCAGGTACCACTCATGGGGCTGGAAGGTACGACTTAACTTGTCTGCTAGGGTGTTCTCCACACTGGCCAAGTACATAGCCCATAGAAACATCTCTGAGACAGGGCCCATCTCCAGATATGTACCACCTCCTGACAAAGGAGGAAGGACCTGGTGCCCCCTTGCTTTTTTATATACCACAAGGCCACCTGATTGTCTGTCTGAATGAGGATCACCTTGTTGGATAGCTGATCCCGGAAGGCCCAGAGTACGTACCGGATCGCCCTCAGCTCCAGGAAGTTTATTTGACACTGAGCTTCCTGAGTGATCCAAAGGCCTTGGGTGTAGAGGCCATCCAAATGGGCACCCCAGCCCAGGTGAGGGGGAACCTAAAAAGGCACTCCCTGTTCTAGATTGGATGGGGACCTCCACCAAGCCAGGGAAGCCCTAAGAGAGGGTGAAACCTGGATGTGGCCTTGAAGGCCCTGAATGGCCTACCGCCATTGAGAGCATAGGGTTTACTGAGCTTGATGCATATGCAAGCGGGCGAACAGGGTGTTATGGACCATCGCGGCCATGTTCCCAAAAAGTTGCAGCATATGCCATGCAGAGACCAGCTGGCGGTGTTAGACTTCCTCCACCAGGGTTAGCAGTGCATGCGCCCTGATGCGAGGCAAAAAGGCCTTTGCCTGTGTTGTGTCTAACACAGCTCCTATGAAATCCAGCTGTGATGATGGACAGAGTTTGGATTTTGGGTAATTGATTAGAAAATCCAGGTATTACAACCCCTGAATGGTCCAGCATAGAGCCCGCAACACCCCTGCTTGTGTGTCACTCTTGATCAGCCAGTAGTTGTGATATGGAAAGACCTGGATTCCCAGCTGGTGCAAATAGACACCCACCATGGCCAAACACTTTGTGAAGACCCAGGGCGCAGAGGCCAGGCCAAATGGGAGCACTACTGAAAATGTTGACCATCCACCACAAAGCGGAGATACCTCCTGTGACTGGGGAGGATCTCAATGTGGGTATATGCCTCTTTGAGGTCGTGAGAGCAAAGCCAGTCTCCTCTTTGTAAGAGGGAAATCAAGCTGCCCAAGGATACCATTTGAACCTTTCTCTCTTGAGAAATCTGTTCAAGACTCGCAGGTCAAAAATGGGACAGAGGCCTCCTGTTTTCTTTGGAATTAGAAAATAACGGAAGTAATACCCCTGTCCCTGCTACTCTTGAGGGACATGTTCCACTGCCCTGGCCATTAGAAGGGCCAAGAGCTCCCTTGGAGCACTTCTGGATGTGAGATGGGACCCCATTGTGGGCACAGGGAAGAATCTGGCAGAACAGTCATGAGATTAAGCCTGTAGCCATGACGGATGATGAAGAAGACCCACTGATCCAAAGTCATGGCAACCAGTCTGCAAAGAAATGGATCCTGCCCCCGACCAGTGGGTCCTCCGGTACCAGAAGAGGTGACTGGTTTATGCTTTCTCGCATCCAGTCAAAACCCCATAAGCGAGGCTAGCCTGGGATGCTGGCTGAGGCCTAGGGCCCTGCTGTTGCTGAGGTTTGCCCCTGGTGCTGGTCTGCTGTGGCCGAGAGCGAGGGGCAAAAGGATAGAACTTCTTTGGTCTGTAGAAGGGGCTCCGTGACCCTATGCGGGAGGACCTCTTAGAAGATGCTGGCGAAGCTGAAGCACCGGCCAATACATGCTGGAGGGTCTCATGGTGATCCTTCAGCTGTGCGACCGCCTCCTTGACCTAGTCACCAAACAGGTTATCGCTGGTACAAGGCAAGTCAGCTAGCTGGTCCTGCACCAATAGACGAAGGTTCGAGGCACGAAGCCGAAATGCTGGCCGCTGCCACTCGACCCACCATCTCAAATACGTTATAGGTAGCACGTATCTCATGCTTCCCACACTCCAGGCCTTGCTGGACAAGTGCCGTAAGGGCCTCCTAAGGCTCCTAAGGAATTTGCGGATGTGCCAGGCCATCCGCAAATTCCTGGACTTAATTCCAGAGATTACGGGTATACTGGATCATATACAAATAGGAGGCAATATGGGCCACCAACATGGAACCCAGAAACACTCTCCTACTCATAGCATCCCATGCTCTGTTATCCTTGCCAGGAGGAGCTGAGGCATGGGCCTCTTTGCCTTCTTTAGGGCAGATTCAACTACCACCGATTGGTAGAGAATTTGGCACTTCTCAAATCCCATATTCTGCTGTACAAGGTACACCCCATCAGCCTTCTGATTCACCGGGGCTAGAGAGAGGTCACAAGCTAGATTCCATAAAAATAAAGAACATTCAGCGAGTGGTAAAGCATAAATAAAGATGGTTTTATGGAGCTTCTGAAAACTGCCTGGGGATTGCAGGCGTAAAAGCGTGCACAGAACCAATGGCGCGTGTACTAGACAGAGACATTCCAGGTGATGGAGTTGAGACCGGGATACCATTTACAGGTATAATTTCTACCTTTGAATCCTCGTGCACGCACTTGTACCTGCTAGCGAGCAGCTGTAAATATGCGTGCACATGACGTGCCTCAGTAGGTTCCATGTGTAGAGGCTGGCTGTCAAAGCAGGCTTGTGCCGCTGAAAATTACTGTCAGCAGAAGTTGTTTCCCAACTCGCAGCTTTGAACAAGGTTCAATTACAGTAAAAGCCTTAAAAAAAAAAATCTCAGGATTTCAGGAATGCCAGTTCCTTAAAAACGCATCAGACTTTTCTGTTATTATCTATGTATTCAGTTAATTCATTTTTTGTCTAGCAGCTTCCTCTTCCTCCTTTGGACTTCTTGCTCACTTACAGGTCGATTTTAAAAGTGTTGCTCACCCAAAAATGCCCCCACACACGTGCATGTGGGCTGCACACTAGCAACACGGATTTTGAAAAGCCGCAGAATATGCGCGATTGTACTTGTGCGCACGTGAGGAATAAGAGAGCAGAAAAGGGGCGAGGAATGGGCGTTCTGGGGCGGGGCCAAGACATGCGTATAAAAATGAAACCCACAGCATGCATACGCCAGATATCCGTGTAACTTTACTGCTGCTCCTGAGGAGAAGCAAGTCTGTAGATCTTAAGTTATAGGGCTTAGAGGACAGGGTGAGAGGTCTGGGTCAACTGGGGGGCGAATAGTAGGTACAACTAGAGAGATCTGAAAGACCTTGCTGTTAACTGGACATACTAGTGGACGAATTGCAAAACTAGGAATGTGTCTCATGCCAGCATGTTTTAAAATTCGCCGACATATGTGCATAAAAGCCAACAAGCTCCAGTAGGGGACACAGATGAGTTAGCTGTGCTTGAGTAACTCTTAAAATTATGAGCCTACTTATGCACAGTTGGTGCCTTATAAAACATATGTGCGCAAGTGTGTGCACAATTAAAAATTCCAGCGTATTCTTGCTTGCGTGCCATTACACGTGTTTATGGGTGTACATGTGCTCGGTTTAAAATCGACCTCTTAGAATCTGCCCAGCTACAGCTAACGCACCATAAGTTTTCACTGGCAGATACTCAAGAGATTTCTATTCATTTTTATTCCCTCATTCTCTTTTCTCTCTAACCCTACCATCATGGCACAATGCTCAGTAAAGAGAGGCGCAGACTCAACGCCCGTGGGCGATAGGTCCTTATGTACCATGAATTCCAATTGTAGGAGTTACTGTTAGGCTCGAGATTCTCTCATATTCCTGTCTTCCCACCCAGGGGCTTGTGAAAACTACCTCAGCAGCATCCCCCAAGCCCCTTCTGGCCCATCCAGTAGCAATCACATCCTAATATTGATCATCAGGTACTATGCCTGAGATAACTCAGGCTAGGCCATAATGAGGCTAGCACAATTTTTATACACTAGCTAATTCATTTAAATGTATTGCTCTGACCCACCTACATGTTCTAGATTTCAGGGTACAATAAGCCGCAGTTCTCTTCCTGGATATGCCAGTAACTTCATAAAACTAAGAAATTCTAGTGGCCATGTACAACACTGACAATCAAAGGGCCTGGGTTCAAGTCCCCGATTGCATCTTCCACTCCCCAGGTTGGCCAGGGCTACGGATGCTGTGGAGTCAATGTTCACAGCCCCTGGGGAGGGATAGAGCACCTCAGTGAGTGCCAGTGGTGACACCTAGTGGCTGGAGTTGGGACCTGAACCTACAGAATTCTAGAGCAGAGATTCCCAAACCTATCCTGGAGGACCCCCCAGCCAGTCAGGTTTTCAGGATATCCACAATCAATATGCATGAGATAAATTTGCATACACTGCCTCCATTTGATCTCCTGAATGTTCTTTGTGGATATCTTGAAAACCTGATTGAATGGGGGTCCTCCAGGACAGGTTTTGGAACCTCTGTTTTAGAGGGAGTGCTAGTACACGACTCCTGGCTGATGACTGTTGCTGCAGTGGCTGGGCTAAGTGAGCGGGGGGAGGGGGCTGTATAAATATAGGGGAAAAATCCATGGGTAGTTTGGCACTGTAGCCCAGTATAAGCTGTTTCCACCTGATCTATAAACCCAGAGCGAGGAGGAAGAACCTACTAAGTTACCCCCCTCCAAGTTCCCTCAAAAAACAAAAACCAACCAAGAAATATGCAATTTCAGATTCTTAGTAGCACTGCTCAATTAGTAGTTAGTATAACTAATTGGCAGATTCTCAAAGACTGTACATGGTGCAATGAGCGCTATTATGTGTGGTCTTTCAGATCTAACTACAATCCAGAAAGTATAGACTGTAACTCAAAGAAACTACAAAAAAATAGTAAAAACAATCTCAAGGGGCTCCTTCCCCTCAACATTAAGTCAAGCCTCTGCTTGTGCAAGGCAATTTTCTTTCCGTTTTTAATTTTAAAAAGGCATCTTCTGAATGTGATAGAAATAGTATGCAAGCCGAGAACAAGCGGCAGGCACAGAGCTGCAGCCAAAGAAAAGAGCTGGCATTCAACCAATTTCTTAACTTTTGGCATCATTCTTCCAAATAATTAAGAGTCATGCTTTTCACCAACGTTAAAAAAAAAAAAAAGAAAAGAGAACCCACCAAAAGGAAAAAAAAAAACCCACCCCAGAACAAAACTCAGCGAAGACTTAATAAAAAGCTGCAGCACCTCATGGCTTCGCAGCTGCTATGCCTGCTGCTGCACGTAGGCAGCGGCTGACATCTCCGTGGCATGCTCGCTGCTACTCCTCTTCACATCATACCTGTCACAGGTTGGAAAAACATGATTAACAAAACAAAAAGAAATGATAATCCAAGAGAGCACCTCCCTACATCATGTTGGACTTCTGCCCTTCCTCAGCAGACAACGCACACGCTTCCATTTGCTGGTTTCTCAACCGCCTGGGTCCTAAGCTCTGACACGCCTAACGAAAGGATCGCGAGAACGAAGGAAACCGAAAAGAAGCATGGTGGAATGTGGAACTCTCTGCTGAAGTAGGGGCATGAAGAAGAAGATGGAAGACGCACTGCAGCTTTTCTTCCTGGTCACCAAGAGAGACCCGCTCACGTTTTGCCCCTAGGTGCCATTCTTACCAACACAGAAGGAACACTGTGCGAAAGGCAGACACTGGAAGACGGAGCAGAGATCTCTTCTGTTTGTGGTAACTTTGTGGTCTGCTTGTGAGACAGCACATGCGAATGCTACTCCCCCCACATGAAAACACACAGATATTAAAAAAAAAAAAAAAAGCCAGCTTTTTTTGTAATATCTTATACAACGGTGGCTACATTCTTGGAGAGATTTCAAGTATGATATTGATACTGGCTGTCGTTGTTAACAGACTTGTGTCTTTGTCAATTGTTAATGCTAACATTGTTATTCATGGCGAGTTTGTAAAGTACTGCTAGTACTCCAAACATGAGTTCCACCACATCAGTCAATGCCGTTACGTGCACCCCAGATTCCATATCGGCAATTGTTTGGAACCAGTTCATTCTTCACTTTCCTCAGAGACCAATGTTATTTCCTCGTAATCTTTGCATAATCCAGAAAAGAAACACCCCCCTCCCCCACGCTTCTCTATTACACGCATTCAAAGAAAAGAAGCCCATCATGTTTCCAAAGTGTTAAAGATATGTGGTCCAGTCAGTGCAGTCCATGAAGGAGCTGTCATTAACAAGCCAACATTTCAAGTATTATGGATAATCTTCAGGGAAATGTTCCTGTGCCCAGGTGAGAGGGGTGCCACCCTACGATTGTGTAACTGCGTCAGCAGAGACAAGAAAAATAATGCCTCTTTCTAATTTGCTCTTCTTTTGTAATTCTGCCCTTGTAAGTTGAATTTTAAATTTATAGATTTTTGAGCACACAAAAGCTATATAGTATTTGATGACAAAAAGAAATTTCCAGTTGCTTTTCATCCTCAAAAGCAACACATCCTAAACACCGTCCCATGGACACAGCCAGAAGTCTAAGCTTGTTTAAGAACTTTACTGTCTTTGTTGCCTTGATAGTTTACATGAAGGCAACCTGGTGTCCATCCTTCTTTCTAGTTACCTTGGGACAAGTAATTCCTTTGTGGTGATCAAACCCTCTGTGAAACCAAGGAGACCAAGATTCTCTTCCTAGTTTAATTCAGAAAATACAACTCCCCCCCACCCCCCTAACATCATCCCAGACTTTCAAAGTGCCATTAAAAACTACCAAGAAAATAGCATTAGAGAAGAGCGGCGGCGTCCTGGGTCCTTCTGCACGTTGGCAGTTCAGGTTATTCCCCACTAGACGAGTTCCCTGACATCCTGCATTACACGTTCAGTGCTGCGGTGCCACTTTTGCCAGTCAAGTTCCACAGGTATTACAGCTATTATCTAAGCAAATCTTTCAGTTATCGGTTAGAGCCTCACCAAGTCTGTAATAAACTTCATTTTCTGGGAACTCACCCAGCTTCAATTTACGGAAGATCAGTAGCCAGAACGGTTTCAACACATAGCATATTTTTAACTATATATATATCCACAAGAGAGGATCCAGGCACCCTGGGTTAATGCAAACAAAAGCTTCAATATATCAAGCAAATTATGTCGAGCTCTACATAAGAACTTTTAGTAAGGTGCTCTAGGGATATGCAACCCTGACGTGTGGGAGGTCTGTCAGTTCTTGGGCCTGGAGCGCCTGGTAATCTCTTTTATATATTCTTCGGGGTAATATTGAAACTGTCGGCATTAGGGCAAAATCCGCAGTTGCATTTGGCTCGTGGACTTCGCACTCGTTTTCAGAGAGAAAGTGCATGTGCACTTTCACTTTGAAATCTGCCATGGACACAAAGCATCCACAGAGATTTGCATCTACATTTTGTGGGGTTACTTTTTTTTTTCTCATGGAAAAAAAGCAGCATTCATTTTCCTTCTCCGCCCTAAATAGGGGGCCCGCAACGCCACCTGTGAATGTGGCTAAAAGCATGCACACTGTGGAACAATGCCCTGACTTTTAGCCATATCAAAGGCGGCCAATTATTCCACATGCATGACGATTAACCTACTTAAGTGGATTTGAGACGTGCCCCTCTCATGAGTGGATTTGGGTTTTGTGCCACTAACCTTTTGATATATTAAACTGTATCCCATTCATGTACAGAGAAAAAGCTTTCCCTTCTGGCCTCAGGACAGATCCTTTGGCCTTAATGCTGAATCGCTCTCAAGAATAGCTCTTTAAAATGGGAAAAATGGTGCTCAAAAGTAGCGTGGAACATTGAACATTTTTGCGTCACCTCACATGCTCAACGACACACTCATGTCAAACTGTTTCTTTACTGAATGGCCGCAAAATTCTGTGCAGGTGAAAAACTAGGAGTTTCACAAGCACCTTTTTGTCTTTCCTTTATCTCTGGCAACAAAGAAGGCATTCAAGTGATATTAAAATGCATGGGGCGGGATGAACAGGTACTGGATATGCCATGCCCATGCACGAGCCATTTCAACAGCTGGCATTAGCATATGGAATTGAGCACTTCCAGTACCAAATCTTGGGTATAAATACAGCCAAAATGTGTCTTTATAAAATGATTTCACTTTCATGTCTTCCTGTAAGGCTGCTTTATTGTCATTTTTACATTGGCATTAATCCCTGAATAGAGGGAAACCACTTCTAGGTTTGTCCGTCCAGTGATAAGGCACTTGTCTGCAGGCTGCATCATGCTGCGAACCATTTAGAAAGCCCTGAGAAATGTCCAGCAGTCATGGAGAACATGCACAGAAGAGACAGAAAGCAATAAAACCAGAAAAAGGAAACTGAGAAAAGTGTGGGTCAATCAAAGGGATGACTAGAGGTAGGGAAGTGAGGAGAAAACCTGAGATCAGATAAGACCAGCAATAGGTGAGGAGTGTCATCTGCTGCCATTACATTTCTAGGCTTGCAGAAGTTTTGCCAATTACCTTCCCTCTCACCTTTCTGTCGACTAGAAAAGAAACATATCCATAATCAAAGGGTTTTAAAATAGCATCTTTCTAAATCTTCATTAGATGCTGAGAGAAACTGAGGTGACCCTTGAAGGGGTTGAAAGCTGCAGCTCTAAAAACATGCATGCTCTTTTCTAAGACGATAACAACAACTCTGAAACCTTTACATAAATTAATTATAGCACAGAGTTACATTGGGGAATATTTACAGGCTAGAATGATGGTTACCAATAAGATTTCACATCCTGATCCGACATTCCAAAACCTTTAAGTCACAAGAACTTTTTGCTACCGCATGAACGAACGTGCACAATTTAAAAAAAAAAAAAAAATTCAGATGGAAAACCAAAGATGCAAGCAACAACAAGAAAAAAAGATTCTTAACTTGAATCTTTAGCATGATGACTGCGCTCTGATTTGCACTTCATAATCCAACCACTGAATAGCAGTTAACAGCTCTTTTCTCACACAAGGAATAACAGATGACTCTGCCTAGGAGCTAATTTCGTACCGATTGCCTTAAAGATCGCGTTCCCACACAAAGGGGCCGATGCAATATTTGTGCGCAGAAAACGGGTGCTCAGTGTTGAGTGCCCGTTTCCCTAATACTCGCCCAAATGCTTCTCCTGGGGGCACGATGCAGTATTAATAATTAGGGGTCACGCTGAAAAGGAGGCTCTAGGGAAAATTGTGCGTCCCTAGTGCCTCCTTGGCATTGGGCGCACAGGACAGGTGGCTGTCAGCGTGGGGTGGGAAAACAGATGCACAATCTATGAGCGTTCTACTACCAGCATAGACACGCACAAGACACACGGCCTGGACCGTGTATCTTATGTGTGTATATTGGGCAATCAGAATTTTTTTTTTTTTCAAAAACTGTTTTTTGTTTTAACCTAAAACTGCTTGCTTTGGTTTTCTCCTATTTAGTATCGCTAGGATACTATTAGGAGGAATCACAGAAAGCAGGATTTTTCTTTTTTTTTTCCCAATGAGTCCTGGGCTAGAGTAAAATTTACCATTTTGGAATGGGCACATTGGCTGCGTGGGAAATTTTGGGCATCTTGGAGATTACCTAATAACCTGGAATTTACATGCGATGAGCGCGATTAACAACGCGGTGGCTTGGGACGCGCCAGTCCCAGTATTGCATCGGGGGGGACTGACGCACGTCCAAAACACACGTCCAATCGCGTGTTAAGCCGTGCGTTAGCCACAGCGCGCGGTATTGCGTCGGCCTGTGTGAAAGCTTTGTAAGGCAGAGGCAGGAATCTGTAATTACACTGAACGATCTCAGAGCTGCAGTACATCCCATTTCCAGAAGGATCGCTCCCTCAGGCACAGTGACAGAATGGGAAAAACTTGTTTAACTGTCAACTCTGCAAACTTCTCACTCTTCCTAAGAGATGGAAAACACCACATTAACATTAAAAAAAAAAAACCCAACCCAAACCAACTGGAAAACTGATGAAACCTTGCTAAAAGTCACTGACAATCCTTTCCTGATCGCTGGGTTAGATAACATTTTCAAATAAGCATCCCCCACCGAAGCCTCTGAATTAGAAGAGTAACTGGATTACAAATAAACTAGTTACATTAAGAACCCTGTAATTAACTATGCAAAGAGATAAGTGGATGAATGCCAGCTCTTCACTTAACTGCTAAGGTTTTGGGGGCAGGGAACACTCCGTTAATTGTACTTCTCATTTGTTGTAGTCATGTATTGACTTATCTGTGCTTACTGTGTACACTCACAGCACAGGTAGTAAGGAAATTCTCAGGCTGGTGGTGCAGAATGTATTTTGGCAGGGAGCGGCAGCACAAGGAGAACCTGTGGCGACAGCAAGCTCGGGGTGCAAGCAAGGAGTGCTGGCAGTCCATACGGGTCCAGGATGTGGGATGAAGGCTTGGGGGGGACAACGCTCGGGAAGAGTCTGCAGTGGGGCCTATGTGAGCTCAAACATGGCATGGATGGCGTGCGCATGGATCAGAATCCCAAAGTGGATGCAAAAGCCCGTTATGGGTTCAAGTGTGGAGAACCAGCAGCAGCAGCGATAGCACCCACCGACAGCTAGCACTGGGGCCCAGGAGAGAAGGGGGGAGAGACCCAGAGGGGAGTGAGAGTTGGAAGGGGGAGAGAGATAGAAACTAGAAGCAGACAGAAAGGGGGAAGAATGGGATGAGAGGGAGCTGAATGGCTGAGAGGCCCCTGAGAGAAGAGAGGCCCAGCTCATGTACCTGAGACACATCTGGAAAAGGGAGGCAAGGGGGAGGAATGCTTGGGGGACTTACAGAGGCCTCCAGCAGCTTCCCACCTCCAGCCCCCCATGCTTTAGGACGGAAGTCGGGCTATTGCCAGATCTGCCACTACACTCTGTTTTCAGAAAAAAAGAAAAAACAAACAAACCCCAAAACACCCTGCAAGTGTCAATTTTGGAAAACGTTTTTAATATGCCACTGCAATTTTTCACTGCTGTAATCCAGCGGTGGAGCCATCAGCATCTCTCTCATCTAATCTTCCCTGAACAAGGAAATGGAAAATATAGTTCAGACTGCAGCTTCACTATTGCTGGCCGTTAGAAGCATTATCAGCATTTATTTTTTTGGTTTTTTTGGCATATATACTCTGCTGCTTTTCAAGGGGCAATGTGGGCCAGATCAGCAGTAAATCAAAAGATTTTTCAACTTTTATTTGTAAAGCATTTACTTTCTTCATTACATTTAGACCATCCTGTTTAATTTCCTACTCTGCTCGCATTTTAATAGCACCTAAAGAAACAGTGTAATCTCACAAGAAAAAGCACGCTTTTTAAAAATAAACCTCTTAGAGATCCATATTCAGCAAGCTAGGACCAAGTTATCCAATTAAAGTTACCCAGATAACTTGTCAAGGATATTCAGAAGGAAACATCTCCAGCTGAA
The DNA here is from genome assembly GCF_901001135.1 of Rhinatrema bivittatum. Lineage (NCBI taxonomy): Eukaryota > Metazoa > Chordata > Amphibia > Gymnophiona > Rhinatrematidae > Rhinatrema > Rhinatrema bivittatum. The sequence continues at coordinate 483,875,219 of NC_042616.1, forward strand.
TATGACTGGCTAACTTTTAAACTTAACTGGCTAAATTCAAAATGTAACCAGTTAAGCAGAAAAATGAAAACCACCATTTTTTCAATTACTTCTGGGCCAGCAGACCTGATCTCCCACCCTTTGATGCTGCTAAATTACTAGAACAGTTGTCGGGCATGGCACCTAATTCCGCCCCTCCCCCTCTCATCTGAAGCCCCCAAAGCAAGGACAAAAAGATGCAGCAATGTCAGTCCAAGGAGCCCCCCCACACACACCTCAAATCTGCCAATAACAATCAGGCTCCAAGCCCTCTCCTACCACCATTCTCCCACCCATCCTGGATGCCCCCCCCACGACTCCATAACAAGGACAAAGCGTTGAGGGCCATATCAGCCTGAGAAGACTCAGTACTCTCAACCTCCAGATTCTGCCCCAAACAAGCAGGCTCTGACCACTTTCCTACCTCTTATCCTCTCCCCCTCTCTTACTACAGCTGGAACCCCACCCCCCACCCAAAAGGGGCCAGGGCCACCGGGAGCAAGGCACATTCCCGCTGCTCTCCGGGGCATCCAGTGTGGCTGTGGACGCCACCTTAAGTGGTAGGAATGAACCGCGATGCTGGCAGCCCTGGGCCTTTTTTTTAAAGGGCTCAAGGTGGGGATGGAAGGGGGGGAGGGTAAGGAGTAGAGAAAAAGGTCAAAGCCTTTTTAGCAAATTTATGGTGGGAGGGAGGTGGGGGCGAGGAGACTCTTCAGGCTGATATGGCCCACAATGTTTTGTGCTTGCTTAGGAGGCTTGTTGGGTGGGGAGGCAATCGGGTGCTATTGTCCGACCCTATTTTAAGTAATTTTGCAGGGTTGCAGTGTGGGGCTCGGGAAGGCTTCATTGTATTTTTTTTTTTGCTGCTTAACCAGCTATATTTGGAATATAGCCAGCTGAGATAAAAGTTATCCAGGTACTCATGCCCGGCTCACTTTAGGACTGCTTTTCACATGACCGGATGTAGCTGGGTAGCACTGATATTCAGCACTACCTGGCTAAATTGAGATCCTGCACACGGAGCTCTTCCGCACTGCCTCTCTTTTTTTTTTTTTTTTTTATCCGTCTAAGTTTTAGCCACTTAATGACTTACCCATTAAAATGGATCCGGTCGGCAGAAGAAGATTTTTAAAACTCCAGGGCTTGTTCAGTTAAGTCCAGAACTTAAGCCGGCTAAATCCTTTTGAATAATGACCTCACAGTTTTCTGTATCCTCTTAACTCTGGGGCTGTTGTAATACGAGGCACTAGGCTGAGTGCTTATTTTCACTCATGCCTGTGCACATAACTTGCTCACAACCTTACATGGATTTTAGTGCACAAAAAATGTGCACGCAAATTAGCGAGTCTCCATCTAAATCCATGTCAATGAAGGCATTAGCCATCCTTCCAATGCAAAGAGGTGCAAGGGCTTAACACAATTTTTCCTAACATTGGAAATTGAACTCCTGGTCAGAGGTGGAGCAAAGTTCACCTTTCTGGAGGCCAATGCCAGTCTGTGGTGCTGTGCACCGGTATGGACCTGGACTGGCGGTATTCAGCACTCCCGAACTCGGGTTTTGTGTAACTTTTTATGAGCACAAATTTTCGTCTCCTTCCTCATGTTTTATATATATAAAACATGAGGAAACATATATATAAAACATGAGTTGTACTCATAAAATAAGATTTATAAGCATGAACCAGGCTTTGTGAGCACAAACTGTTGCGCCGGAGGTAGACCCTTGGGCCGAGGTGGGGTTGACGCTACCCGCCGGGCAAACCCTACGGGTCCCCACCGACGGGAGGCAGAACTGGCTGAGCAACGGAGGGCGACTGGAGCTTCACCAATACCAGCCTAAGTTCCCCGCAGGTTGAGCCCTTGGGTGCCGGGGCCGGCTGGTCTTGGGCGGGCCTCCGTCAGACGACTCCCAGTAGATGAGGTGGTAATCAGCCAGGGACCAGTAGAGATAATAGGAAGGCCGAAGCAGGTCTGGACGAGGCAGGGATCCTGAGACCTGGGCGCCCAGGGAACCAGAGGCGAAGACAGTTGACGCCAGAGTAATAATAGGCCAGAGCCTGAAAGGCCAAGTCCAGGGAGATACCAGAGGATGAAGTGGAAAGCAGGCTGGTGTCAGGGCAGGCAGCAGACGTGGAAGGGCGGTCAAACGAGTGAGGGTCAAAACCAGAAGTCAGTCCAAGCGTGGTCAATGCGTAGCAAGGGTCAAAGCCAGAAGTCAATCCAACAAGGCAAGGATGGGATCAGGTACAGATCAAGAACAGGATCCAGGAACGTAGACAGGATCAGGAACGAGCAACGAGCACATGACAAGCATGGAGACCTGTTGCCAAGGCAAGGAACTAGTGGCTTGGCCCTGCCTTATATACCAGGGCCCAGCAACGTCATCATCTGGGCCGTGGGTTGGATTTCCGCCATGGCCCCTTTAAAACCCGGCAAGGGCCGGCGCGCCTAGAGGGCGGCATGGTGCTGGAAGGCAGCGTCTCCCTGCGGCACACATGGGGAGACCCGGCGGGAAACAGAGGAGTCCGCGGTGGAGCCGGGGACGGCAGATGAGGCTCGGGAGCGAAGGCGGCTGCCCACAGCCGCGAGGGAGGATGAACCGGGACTGGGAGCTGGGTGCTGAGGGTAAATGGGTCCGGACGGGGGCCTGCCACGGACGGGACACACAACACAAACCTTGTTTTATGTACATAAACCACAGTTTACATGAACAGAAAAACAATTTTTGCACATAATTCCTGTGCAAAAGACTGAATCCAGTTTAATACAGGTTTGTGCATGCAAATTTTGGTGTCGGCACGCTTTTCTTTGCTGTAGTCATCTGTATTGGGAATTAACTCTTTTTTTTTCAGGGCTTCAGTAATAAAAAAAAAAAGTGCACTGATATTCACCGTACAATTTTCCCTTACACCTCATTACATCGGCCCTTCTATGATAGTGCAGTGTTTGTCATTTCTCCAACTTCCTGCTTAGTCTCCTCTCTTTTATCTCTCTCCAGGTTCACCTTCATCCACCAAAACAAATACTTTTCTTTTATTCATTATTATTTCCTATTTGCAGTGTTTTCTTCATTTTCCCCTTAAGATAAATGTCTGTTAGAGCTGTGCACAAAAAAAAAAAAAAAAATTGCGCAAACAATGCAACAAAATCCAGAAGAAACAAATTGATAAGAAAATGAAGTCTGTTCTGCAACTGCACAGATCTCCAAGCACGTAACAATGCGTTTTCCTCCCCTTTGGAAGTCTCCCACGTCTTACCCCCGAATGATAACCAACTTCAGGGTCCACCACACGTGCACACAGGCATGAAGGAAACCCTTTCAGCACACATGTACATCATTCCTGAGAGCCCTTTTATGCCTAACCCAATGGACCCTTTTGCATTTCTGAAAGAGTCAGTAATTAGACCGTGCCCTCGTGGGCTTGGTGTGGTGACATCCATCCTCCAAAGCTTTGGGAAGTTACTGATAAACCTGTCCCCCTTTGATTCACATGGTCTTTTTTGCAGAAACCATATGTTCATTTAACTTGGAGTTCCGCAAAGCAAAAATCCGGAGGAGTATCATCAGTGTATTTCACCATAACCACAGTGCCTTAAGACAGTAATAATGCTTTGTTTCAGATTCTACACAATTTCTCTACTGAAGGGGGCAGGGGCAGGTATGATACAAACATTCAAATATCTGACAGGCTCCAATGGAGGTCCAGAGATCGTGTTTTCCATCGAATGAAAAACTCAAGGACAGCTACTACTACTTCTGTTACTATTTATCATTTTTAAAGCACTACCAGAGATTCGCAGCGCTGTACAGATACACACAGGGGTCAATGTATGAAGCCAAAGGAAAGAAAAGGCAAAATGAATGTGAAAAACTACCTTTCATTGAGAGGGTGGGGGACACCCGGAACAGACTTCCAGTGGAGATTACAGGAGGAAAAAAAAGAGTGGCAGAATTCACACATGAATGAAGGGACCTTAGAGATGAAGGGGAGGAGAAGAACACAGATCAAGTAAGACATGCGATAGCACCATAGGCAGGCCCAAATAAGCTGAATGGGTTGACTGGGGCTTCCCAAGCTCGTCCTGGAGACCCCACAGCCAGTAAGGATTTCAGGATATCCACAATGAATATCGATGGGACACATTTGCATACATGCTAATTTGCATACATGCTAATTTATCTCCTGCATATTTATTGTGAATATTCTGAAAGCCCTATTGGGTATGGGGTCCCCAGGAAAGATTTGGGAAGCCCTGGGGTAGACCAAGTGGTCCTTTTCTGCTGGCATCCCCTTTGTTTCTATTATCAAACACATTTCTACATACTTTGCAGGTGCTCCTCTATAGCTAAACTCAAAAACGGGATTCCTTTCTCCCAGAAGGATATCTTTTGAGATGCCTACAATGATATAATATGCCATTTCAGTGCTATATTAGAATAAAGGCTTGACGTAATTATTTTGAACTTGAATGCTTAGAAGGGGTGAAGTTTATCCTGTGCTGAATTCTAAATTGCAGTCTCTTCATTGACACCTTTTCCTATAGGCTTCTAAATCTGGTAAAACAAATGTCTATGGAATCACAGGACAAAAATCTGGACCCATATGTCTTGATACTTATTTGCTAATTCTACAAGATATTTTGGGGGAAGGTACATTTTGTAGAAAAGTATATTAAGCTGAGAAGGACAACCTCCTACCAGAAAAAGTTAATAAACCAGAAAAGATGAAACACAGGCTTCTCCTAAACTACATCAAGATACAATTTGATCAGTGTCTAACCAGTAGGTATAGAAAAAATTGTGGAGGAAATGTTCAAAAGGTTTTACATGCATAAATGGGCTTTTGAAAATCGCTATGATCTATGCTCCTTTTATTTGTGAAACGCCTTTGAAAGTTCACTCATCTGTTGTTAAGATGGTATACATCGCATTAAGGGGAGACCATGTCTGTCCATCTGTCTGGTGTGCATGTAAATCAGGCAGTAAACAAGGAGCAGTGTAGATGGACGGATTTACCTCCATCTGCATGAAAGTCTGCAGCAGCGAAGGAAGAGCACAAACAGAGGTACTCAAGAAACAGGCCAATGCAACTGATGTGTTCAGCATAACACAGTTTTAGCCCTAGCTGTGTGTGTAAACCTTACTCCCGATGCAGCAAGGAGTTTTACATGCATAAAAATGTGCGTGTAAAACTGTGCGTCCTGCTTACTGCCCTCGCATGGTAATCCCATGCAAATGAAGGCATTAACCATTCCTCCCCGATGCAGAGGTGCGCTGGCTTAACTCTGGGTTTCTTAGTGCAGGAAATCTTACTCCTGGTCAGAGATGGAATTGTTGCGGGCGTGGACCCTTGGACTAATATGGAGTTGGCACAGCCTACAGGGAGGAGCCCCGCAGGTCCCCACCATCAGCTGGCTGTGGCAGAGGCCCAACTGGAACTGCACCTATACCAGCCTTTGTTCCCCTTAAGTCGAGCCCTCGGATGCCGGGGCTGGCAAGTCTTAGGCGGGGATCTCTGCTAATGAGCTGGATGTTTGGAGAGATAGTCATGTCACAGGCTAGAAGTCCCAGGCAGGCTGAGTACAGGTGTAGTCAGAGGCAGGCAGTTTTCGGATTTGGTCAATGGTCAGGAAGTGGTCAGTGGTAGGCGGAGTTCAGGCAAAGCAGACAGTCAATCAGGCCAAAGTCAGAACCAGAGGTCCATCCGAGGGAAGGTGGGACAGATAAGCAGGCAAGGAGGCAAAGAACAGCCCAGGCAGACAGATGGTGACACAGAAGACACGGAAGAACTGAAGACTGACCACAGGACAAAGATGAAAACCAGGAACAGAAGAGACAAAGACCAGGACCACAGGAATGAAGACAAGGAACAGGCTGAGGCAACTTGCTCTACCAGGGTAGTGGACCTATTGCCGAAGTACCAGTCGCAGGGAGGAAGGACCTTTTAAAAGCCAAACTAGTGAAGTCATCATGTGGGGCCGTGGACTTTTCTCCCAGTGGTCCCTTTAAATTCAGAGAGGAGGTGCACACTCACGCTTAAGGAAGATGCACCACACCGCGGAGCATGAGTGGCATCCCAGCTGCGAGTGGAAGCAGTGTGCAGTTGTGGTGGATGGCGTCGTTCCAGCACCGGACTGGGGTAGAGGTGAGAGCGGCGGTCCGTGGGGTCACCTGCGGATCGCCGATCATAACAGAAGTAAAGTTTCCAGCCCTATTTTGTCCTTCACAAGCCGACTGCTTCTGTGCTACTCTGTGCAGATTTTAGTGAGAAACAAGGGATAAGAGTTTTACCTGTTTGCTCTCAGGCCAAGGTCATCCGGCCATGATATTAAGTCGGAGGGTGCACAGAAAAGCAGTTTTTATTGCTTTTCTGTGCACTTCCCCAGCACCGGCAGAAATTAACGCCTACCTTTGGGTAGGCGCTAATTTCTGAAAGCAAAATGTGTGGCTTGGCTGCACATTTTACTTACTGTATCTCATGGGAATACCTAATAGGGCCATCAACATGCATTTGCATGTTGCGGGCGCTATTATGTTCGGGGGGTTGGACGCACGTTTTCGGCCCCTTACTGAATAAGGGGTAACGCTAGCGTGTCGAAAACGTGCGTCCAATAGAGGGTTAACAGTGTGCTCCGACGGAGCGCACTCCCTCTTCTGAAGCCCAGGAGCAGCATTTCTGGAAAGCCAAGTCTCTACCCTGCAGCAGCTCCGGATCACTTTCTTGCTTGGATGAGGCTCCGGCTTTTGCTGAACAGTTGGTACTGTGGCAGGGAAGAGGAGGGAGAAAAGGGAGGCAAGGGGGGAGGAATGCTTGGGAACTTAGAGGCCTCCAGCAGCTTCCCACCTACAGCCCCCCATGCTTTAGGATGGAAGTCGGGCTATTGCCTGCTACCTGGCATGGCCGCTGCCCCTGGGCTATGTCCTCCTCACAGGGAGCCAGAGAAACCATTCGAGATTCCACCAAATGTTTGCCTTGATCTTCTCTCCAAATATTCCGTAAAGGTTTTTAGGACTCCCCCCCCCACCCCCTCCTCTAACCTCTCTCCACTGATGTTGCTGCAATCAGTCAGACCCAGTAGAGCTGGGCTGCAAGTGTTTAAAATGTGTGTTCCGCCTGTGCTAAGCGCACATTTTCCAGTCTGCACATTTTTTAAAACTCCTGAAATATACTGCATCTGCGCATGGCTATAATGCTCAGCTTCCTGCATCAGCCTGAAAGAGTGTATCTGGAACTTCTGTGTACTCACAAAAAGAACACACCTTTCCAAAGATGTTAATATCAACATTTTCATACAAAAATTGGAAACTACATGCATTAAGATTATTTGGTTGATTTTAAGACATTTTGGGGCAACTGAAAGACCCTTAGAATGCCACATCCTAAAGCAGAGCTTTCCAAACTTTTCATGTTGGTGACACACTTTTTAGACAAACATAATTTCACGACACGGTAATTCAGTCTACTAGTAAACCAGAGGTTAAAGGTTAAAACGAACGAAACATATTTCGACAATTTATGTATGTTTCCTTAAATATATACATAAATAAAATGTTTCACGACACAACCTATCTCATGAAAACCTTAAATTTATATTAAAAATATATATTCCAAGATTCATGTTATTGTTATAATTTATGAGAAACAATAATAAAACAAATTGTCTGTCCCCCACACACTCATCTCTCTCCTCCCCCCAGCACATGTCTGGCCCCCACACACTCATATCTCTCCCCCTCAAGCACATGTCTGTCCCCCCAGCACGTTTGCCCCCCACTCACTCATCTCTCTCCCCCCAGCACATGTCTGGCCCCCACACTCATGTACCTCGTCTTTTTGATTGTTGCCAGTTAAGTGCTTCACTCCCTTCCATGATCACCAGACACTGCTGCTTGCAGTCAGTACTCCTCATGGCCAGGCCTCATCGGCAGCAGCAGCCAATGCAAGGATGGCTGGGCTCGTTCCACCCACCAAGCCCCCCAAAAAAACGCGATTGACAGCAAAAATCACCCAATAATAAGCAACCCATAAACTGAAAAAAAAAAGTGAATCTCTAGAAAAAAAAAAAGCCCAAACTCGCATCAGAGTTGACCGGGCTTGCGCGACACACCTGCACACTGCAGGCGACACACTAACGTGTCCCGACACACAGTTTGGAAAGCTCTGTCCTAAAGACTAACAGGTGAATTTTTAAGGGAGTTTCACATGTAAATGTAACATAGTATCGTAACAATTTTCAAAAGCCATTTACCCACGTTAGGTGCATTTAATGCCGGTAAAACCTATTGACAATTCAATGACATCTATTGTAGCAATTTCCAAAAGCCCATTTTCATGGGTAAAGAGCATTTACACAGGTAAAACCCAGTTTTAAGCATTTAAATCCATCTGAAAATCAGGCCCTATCTTTTTTAAGCCATGGCTAAAATTTCACTGGGACAAGCAAATAGATTTAATAGGCGACAACTGTAGAGCTTTTCAAGTTATCCTCCCTGCCCATCTTACTATTGGTAAGCACGTACTCTCTGATCTCCACTTTAATATATAGAAACAAAGAAACGGCAGAAAAAGACCAATCAGCCCATCCAGTCTGCCCAGCCAGCTCCCATATGTATTTTCCCATACGTAGCTGTTTCGCCGACCACCAAGTTCAGGGCCCTTGTTAGTAACTGTTTGATTCAAATTTCCTGCCACCCCCTGCCATTGATGCAGAGAGTAATGTTGGAGCTGCATCAAAGGTGAAGCATAAGCCTTAATGGTTAAGGGTAGTAACTGCCACATCAAGCAAGTTAACCCGATGCTTGTTTGCCCAGACTGCACAGATCAATGCCTTGTTGTATGCCATCTGAATGTAAATCCTCTTTTCCACATTTCTCCCTGCTGTTGAAGCAGAGAGCAATGCTGTATCATTCAAAGTGAAGTATCAGGCTTAATTGGTTTAGGGTAATAACCGCTGCGATAAGCAAGCTACCCCCACGCTTATTTGTTTACCCAGACTGTGTAATTCAGTCCTTGCTGGTTGTTGTCTGAATGTAAATCCTCTTTTCCACATTTCTCCCTGCTGTTGAAGCAGAGAGCAATGCTGTATCATTCAAAGTGAAGTATCAGGCTTAATTGGTTTAGGGTAATAACCGCTGCGATAAGCAAGCTACCCCCATGCTTATTTGTTTACCCAGACTGTGTAATTCAGTCCTTGCTGGTTGTTGTCTGAATGCAAATCCTCTTTTCCACATTTCCCCTTGCCGTTGAAGCAGAGAGCAATGTTGGAGTTGCATTAACCATGTGAAGGCTTATTGAGTAAGGGTAGTAATCACCAGGTAGTAGCCTCCATTCCGGCAAGCCACCCGCATGGCTCTTCTCTTCATTCCCAACCTCTAGCCTTTAGGGATCCAGTGTTTATCCCATGCCCCTTTGAAATCCTTCACAGTTTTAGTCTTCACCACTTCCTCCGGAAGGGCATTCCCTTCCGGAGGAATAAAGAATAAATAAATAAATAAATAAATAAATAAATAAATAAAGGGAATAAAGAATCTCTCCCAATCAAATCTAACCGGGGAGTCCCACAAGGTTCATCCCTCTCCCCAACGCTCTTCAACATCTATCTACTACCTCTCTGCCATTTACTCTCCAACCTCAAACTAACATACTACATTTTCGCTGACGACGTTCAAATTCTGCTTCCAATCACCGAATCCCTGCAAAAAACCTGGGCACACTGGAATTGCTGCTTACAATCCATCACCAACCTGCTTACCAACCTCAACCTCATCTCCTCAACTCTAATAAGACAGAAATCCTCATCATTTTGCCAGATGAAAAACACAATCTCATCAATCCACAAAGCATACCCCAATCCACAAATACACTCATAAATCACACCTCTTCTGTCAGAGACCTTGGGGTTCGGCTCGACAACCTATTCAACCTAAAATCGTTCATCCACAACACAACCAAGGAGTGTTTCTATAAACTGCAAGTCCTCAAAAATCTGAAACCTCTTCTACACTTCAGTGACTTCCGGCTAGTAGTCCAGTCTCTCATCCTTACAAAGTTAGACTACTGCAACTCTCTTCACCTAGGCCTCCCTGCAATAACTACCAAACCTTTACAGATGGTCCAGAATGCTGCGGCAAGGTTACTCACAAATTCAAACAAAAGAGCACACATCACACCCATACTCCAAAGTCTTCACTGGCTCCCCATAAAACACAGGATCACCTTCAAAACACTAATGATGATTCACAAGGACATCCACGGCATCGCCCACCTCAAATTAAGCTCTCAACTCCGCACTCAAACTTCTGCTAGACCTATTAGAAACGCCTACAAAGGATCCCTATACGCACCTCCGATCAAAACCACTTTAAGAAAACGTGCTATGTCCACAGCTGGGCCCAGCCTTTGGAATTCGCTACCACCCGAGCTTCGCCAAGAACCCTCTCTCCAAACTTTTAAAAAACACCTTAAAACATGGCTCTTCAGACAAGCCTTCCCTGAATCTCAACATTACTCAGACATGGGTCAAAAGTCATAACATGTCACAAGGGAACCTCAGGGCATAAGACATATCAGGACTTTAAGGAGACACCTGACCACCCATTACCTCCGTAACATACTCTTTAAGGAGACACTCAATCCCTAAGGATCTTTAAGGAGACACTTGATCACCCTTTACTTCCGTATTATATCCCGCCAATCTTGATTCAACACATCACATCCTTCCTTGCTACATACTCCTCCTTCTCCACCACTCAACCAGATTCACATGCTACCCTATGCCTTGTGCTCCCGCTACGCCTTATCCATTATGCAGCTGCATAATGATAATCCATTAAACGTACTTTGATGTTACGCCCACAACCGCCCCATTTGTTGTTGCTCTATATATTATGTTATTCACTGATGAATCAGTTCACTATGGGGTAGATTTTCAGACGAGCGCGAACAGCCTACTTTTGTTTGCGCTCCAGGCGCAAACAAAAGTACGCTGGATTTTAGTAGATACGCGCGTAGTCGCGCGTATCGGCTAAAATCCTGGATCGGTGCGCGCAAGGCTATCGATTTCGTATAGCCTGCGCGCGCCGAGCCGCGCAGCCTACCCCCGTTCCCTCCTAGGCCGCTCCGAAATCGGAGCGGCCTAGAAGGGAACTTTCCTTTGCCCTCCCCTCACCTTCCCCTCCCTTCCCCTACCTAACCCACCCGCCCGGCCCTGTCTAAACCCCCATCCTACCTTTGTCGGGGGATTTACGCCTCCCGGAGGGAGGCGTAAATCCCCGCGCGCGAGCGGGACTCCGGCGCGCCGGGCCGCGACCTGGGGGCGGGTACGGAGGGCGCGGCCACGCCCCCGGGCCATAGCCACGCTGCCGACACGCCCCCGAAACGCCGCGACGACCGGGCCCGCCCCCCGACACGCCCCCCTCCGAGAACCCCGGGACTTACGCGAGTCCCGGGGCTCTGCGCGCGCCGGGAGGCCTATGTAAAATAGGCTTCCTGGCGCGCAGGGCCCTGCTCGCGTAAATCCGCCCGGTTTTGGGCGGATTTACGCGAGCAGGTCTCTGAAAATCCGCCCCTATATGTTATTGTTGAATTGTTGACCTGCTCTATGTTCATTGCTCAATGTTCTATGTTCGATGTAACGCCATAGCCGCGACTGTTCTGTTTAATTGTAATCTGATATGATTTGATATCTTTGTTCAAGAATGTCGGTATAGAAAAATTCTAAATAAATAAATAAATTCCAGGCATCCACCACCCTCTCCGTGAAGAAATACTTCCTGATATTGGTTCTGAGTCTTCCTCCCTGGAGTTTCAAATCGTGACCCCTAGTTCTACTGATTTTTTTCCAACGGAAAAGGTTTGTTGTTGACCATGGATCATTAAAACCTTTCAAGTATCTGAAAGTCTGTATCATATCACCCCTGCTCCTCCTCTTCTCCAGGGTATGCATATTTAGGTTCTTCAATCTCTCCTCATAAGTCATTTTATGAAGACCATCCACCTTTTTGGTCACCCTTCTCTGGACTGTCTCCATCCTGTCTCTGTCCCTTTGGAGATACTGTTATGTTTTGTAGGGTTTGGGTGGACCCTTGGACACTGTGGCAGCTGACCATGCCCACGGGGGGAAGTCCCATGAGAGGCCTCAGGGTCAGGCTCAGCTCCGGACACACAAACACAGATTATATCTTTTATTAGACAGTTTATGAAGCCACCAGAGGTGGCGGTAGTGAGTAGAAGATGGAGCCCGGTTGGGCTAGTATTCTTCAGGGCGCTGGAACAGTGGCTTCTCCGGTAGCAGTGCTGTAGGAAGAAGAACTGAGAAAATGAGTACACTGAGATATTCACAGAGTCCCCAGTATGGAGAAGCCCCGAGTTAGGGAGAGCTGGCCCTCGAGGAGTGAGTACCAGATCCCTGGGCACAGAGACTCGTTGGCAAGTGCTCACCCAGCAGTTCTCCGTGGAAGATGGCAGTGGTGCTGGAACGGAGGCAGGCCCTCGAGGAGCGAGTACCTGGTTCCAGGGAAATAGCTCTGAGGAGTAGATGGTAGTTGTACTCACAGATGGTGTCTGTAGCTAATTCTTACAAGTAGAAGAGGAGATGGATATAGGCAGTGAGTCAGGGAACATGGGCCCTCAAGGAGCGAGTACCGGTTCCTGGTAGCGACCTGAAAGAAGCAGAGAGGCCCCCGAGGAGCGGGTACCTCGTTAACAGCAAAGAGTCTAAATAGAAGTTGGAGGCAGAGTAGCTGGGTACGGAGAACGAATCCCATCCGTAGGAATTCCCTTGCTATCTCAAAGGCTAGCAATAAACAACAGGCTTAAATATCTGGGCAGCGTGATGTCATCACAGGGGGACGCCCCTGAGGTTCGCGCCATAGAGGAAATAAGAATGAGAGCCATGCGGCATGCGTGCTCTAAGGTACCTGAAGAGCATGGCGGGAGGCAGCGCCCAAGCCGGTCCAGGGACGCCGGAGAGGATGGCGGGCAGATGCCGCGGCAGCCAGACGTCCACAGGGAGCAGGAGGAGTCGCAGAAAAAGAAAGGTAGGCGGAGTGAAGCCATCGGGCAGCGATGGTTGCAACAGATACGGTCTCCAGAACTTATCATGGTACTCCAGGTGAGGCCTCACCAAGGCCCTGTACAAGGGGATCATCACTTCCTTTCTCTTACTAGATATTCCTCTCTCTGAGCAGCCCAGCATTTTTCTGGCTTTAGCTATCGCCTTGTCACATTGTTTCGCCGACTTCAGATCGTTAGACACTATCACCCCAAGGTCTCTCTCTTGCTCCGTGCACATCAGCCCTTCACCCCCCATCAAATTCAGTTCTTTCAGATTTCCACACCCCATATGCATGATTCTGCACTTTTTGCCATTGAATCTCAGCTGCCATATCTTCCACCACTCTTCCAAGTTCCTTAAATCCAGTCTCATTCTCTCCACTACTTCCGGCGGGTCCACTCTATTCCAGATCTTAGTATCATCCCCAAAAAGACAAACCTTACCTTCTATCCTGTCCGCAATGTCGCTCACAAAGATATTGAACAGGACCGATCCCAACACCGATCCTTGCGGCACTCCGCTTAACACCGCTCTCTCTTCAGAGTAAGTTCCATTTACCATCACACATTGTCTTCTATCTGTCAACCAGTTTGCAATCTAGGCCACCACACTGGCACTCACTCCTAAGCTTCTCATTTTATTCACAAGCCTCCTGTGTGGGACCGTATCAAAAACTTTGCTGAAATCCAAGTAGATGACATCGAGCGCTCTTCCTTGATCTAATTCCCTAGTCACCCAATCAAAAAAGTCAATCAGATTTGTCTGACAGGACCTTCCCCTGGTGAATCCATGCTGCCTCTGGTCCAGCAATTCTTCTGACTGTAGATAGTTCACTATTCTTTCTTTCAGCATATATGAATCATATTTTATTTATTATATTTAAATTGACATTTTACAAATATATCTGATGACCATCCTTGCTACAGAAACATAATGTACTTAGAAATAACGCAGATTCAGAAATTATAAAGCAAAATAAGTCATGAATATTCTTTCATTGAACCCATATCTTATAATGGGGGAGCAAGAGGGGGATCAGGAAAACACATCTCACATCTTCTGCATTCTACACAATCCTAGATGCCTCCAAACTAACAATTCATCAGACCTATTTTCCTGAACAAAGAAAAATAAATCTTATGTGGTAGAGCTAGAGATCATTTTCACATTTAGGAAAAATTGTAATTGAGAGGATGCAAAGAAAATGTATCTCACATTATTATATTATATGACACATTTACAAGGAAATCTGGCACACAGCTTTGCACCCACTGCTTACGCTTCAGAGTTCATGGAAAGAAACTTCTACCTCTCTTGGGTTGCCCTACCTAAATCCAGATAAACCACAACCCCCTGCCCCAACCCCCCCCCAAACTCTACAGTGAAAAAAAAAACCAAATGAAAAAGCTTATCTCTTTCTTGTTCAAAAACAAAATTCGCCAGTAAAGTTGCTCTTCATCTGATTATTTCTCCAGGATTGCTGTCACATCTAAGTTGTCATTAGGAAGAGCTAAGTCTCTCTGTAGCTCTATTCTTCCTCCAAAGGAGGAATTGCTTTTTGTGGAAGCTTGAGCACTTCAATGAAAACGCATGAGAGTAATAAGCAGAGCTTCTAAGGCAACTTTAGGAAAATGAACAAATCTTAAGTTCAAATGCCTAGCATTATTTTCCAACATCTCAAGCTTATGGTGTGTAATCATCTGGTCCTGAGTAACCACTGTTTACACAGATGAAGTCTTCCTTACTTTTTCCTTTAATTCAATCACTCTCTTATTAAGATCCTGCACAGCTTTTTACTGTAAGACAGCTTCAGATTCAATCTTGGAACTCAAAGCAGCAATATCTGCAGAACATTTAAAATAGAGCTCTCCAGCTTAACGCAGGCCAAATTGAATCCAGTGTAACAGATGGTTTTATTAAACTCAAATCCACTTTGTATTCTATAGGGGAAGGAATCACTGGGGTTAGAGTCTTACTCATCCCTACAAGGGCATCTTCTCCTCCTCTCAGGCCATTCGATACCTGAGCTCTACATAGGAAACCTTCCCATGAAGCTAATGATGACACAGAACTAGGAACCTGCACATCAGTAGGGAAAGAATCCATCACTGCAGTGGTACCTCTGAACAGTGAATCACTCAATAACACTTTGGTTGGAGTGAAGACATGCTGCATTTGTGTCGGCTGTGATCTGGGAAGAAGAAAATTCTTTTTCACTCCGTGCACAGTTAAGCTCTGGAATTCATTGCCAGTGGATGTGGTTACAGCAGTTAGTGCAACTGGATTTAAAAAAGGTTTGGAAAAGTTCCTAGAGGAAAAATCCATAAACTGCTATTAATTAATAAGCAATAGTAGCTTGAGATTTATTTAATGTTTGGTTACTTGCCAGGTACTTGTGACTTGGATTGGCCACCGTTGGAAACAGGATACTGGGCTTGATGAAACCTTGGTTTGACACAGTATGGCATATCTTATGTTCTTATGGGAGCTGGTGGAACAGCTTAGAGATATTTCCAGCTCCAGGAGAGCTGCATCATCCTCAAACCCATCTATAAAGTAACCAGATGCTGAAATGGCAGAAGCAGAGATGATGAATGAAGAGATCAAGGGCTGATTCTCTGGATTAAGCACAAAAGCTTCAGGGGGATTGCTCCTTAGAACAGAAGAGAAAGGCAAGGAATTAAAAAGCCTGTGAGAAAGTTGGCTGGACCGTTCAATGATTGAGGGGTTAAAGGCCATCGCTGAAAGACTGAATAAATTCTTTGCTTCGAAGTTTACTGAAGGGGATGTTGGGGAGATACCTGTGCCAGAAATATTTTTCAATAGCGATGATTCAGAAGAACTGATACAAATCACTGTGAAACTGGAAGATACAGTATAATAAGGAAAACTGACAAACTAAAGAGTAGTAAATTGCCTGGACCAGATGGTCTACACCAGAGTTCTGAAAGAACTGAAAAATTAAATTGCAGATCTGTTATTGGTAATTTATAATCTATCACTGGGATTGTCTACCTGAAGAATGGAGGGTGGCTAATGTAACTCCAATCTTTAAAAAGAGTCCAGGGGTGAGCCAGGAAACTATAGACCAACCAGTCTGACTTCAGTGCTGGGAAAAATCATGGAAACTATTGTAAAGAACAAAATCATAGAACATACAGAAAGCTGTGTCCCACAGCTAGCATGGATTTAAAAAAGGGAAATCTTGGCTCTCCAAGGAGTTAATAAACATGTGAATAATGGTGAGCTGGAGGATGTAATATATTTGGATTTTCAGAAGGTGTTTTTAAAAGTGCTCCAGGAGAGACTTCTGAGAAAATTAAAAAGTCACGGGATAGAAGGCAATGTCCTATTGTGGTTTGCAAACTGATTAAAAGATAGGAAGCAGAGAATAGAACTAAATGGTCAGTTTTCTCAGTGGAGAAGGGTAACAAGTGGAGTGCCTCAAGGATCTGTATGGGACCGGTGCTTTTTAATATATTTATAAATGATCTGGAAAAGGGAACATGTGAAGTGATTAAATTTGCAGATGATACACAATTATTCTGAGTTGTTAAATCACAAGTGGATTCTGAAAAATTGCAGAAGGATCTTGCAAGACTGGAAGACTGGGCATATAATGGCAGATGAAATTTAATGTGGACAAGTGCAAAGTGATGCACATGGGGAAAAGTAAACCACACTGTATGCCATTGAATTGTCCAAAGGATTTACACATGTAAGTGTATTTTATGCGGGTAAATGCCTTTTGAAATTGCTACAATAGTTACATTTACACATGTAAATTCTTTTGAAATTAACACATTAGGGCCTGATTTTAAAAAGCATTTACACACATAAAACTGGGCTTTACTTGAGTAAATGGGCTTTTGAAAATTGCTACAATATATTCCATTGAAATGTCCATATGATTTACTCGTGTAAGTGTACTTTATTCAAGTAAATGGCTTTTGAAAATTGCTATGATAGTATGTACATTTAAGTAACTCCTTTAAAAATTACCACCTCAGAGTACTGTGTGCAATTCTGGTCACCACATTTAAAAAATATATAGTTGCATTGGAAAAGGTACAGAGAAAGTTGACCAAAATGATAAAGGTGGTAGAAAGGCTCTCTTATTTTTTTGTTTTTATTTTCTTTTTAATAAATTTACAGTAAATATAAGGATACCTTGTACCAGCAATAAGGAACATCAGATGCTTACAGTAAAGACACATTTTCAACAAATAAAGAAAAATAGACATTCCTTCAAATTATACGAAATTGGGGAGACCAAAAAAAAAAAATGGAGCGAATCTTCGGATGAAAAATCATAAAAGGAAATTGAGAGCATAACCTACGCTATAACATTATTGCCAAGACTGCATAATGAGAGTGCAGAAAAACCCTTAACTGTGATGGTTCAAAAAACACATAATTGACATTAAGTATTTCACTAAGCATTTATATGGATAACGCAATATATATTGCGCTCCATGAGAGAGAACCTCAGATCTCATAGATACAAATTTTTTTGTCGCTCCTGTGTTGTTCTTGTCACATCCAGATAGATCCAAACTTGTTTTCCATGAAAAGAGAGACTCCTATTTCTTAGAAAGAACCTTAAGACAGTATTCCTGTCACTCATAAAGGCAAAGGTAACCAACATAGTCCTTCTTTGCATAATCTCTGTCTCTTGAGAAAGTTCAAAATATCCGTAATGTTCATAAGATGTTGATCTTGAGAAGTAGTTGCCGAGGATTCTGTCTCATCCCGAGGTAAGTAATAAGCCCTTGTTATAAGAGGCATGACATTAGATGGTATCTTGAGAATATTTAAAACATAACTTTTAAAGAGCTCAATCAGAGAAATCAGTTTAAGAACTGGAAAGTTGCGTACCCGTAAATTTAAACTTCTTATGGAGTTCTCTATATTCTCAAGTTTTTCTGAGTGAACATTTTCAGACTGAACCAATCCTTGTTGGATCTTTTCAAAAGAGGAAATTTTAGTTTCCATAGATTTTATCTTCGGATCTTGTGAAGTGACCATTCCTTCCATTGCCAATACCTGTTGGTTTGTATCTAATGAAACTTGAGTTAAAGAGGTAATAGCCAAAACATTCCAGACACTATCAAGTGTTATGCATACCTGAGGTAACTGGAACTTCACCTCCTTCACTCTGCAGGTTATTAAGACATGGTATCCCCAATGAAATCCCCTTGGGGATAACCATGGGGGTCTCTGTAGCAAGAGAGATGGCAAACTCTTTCCCTGCAGGTAATACAATTGTTGTGGAAATGCTGGAGGCGGTTCCATTTCTGAGGAATTGCATATCCTTGGGCCACGACGCAGCCGCAGAGGAGCTCCGGCAAGTGACGAGGCAGGTGAAGAGTGTCCAAGTATAGGCTGGTGTTGCTAGAAATACTGGAAGTAGCATCTAACTTCTGCCAAACCTGTACGCAGCAAAAGAGACCCAACAACGCAATGCTGGTCTCTGGAGTAGTCCTCCGACCACTCCATAGCCCTTTCGGACCTGCGCACGGGAGCAGCAACTGCAACAGGATGGACAGTGGTTGAAGGATGAAGACATCAAACGAAGACACAGGATACGTGAGGGTTTCACGAAGATGGTAACGAAATGTAGGTTGATTGAAGAAAATGAATCAATACACAAGTTGATGAAGAAGGACTGAGACGAACTCAGAGTTGCTAGAAGAGAAGGACTCCGACAGAGTCACAAACCACCATACTGAATAGGTACTACCACATCACGCGCCTTACTCAGCTGATGAGGGCTGGTTGCAGACCACGCGGGAAGGCGCGCCCTACACAGCCAGTCAGGGCTGGTTGCGGACCACGCTGGTGGTTCCCCACAAAGGTTGATAGAAGAATCCAATGAAGACTCAGACGAGGCCTGCACAGAGGTGTGCCATTCACAGCCAATCAAGGCCAGGCATGGGAGACGTCAACGGAACAAGGATTAGTGAGAGTCCAACCACATGGAAGAAGACGAAAGGGATTCCGAAGGTCCAGTAGGAGAAGAAGTTCAGGATCCAAGGACTCGGAAGACCTAACTCGGTGCGGAGCTCGAGTGGACTCGGAGTAAGGACCTGAGGCCAAAAGCTCATTGAGGGACTTGGAGCGAATACAATAAAAGCCGGAATCCTCTGGAGGCTTAAGCTGTCATAGCAGAGAGGATCTAGAATTGAGAAGGATGAAGATATATGAAGTCGAGGACAATGGAAGATGAAGAGAAGTCCAGGAGATCTGAAGAACAACACATCAGCAGATCCAATGGGACAGATGAAGGAGACATCAGGACAACTGGAACTTGGCAAGACGAGACAAGAGACCATGATGAAAACAAAACAAGGACCATGGACGAAGAACATCTGGACGAAGACACAGGATCCCACAAAGAACAGAGTGCCAACGAGAAGCTGGAAAGGAAGAGAAGTCCTAAGGAGGACTGGCTCCTTGCGAAGGCAAGGTGGAAGTGAAGCCAGGCCCTTTTTATAGGGCTGAAGAGGAGACTCCCTTGATGACATCAGAGGTGCACCACTCCCTGGCTGTACCTTTAAGAGAGGAGAGGAGGAATGGCTTCGCCCCTTAGAAGATGGGCAGGACCTTGGAAAGCAGCGTCCCTGCCGCTGAAGACACAGAAGCAGAAACTAAGCCTCAAAGCAGGCCCCGAGGTGAGCGGCGGCATCCAAGCTGCTGAAGATGGAGGAAGGATGGCTCCGGGCCCCAGGCAAAGCCGGGGATGAAGGCCCACTCCCACGGAGGGCTCGAGGTAAGGTTGGTAGCCTCCGGGCCACATAGGGATGCTGTCGGCGATCTCCTGGCCGCATAGGAGGCAGCAGCGCGGCTCCAGCTGTGTGGTGAGTGCGTCGGCGGCATCCGGGCCACGCAGGGTGACACAGCACGGCTCCAGCTACATGAAGAGAGTGACGGCTGCAGGAAAAGCTGAAACAGCGTGGCTAAAGCTGCGCTGAGGAAATGGCAGTGCAGAGAAAAAAAGGTGAGATACTGCCAAAACAGGGCAGAATCTCAACAACAGCGGACTCAGAGACCCCCAACAGCTCCAGTCCTGCTCCCAACGAAACAGTCCATTCCCCTATCTTGCATAGGGGAAGACAAAGAAGAAGAATCTAAACTTGCCATGGGTAAAACGTAGGGAGGAGTCGGCGTTCTTGTCTCTCTGGGGCACAATGAGATCTCCTCAGACAGTGGAGTTGGCGTTCACTCCGCGTCAATTCCCACAGCGGCCACTGCTCCTGGCATAATTGAAGAGGATGAGAGAAAATGCTCAATCCTCTGCTGTATTAAGTCAGAAGAAACTGATGACTGAAGAGCTTCTTTAAGTTTGGTTTATGTTTTGTATGAGGCATATCGATAGAAGAAAAACTAGAATAAAGCCAAAATAAAGCAGATTGAGGAGAGAAGGCTTTCTCCCTGCTTCTCATACGGTGGCCATCTTGATCTCCCCCCTGAACAGCTCTCTTATGAAGAAAGATTAAAGAGGTTGGGTCTTTTCAGCTTGGAGAAGAGATGTCTGAGGATGATTATGATATAGATCTATACAATCACGAGTGGAATAGAATGGGTAAATTTAAATTGCACTAGTGGGAGCACTGAAAGGAGAGGATCATCTTGCTGGTGACTGAAAAGGATTTGTAAATATTGCTTTGGAAAATTTTAGAACTCAAAATGTTTTAGGGATAGGTAAACTATTGGAATATATTCTTTAGAGTGTGTGTGTGTGTTTGTTATAAAAAGCAAACCATAAGTAGAAAAAAAGCTTACGGCCAGATTTTAAAACTCCGGCATGCAAAAATCCCTGGGTTTATGCGTGTGGCCGAGTGTTACGTGTGCCGGGGCATGAAAAGGGGCGGTCCAGGGGCGGGGCTGGAGGCACTGGTACAGCAGCCATTTGCTGCTATGCTGGGGGAGCGCGTGCTGGCAGTCGGCTGGCGCGAGCAAGTTGCTTCTGCTCCAGAGGAGCAGCAACTTCAAAAACAAAAAAATACCCGAAGGTATGAAACATTTAGGGGATGGGGAGGTGAGGGGAAGGGGAAGGGAGGTTAGGGTAGGTGGTAGGGAATTACCTCCCAGTCCATTCCTTAATTGGAGTGGATGGGAGGGAATTGGGGAAGGCTGATGATGCATCGCTGCATGAATTTAGCTAAACCGTGCCCCCCCTTAAGTGCGCCGCCCCCGATTTTATAACATGCGCACACTGGTGCGCGCATGTTATAAAACTACACTTCTATGTGCACGCGCTGGGTAGCGTTCGCACATGGATGCGTATGTGAATTTTTTAAAAATGTACTCCTTAGATTTTGTGTGTTTGCTACGGTATAAAAAAAGATCAAAAGGTAGGAAAAAACAACATTTGTGGGTTTGTTATAAAAGCAAGTAAAAGGTAGGAAAAAGCTTAGTGTGTTTGTTATAAAAAGCAAGCCAAAAGGTAGGTAACAGCCTAGAGTTATGTATACCTAACTAAAAAGATTGAAAATGATCAATCACTCAACTTGAAAAGGTGTAGAGTAGTGTGATTGATTTGAGTAGGTGTCACATTTGTTAAACAGAACAGCAGTGAGTCACTCAGGCTAACTAACTGAAGTGTAAATCACCAAAGGGTTTGTTTGGCACTAACTTGCCTTAGAAGCACAAAATATATTGACAGGGAAGAGCTCAGTAACCCACAATCCAGTTGGAGCACTGAGAAGAGAGGATAATCTTGCTGGTGGCTGACAAGGATCGGTAAGTATTGTTTTGGGAAATTTTAGAACTTAAAAAATTTTGGGGAGAGGTAAACTAATGGGGTATATTCTTTAGTGAGTGTGTATGTGTATATATATCTTCATTATAAAAAGCAAGCAAAAAGGTAGGAAAAAGCTTAGAGTTTATGTGTTTATTATAAAAAGCAAGCCAAAAGGTAGGATAAAGCTTAGAGTTTGTGTGTTTGTTATAAAAAGCAAAGGTAGAAAAAGCTTGTATGTGTTTATAGATGAGACCTTCAGGAACATAGTAGCCAAGGCCCAACTTCAGTCTGGCAGCCCTGGTGCTATCTTGAAGGAGGAAGGTCTCCTGGTTGGAAAGCATCAACCTGGTGCAGCAGGAAGTGATCCTCTAGCAAGGACTTGCTCTCCAGGTGATGCATTGTCCTCTTGCACAGATGATTTGTCTCCCAGGGTTACTGCCCAGGAGGGAAGGGTTAAGTCAGCCACCATAGTTAATGATTTGATTATTAGGAATGTAGACAGCTGGGTGGCTGGTGGGCATGAGGATCACCTGATAACATGCCTGCCTGGTGCGAAGGTGGCTGACCTCATTTGTCACCTAGATAAGATTTTAGTCAGTGCTGGAGAAGAGCTGGCTGTCACAGTTCATGTGGGCAACAACATAGGAAAATATGGTTCTGGAAGCCAAATTTAGGCCTTTAGCTTAAAAGCTGAAATCCATAACCTCCAGGGTAGCATTCTTTGAAATACTCCCTGTTCCACTGTTATGACTTGTATGTGTGTGGGCCCTGGGCCGAGGTGAGGGATGGTACCACCCACAGGAGGAGCCCTGTGAGCCTCACCGTCAGGAGGCACGGTCTCAGCGGACGTCAGACACAGCTGTGGAATAGAGTCTTTATTAGAGAGGTAGAACGCACAGCCCGTGGAGCGGGAGGTGCAGGAATAGTAACAAGGTCTGAGCAGAGGGGTATACCCAGAGGGAATACCTCAGACGTGGAGATTTGGTAGTGGCCCGTAGAGCGGGGTATGCAGAAGAAGTCTCTCTATAGTGGTGATACAGTAGTGGCCTGCAGTGCAGGGTACACCGAGGTATTCCTCACTCAGAGATGGTATGGTAGAGGCCCGAGGTCCGGGAACACGGGTGAGGGTCCTGTAGCGATGATGCGGTAGAGGCCCTGCAGCACTAAGAGATGACACAGTAGTGGCCCGAGGCACCGGGTACACCAGAGAGGATCCCATAATAAGGCTGTTATAGTAGAGATCTGTGGAGTCAAGGTACTCCCAGAGTCGTAGTTCCAGGAGAGGTCCCGTGGAACGGGAACAGATAGCAGTCCAAGGCAGAGGGCCCTCTGAGGAGCGGATAGCCGGAGACGAGGAAGGACCCCTGAGGAGCGGGTACCCAGAGCATTTCACGCCGAAGTGTAGAACCTGGAATAGGAAGTCTGTAAGAATGAAGCGGATTCAGTAACAAGGGAACTCCTTGCTAAGTCGTCAATAGGCAGGGCCAGCCAGCTTAAGTATAGCAGAGTAAAAACATCATCCGGAGGGGACGCCCCCGAGGTTCCCGCCATGACGTACATAAGACTGGCCTGTGCACGCGTGCGCCTAAGTGATCCTGAAGGCAAGATGGCGGTCGGCAGCGCCCACGCTGTCCTGGGAACGCCAGGAAGGTCGGCGGTAGCTGGCGGAGGCCGCCACTCTCCCCCAATGATGACAAGGTAGCAAAGAAAGAGGTGAGCATTAGTGGTCACAGCCATAGATAGGCAGAGCTCCAGAGTCTCAATGTGAAGATGAGAAGATAGTGCAAGGAAGAGTGATTCAGTTTTGTAAGGAACTGGGGAATCTTTGGGGGAAGGGAAAGACTTTTCTGAAGGGATGGGCTCCACCTTAACCAGGAGATAGAGCAGCTTTTAAACTAGAACAAAGGGGAAAGCCAACAGCTGCTCAACAGCACATGGTTCAGTGACGTATTTTCGAAGGATACTAATGAAGCAGGAGTTAGGGCATCCCAACAAAGAGGTTCCAATAAAAGCAAAAGTAGTCCATGTGCCTAAAAGTAAAGAATAACCTGAGCTAAAAGATTCCAAAATATTCCTGTCAACCGAAAAGCAGACTGTTAATACTCTTGATTTGATGGCTTTCTTAGAGAAGTCCAGTTCAGAAAAGGAAGTGAAAATTTGGGTACTTGCCAGGTTCGTATGGCCTGGATTGGCCACTATTGGAAACAGGATGCTGGGCTTGATGGACCCATGATCTGACCCAGTATGGCATGTTCTTATGTAAAATCACATTTTGAAATGTTTGTATGCCAATGCCAGAAGTCTAAGAAGTAAGATGGGAGAGTTAGCGTGTATAGCAGTGAATGATGAGATAGACTTAATTGGCATCTCAGAAACATGGTGGAAGAATGAGAACCAATGGGATAGTGCCATACCAGGGTAGAAATTATATCGCAATGATAGGGAGGTACAACTTGGTGGTGGTGGTGAGGGGGGGGGGGGGGGGAGGGGTGGCAGCGCTTTATGTCCGAAGAGGCATAGAGTCCAACAGGATAAGGATCCTGCAAGAGACTAAATGCACAATAGAATATTTATGGGTAGAAATCCCTTGTGTGTTGGGGAAGAGTATAGCAATAGGAGTATACTACCATCCACCTGGCAAAATGAGATGGACAATGAAATGCTAAGCGAAATTAGGGAGTGGGTAAATGTAACATCAGGACATACTAGAGAGAAAATGTTCCTGGATGTAATAAATGACAACTTTATGAAGTAATTGGTTCAGGAACCAATGAGAGAGGGAGCTATTTCAGATCTAATTCTCAGTGAAGTACAGAATTTGGTGCAAGAGGTAATGGTGGTGGGGCCTCTTGGCAACAGTGATCGCATTTGAATTGACTGGAAGGGGGACAATAAGTAAATCCATGGCTCTAGCACTAAACTTTCAAAAGAGAAACTTTGATAAAATGAGAAAAATAGAAAAAAACTGCAAGGTGCAGCTACAAATATTAAGAGGTACAACAGACGTGGACATTCTTAAAAAATACCATTTTAGAAGTGTAGTCCAGATGTATTCCACGCATTAAGAAAGGTGGAAGGAAGGCCAAATGATTGCCGGTATGGTTACAAGGTGAGGTGAAAGAGGCTATTTTAGCCAAAAATTCTTCCTTCAAAAATTGGAAGAAGGATCCATCTGAAGGACATAGGAAAAAGCATAAGCATTGGCAAGTTAAATGTAAAACATTTATAAGACAGGCTAAGAGAGAATTTGAAAAGAAGTTGGCCATAGAGGCAAAAACTAATAATAAAAACTTTTAAAAATATACTTATTTATTTAGGTTTTTTATATACCGGCATTCATGAAAGATCACATCATGCCGGTTTACATTTGAACAAGGAATGCAGGTTAACAATAAAACTGAAACTAGTGCATAGGAAATGAAGTTACAATGAACAAGGGTAATGGAACTAGGAGAAGAGAGAGAAAGACAAAAGTAAGTTAACTTCATAATTAATTATTTACAGAGCCGGAGTGGATACATTCTTTGAGTAGATGAGGTGAGATTTAGGAGTGTTCTGGGAAGGTTTGTTATATCCGAAGCAGGAAGCCTTTGAGGGAGTCGGTTGCTGCTGGGGAGATACCTGATCTGAAGACAGTTTTCAAGGGTGATGATTCAGATGAACTGACCCAAATCCCAGTGAACCTGGAAGATGTAGTAGTTTAGACAGACAAACTTAAGAGTAGCAAATCACCTCTACTGGATCATATACATCTCAGAGTTCTAAAACAACTAAAAAATGAACTTTCAGACCGATTACAAGTAATTTGTAACCTATCATTAAAATTAGCCGTTGTACATGAAGATTGGAAGGTGGCCAATTTTACTCCAATATTTAAAAAAGGCTCGAGGGGTGAGCCTGACTTCAATGCCGGGAAAAATTGTGGAAACTATTATAAAGAATAAAATCATAGAACATATAGATAGACATGATTTACTGGGCCACAGCCAGCACAGATTTCCCAAGGGAAGTCTTGCCTAAGAAATCTGCTGCATTTGTTTGAAGGGGTGAATAAATATTTGGAACTGGTATATGTGGTGTATTTGGATTTTCAGAAGGCATTTGCCCAGAGGCGGATTGGCCTATTGGGGCTTTGGGCATGCACCGGTGGGCCAGTAGGCCAAATCACGTGATTGGTGATGGTTGCAGTGGCCCCGTGTCTGTGGAGCCACTATGTCCAACATCAGCCCATATCAGACTGAGCCTCTGGCCACCACAATGAACCAGGCTGGCAGGGCCGAAGACTGGAGCCGTTGGACACTGTCGGAGACCAGGCCGCAGCTCTGAAGATTAGAGCTGCTAGTTACTGCCAGAGACCAAGACAGTGGGGCCGAAGACTGGAGCTGCTCAACTGGGGGCCGGTGTGTGTGTGTATATATTTGAAATCGGGTTGGTGTTTGTGTGTGTATGTATTTGAGATTGGGTTGGTGCTTGTGTGTTTGTATGTATTTCGGATCGGGAAGGAGCTTCTCTGTGTATGTTTATGTATGTGAGAGAAGGAGGGTGCTTCTGTGTGTGTGTGTGGTGTGTATGTGAGACTGGAAGGGAGCCTGTGTTTATGGTGTGTATGTGAGACAGGGAGGATGCTTGTTTGCGTGTCTGTGGTGTGTATGTGAGAGAAGGAGGGTGCTTCTATGTGTGTGTGGTATATATGTGAGAGAGGGAGGGTGTTTCTGTGTGTTTGTGTTTGGTGTGTATGTGAGAGCTGGAGGTGCTTTGTGTGCGTGTGAGCATGCTTCTGATTGTTTCTGTCAGGGTGTATGTGGGTGGAAGGGAAAGAGGGAGGAGAAAGTTTGTGCATCCACTCTCTCTTACTAATGTATGACAATCTTACAATGACTGGAAATCAAACATTAACAGGTATGGAGAGCACAAGATATTTTTATCCTTATTATTTTTAATTATTGGATGTTATTTTATGCGTCTTCCAAACACCAAAAACATATTTGAAAACAGTAAATTAAAAAAAAATTTTAATTATTGGATCTTCTATTTGTTATCCGTTTTGAAATATTTGTTTATTATTTTAGTATGGTTTTACTATTGTATTTTATATTTCTTAGTTTTATTGTTTGATGTTTTATGAGGAATGGTAATGTTTTTGTTTTTCATATACAGTGTCTGTCTTGTTGCGGTTTCCAGCTCAGTTTTTGTCTGCATATTTATTTATATTTTTTAGTGACTAGAAGAAAAAATTCTCAGGTATGGAGAGTGGTGAATTTTTAAAAATGTTTTTATTAATTGTTTAAGGTGTCTGCTGTTTTGAAATATTTTATTGGTGTTTGTGAAATATTTTAAAAATTTCCCAATGAGTTTTTATTTATTGAATATTCTACTTATCACTGTTTTGAAATATTCGTTCATTTGTTTAGTATAGTTTACTAATATATTTTATATTTCTTGATTTTATTGTTTGATGTTTTATGTAGATTGGTTACTGTTTATCCATTATTTCACTGCACACAGAATCTGGTTTGTTGCAGTTTCCAGTTTAGTTTTTGTCTGCATATTTCTGTTTATACTTTATGGTGTCTGTATTATTTATTTGGCTATTTTCCTGCAATCCGCCCTTGCATTTGACAAGGTCCCTCATGAGAGGCTTCTAAGAAAACTAAAAAGTCATGGGAGAAGAGGAGAAAGAGTAGGATTAAATGGTCTATTTTCACAATGGAAAAAGGTAAACAGTGGAGTGCCTCAGGGATCTGTACTTGTACCGGTGCTTTTTAATATATTTATAAATGATCTGGAAAGGGAAATGAAGAGTGAGGTGATCAAATTTGCAGATAACACAAAATTATGCAGAGTAGTTAAATTACAAGCAGATTGTGATAAATTGTAGGAGGACCTTGCGAGACTGGAAGATTGGGTGTCCATATGGCAGATGAAATATAATGTGGACAAGTGCAAGATGAAGCATATAGGGAAAAATAACCCATGCTGTAGATGCATGATGTTAGATTCTAATTTAGGAATTACCACTCAGGAAAAAAATCTAGGTATCATTGTTGCATTGAAATCGTCAGCTCAGTATACTGTGGCAGTCAAAAAAGCAAATAGAATGTTAGGAATTATTAAGAAGGGAATGGTTAATAAACGGAGGCAAACAGAATTACAAACAGTATTCAAAGTGGTTAGACCGCACTTTGAATACAGTGTGCAATTCTGTTTGCCGCATCTCAATAAAAATATACTTACGGTAGAGAAAGTACAGAGGAGGGCGACCAAAATGATAAAGGGCATAGAATGGCTCCCCTATGAGGCAAGGCTAAACAGGTTAGGGCTGTTGAAGAGACAGCTGAGGGGGGATATGATAGAAGCCTACTAAATCATGAAAGGACTTGAATGGGTAAATGTGAAACATTATTTACTCTTTCAGATAATACAAGGCCTAGGGGGCACTCTATAAAGTTAGCAAGTAGCATATTTGAAACAAATCAGAGAAAATTATTTTTCACTCAAAACACTATTAAGCTCTGGAATTCATTGCCAGAGGATGTGGTTAAGGAAGTTAGTGTAGCTGGGTTTAAAAAAGGTTTGGATAAGTTCCTGGAGGAGAAGTCCAAAAACTGCTATTAATCAATAGGGAATAGCCACTACTTGTTGCTGGCCTTAGTAGTATGGGATCTATTTAATGTTTGGATACTTGCCAGGTAGTTGTGACTTAGATTGGCCACTGTTGGAGACAGGATATTGGCCTAATGGACCCTTGGTTTGACCCAGTATGGCATATCTTATGTGCTTATTTACTCTTTCAAAAATACAAAGACTAGGGGGACTCCATGATGTTAGTAAGTAGCACATTTAAAACAAATTGTAGAAAATTATTTTTCACTCAATGCAAAGTTAAGCTCTGGAGTTCATTATTGGAGGATGTGGTTAAGGCAGTTATTATAGCTGGTCTTAAAAAAGGTATGGCCAAATTCTTGGAGAAGTCAAACTATTAACCAAGTAGACTTAAGAAATATTCATTATTTATCTCTACGTGACAGCAGCATGGGTTTTTATTTACATTTTGGGATCTTGCCAGCCAATTGTGACCTGGATTGGCCATTGTTGGAAACAAGACATTGGGCTTGATGGACCCTCAGTCTGACCCAGTATGGAAAGTTCTTTATGTGCTTAACATAAGGAAAGGGACACTAAGGTAAAAAGAAAAATCAGTTCAGAGAGCTCACATTCAATGTCTCACCATTGCCACCATTAAGGGATACATTACCTGTTCTTCCAGCTACAGTACACTGTAAATTGTACAGTTTATGAGTCAATCCCTAGCAAGCATGCCATATTGTAAAAGTCCGATACAGCAAATACCCCTTCTTCATATGAAGTTACTAATTTGGACTTTGTCGCCCTGCATGTTAAACATGTAATAGCTCTATGCAGCTTCTGTAAGTTGGTTTGAAGCACATATATCAATTTGGGCAAAACAATTAAATAATTAATTGAATCCTGTCAAATAGTGAAAAATTAGTCCAGCTAATCAGATTTTTCTCTACCTTTTTAATTAAGGGTGGAATAATCAAATTTTACATTTTGCTACGTCACTGGGAATAATCAGGCCCAATATTTTAAAGATTATTGGGTCCATTTTAAGGAAGTCACTCTGTCCATCCTATTCTTATGTTCCCTCCCATTCTCAGTGCTTCAGACTTTTCTAGACTGGGTTTAAGACCAGAGAATATGCCAAATTGCCTATGTTATCTCTTTATAGCTGGGAACAATGTTTCAGAGTCAGATAAGAATAATAAACATTATCCTTGAAGAAGGCTGGATTTAAGATTTTGGCCCTCATATGCAGGACTGGATAATGGAGTGAGGGTAGGTAGAGTACCATGATGGCACTGTTTTAAAGAAGCATCAGAGCACAGCCCTATAGTAAGGCTTCTCCTTGGCAGCTTCAAAATTTGGCACCCTAGACAAGTTGCCTGTGTCTAAATCCAGACCTGTCCACGAACAAGGCAATTTTTTACCAGTACTTTTTTTCCACATTAATGCTGAAATTCCTCAGACATTCTTAGCTTAGCACATATACAAGTGGGGAGTGAAGACAATCCTGTCTGGTGCCTCTAAACAGAGAAAAATCCTGAGACCAGTCCATTTGTAAGGACTAACCTCCTAGGTGCAGCGATTTGTCCAGAATCATCCCTGCAAAGTGAAATGATCTAAGGGAAAAAAAACATCAAATACGGCCATGCAAACTTGAATGAAAGCCGTTTCAGTGTCAAATTATTAGTATAGATTTGGTATCTGTAAAGCGACTATAGCAGCCAAGAGTTTTCCTATATTAATTGCTGTATGCCAATCATGTACAAATTCCACTTGAACATCATGTGTTAAATTAGGTAAAATGTATTTGAGTCCCTCAGATAGTTTAATGGTTTGTTTTGACAGCAAAATAGGCTGGTATAAGTCAGGATCTTCTGGATCTCAGCCTTTTTTTTTTTCTTTTTCAAATAATTTTTCCCTTATTCTTCGCTTTAGTTTATGAAATATGATTCCCTTGATTGGAGCTTTGCTCTGGCACATTTTTGATTCTTCCCCTTTCCAGTTTTCATTTCCAATAGTTCTCTTCTTTAGCCTTCTGGACAGTCCATGCTGCAGAGCCTCCTTCAAATCAGTTTCATATTTTTTTTTTCTGCATCAAATCATTTACCTTGTACTCTATTCCCTTCCATCTGCTTCCAATAAAACCAAATTGATTGGGGGATGTCCTTCACAGGATCAACATAAACAGTACAATTTGTTACACCAACTCTTGAATTTCTACAAGGCCTTGGAAATATAAGATAGCATGATGTTTAGAGTAAAACCATGCAATGCACTTACAGGCTGCGATACCTTTCACTGGACCAACAGAAGAAATAGCCAAAGAAAACAATGTACAGGAGCTTTCAAGACAGGAGAAGTCCAATTTTCAGGTGCCAATCACGGCCTCATTTATGGATATAATTGCACTGGTGCCATAAACGGAATCACCCTGAGGAAAATGCAGTTTTTCCCTCCAGGGCCAACATGTTTACCAGAAATCTGCGCTACAGTTTGAAGCCTACCACATAATTCCCATTATTTGTGTTTCCAGTGAAAACCAGTACAAAAAAAATCAGGTTCTTCAGGGAGAAGGCAACTTGTAATGAAAAGAAAAAAAAAATGTGAAAATCTAGCTGTGACCTAGATTCGCTAAACAGACTGATACGTTCCTATTTAAATAATTAAAAAGAATTCAGAGCATGGCCTGAAACACTGAAGTATGTGGAGGAGGCTTTAAGAAATCAGAATTCTTGTGGTATCAGGTCTGTAAGACGTGACAGGGCGATAAAAGTTTGCAGTTCAGAATGACAAGCAGTAAAGCTTTCAGGGGATGAGTCACCAGAGCTGAGTTACCTTCCTTAAGGTCTTTATGATCTCCATTTCTTTTTTTTTTCTCTCTCTTTTAAGCAGCACTGACACCCATACTCGGAGAAAGAGGGGAAGCAGTGGGCGTGGGAACGCACATTTTAGAAAACACTTCTTACAGTGCAGGCAAGAGCGTGAAGCACAACACAGCTTACAGAGCAGGGAAGGGTTACATTGATGTCTGCTTTGGAAATGAACAAAAAAAAACTCATGCGCTTGGGTCCTATAAGCTGGAAGAGAGAAAACTGTTTGCTCTTTTTATGCAGGAAAACAGAGGATGGCGCTACCAGCATGCAGCAGTTTGATCTGTTTTGGGAGAACTGGGTGGTTTGGTGGTGCAGTTTTAACATTTTCCAAATTAAAAATCTGGTTTTATTATGATAGGGCGCGAAAAGAAGGAGGGATGAGGACATGAGACTTAGGATCATGATGAAATATATTTTAATAGTTAAAATAAAAATTACCCTGTTGGCAATTTCGCCAATGTTTTCTTCATTATAATAATAATAATAATAAAAGAGCCCACTACCCACTTTCTCAGGTGTCATACAGTTCAATAGCAGTGTTTGGTAACAGTATTATGATTTCTCAGCCTGTCTTTCAGCTGCCTATTGGGCACTGGTGCTACTTAAACAACTTCTTCAAAAGAATATAACATTTTTGGAAGGAAAACCAACAAAGTAGTTGGCAGGTTAATTTCTCTTTTGATTCGGCAGGCTCCTCCAGCTCCTTTGGGCTTCAGGCTCACTCGGAACCAGGGTTAGGATCTGGCGCCTTTATTCAACAACTCAAAATACCAGAAACATCTGATAAAGATTTTTTTCTTTGCTACTCTCACTACACTCTGTTGAACCAGGCACTGTGTCTAAATAATTAGCACTGGATAGCGCTGAGCCTGGGAAGTAATTCCTTCGTATGATTTTTATATACATTTATCAAAAATTTACTAAGAAAAAGGGTTTATGAAAAAAAAAAACAATTTAAAAGAGCATTTATGAAAAGGAACTACGCGTGGGCCTACGATTATACGCGACCCTGTAGCAGCCAGATGCTAATACAAAAGCAAACTGCTTGGGCGTTATGATGGCCCTAATTATTTAGACACAACGCCTGGTTCAACAGAGTTTAGAGAGAATAACAAAGAGAAAAATATCTATTAGAAGTTTCTTGTATTTTGAGTTAATTATGCTGCATCTGTGTTGACAATTTTGTATGGTGATTGCCTTCATTCACAGGGATGTTTCCCCTATGTTATGACCCCTCCCATGCACCAGAGCTCCTTCAGAAACCCTACAATCATGGGCCCTGAATCAAGCCAGCAGACGTGGTCATTGTGCAATGGCGATGACACCCTGCCTGCCCCACCCTGGAGTATGAACTTTGCCTCCACAGCATCACCAGCCTCGGCAGACATGGGAGCAGAAGACCCGAGCCCTTCAACGTGGCAGTGCCACCGAGCCTCTGGCGGGTGCAAACACATGTTTGAAGCTCAAGCTTTCAGGACTGCTAAGGTCCCATGGTCAGAGAAAGGCATATTAATTGCCATGATAGATCGCCATACATGAAAATGTTTGTCAGCCTAATAAAAGTATTAGTTCTATTCAACAGTTTGGTTATTTTATATGTTTCAAACAGTTTTTAGTGGGCAATACAAAACATGATGTAGATAAAGACAGGGTGGGAGATTTCCACAAGGCTCCCACAATCAAAACATAAAATGCTGTTTTTCGGATGCATATAACAGCATCACAACAAATACTAACTGGACCCCTGGGCATTGATAAATAGATGATGCTAACACCCACCCATCCTGAAAACTTCAGGGTTCCTCCAGGGAGCTAAGCTGCCTCACATCTGTTCAGCTTGATCACATTACCGGAAGTCTCGTTGCTTTCCTTGTAACTATTTTTATGCTTAGCGTGTGAACGCGACAGCACCCCTTGTACTATTTTCCAAACGTACATGTGAGTTTTTCCTCCCCTCTCCATAAAGTGTGCGCACACGTTTTTTGTTTAACTGTGGCCAAATAACCATATTCCATTACTATCAGGCGTTACCAGGAGC
The DNA here is from genome assembly GCF_901001135.1 of Rhinatrema bivittatum. NCBI lineage: Eukaryota > Metazoa > Chordata > Amphibia > Gymnophiona > Rhinatrematidae > Rhinatrema > Rhinatrema bivittatum. The sequence continues at coordinate 483,908,535 of NC_042616.1, forward strand.
CTATCTGTCAATGTTAATTTACCCAGTTTGTTCTCTCAGAGCACAAGCCTAAGACAAGGCAGATTGAAAAAGACAGAGATGAATTCATTTCTAAAAGCGCTACTATACATAGGCAGTGCTGTACACGTTAAGAGACAGTCCCTGCTCCATGGAAAGTCTAGCCAAGACAAACATACAAAGAAGAGTCGATGGGAAGTGTATTTATTGAGGAGAAGTGATTGGGATTTAAAAGCAGCTTCAAAAAGGGGAGCTTTTAAACTGGATTTGAATACGGCCAGAGAAGGAACAGGACGCACTGATTAAGGAAATCAATTTCAGACATACGGTACAGCATGGTAGACATGGGGAGTTGGTGGAGGAGGAGGAGGGCACAGATAAGAGCAACTTGCCCAGTGAATGGAGGTCATTTGGAAGGGCGTAAAGAAAGAGAAGATGGGAAATGAGCTTCAGAATCGATGAGCTGATAGGCATGTAAGAGAAGCTCAACTGTACGCAGAAGAGGAGAGGGAGAGAATTTCACTACTTGAGAAGAGGAGTTACATGGTCATAGCAACGCTGAAGGAAGGTAAGTTGTGCAGCTGAATTTTGAACCGATTGCAGTGGAGAAACACAGTTCAGTGAAGATCAAGTTGCAGTTTCTAAGTGGGAGGTGATAAGACAGTGGATGAGTATTTTGGTAGCATGCTTGGAAAGGAAGGGATGGATTTTAGCGATGCTGTACAATGTTTTGGATGTGAGTAGAGTAAACACTGGGAATACCTTGCCTAAAAACCAGAGGCAAGATCATCTGAGAGTTGATGTGGGTTACGACGATCTTTAGATCAGGTTTGAGAACAACATACAGGATGTAAGTAGAAAATCTGGGCACCTCTGATGTCTTGAGATGTGACAATTTGTTGCTATATACAGTCATGAATGTCAATACCTAAAAGATTTTGAAAAGGGGACATGCGAGACAAAGTCCCCTTATTCTAGTGCATTTCACTTTTTGTAGAGGGAAAGTGGGAAGAGAACTCAGAAGGTAAAAACAGGGAGAATGGTCTCAATTAAATAAGAAATATAACCTTTAAAATAGTTTCTAAAATCATTTATATATGTATACAATAAAAGCCTTATTAGCTAGGACTCAAGTGAATGAGCAGTTAACTAAACTGGCATCTCATTTTGCGCAATAATTCGGTGTGTATGTGTATGAGGAGGAAAGGAATGAGAAGATAGAACGGGCTGGTTTAGAGAGCAGAGTAGCTTTACTTTGCTCTGTTCTATGTTCTGTCCAATTCACTATCATTCCTCCTCTCCTGCTCCCTGAATGCTGCTGCCTGTAGCAGGAAGCAGAGAACTCAGATAACTACATATTAACCAGCAAGACCTATTCCCCATGCATGCCGGATAATCAGCCTTCAAAAGTAATCTCATTGGCTCTTTTCTCTTTCTTTCTTTCAGTCAGCTGTTGTAGTCTACCAATCTCTGTACCATAAATAAATGAAAACCAGGGCATTATTTATTTATTTATTTAGATGTTTTATATACCATTGTTCTTGAAATAATCACAATGGTTTACAAAAGTTAACATTCATCGCTAGGGTCAACATATAAAGACGGGTTACAGAGGTAGAATTCATCAACAGGTATCATATGAATTTTCCCAATACATATTAGCTAAAGATCTAGGGCATAGGGCGTGGAGAACAGAACATTTAATAATATAACAGATTTCAATTTTAGACAGTACGTTATGTTGAGGCTCTTTCATTCTCTCGTTAAATTTATTCCTCATGCTTCAATTTATTTCTCTTGACTTTCTTATTATTGTAGTTCTCTGCATTCTGATGATTTTAAGTTAGGTTATAAGCAATTTTGATTTTCAAGGCCAGATTTACATTTCAGGCAAGCCAGTTTGTTTGCACAGTTTTGAAGTTGTGTATCTTCTGCCCAATTATTTCATTTCCATCAATTTCAGGAAGGGCAATATAGCAACAAAAAAAAATATGTCTAAAAAATTTCACTGGGTTCTTTAAAGTTGGGATCCTTAGCAATGCTAAATTGGGTAGACCTCCTGTATTCAAGAAAATTCACCTACAAAACTTCAAACTTCTTTGTATCTTGTTTGGTCTAGATCATCTCCATGGCTTTGCAGTCACTCTTGCTAAAGTAGATAGATTTTTACAGAATAAAAAAAATCTGATTTGCCCATTTGCTCTTCCATCTGCAATGCAGCAAACTCTGATTGATCTTACATTTTTTGACTTTATCGCTCCACCACAAAGCATCCTTTATGCTTGTCCCATCCATTTTGAATTCCTATTATTTTGATGGGCCATGTTTGATGGGCGCACCAGGCGCGAACAAGAGTACGCAGGATTTCAATAGATACGTGCGTAACCGCGCGTATCCATTAAAATCCGGTGTCGGCGCGCGCAAGGCTGCCCAAAATCGGCAGCCTGCGTGCGCCGAGCCGCGCAGCCTGCCTCCGTTCCCTCCGAGGCCGCTCCGAAATCGGAGCGGTCTCGGAGGGAACTTTTTTCCACCCTCCCCGCACCTTCCCTTCCCTAACCCACCCCCCCGGCCCTATCTAAACCCCCCCTACCTTTGCGCGCGCCGGGCCGGCTGCCGCACTCCATGTTCCGGTCCGGGGGTTGGTCCGGAGGCCGCGGCCACGCCCCAGGAACGCCCCCGAGCTGAAACCACGCTCACAGCGCCGCCCCCGAAACGCCGCGTCACTCCCGGCACGCCCCCGAAACGCCCCCCAACACGCCCCTCCATGCAAGCCCCGGGACTTACGCGCACGCCGCCGAGCCTATCCAAAATAGGCTCGGCGCGCGCAGGGGGGGTTTGGGGTAGGTTTTCGGGGGGTACGCGTGTATCTTACACGCGTACCCCTTTTAAAATCTACCCCAAAGGTTGTATTGTCAACTGGCTCCCAATTTTCAGGACAGACTGATCCAGGCCTGGTTTTATCTCACTGCATGCAGGGACTTGTAGTCTTGCATTTCTTAGGGAATGTAATAGGGAAACCAGAACTACAAGTCCCTGCAGGCAATGGGGTAAAACCAGGACCGGACCAACCTGTCCTGAAAATCTGGAGCAATTTGGAACCCTACATAAAGGACACTGCCATAAAATGGAGTTGCTTTTGCTCTCACAGCCACAAGTATGCTTTTATTAGTATTTAGTGGTTGTGTTCTACAGTGAAAACCTGTTTCCTCCATTGCCAAGGAGCACAGTCCAGTGGTCACTAAAGGAATGTGGACATTGGTCAGTGACATATGAAAAAAATAGCTCACATCAGCCAAGCAGAATAACTTCACTTACAGTAGATTCATAAAAGGAGAACTTTTTAACCTCATTGAGCAGGCACAAAAGTCAGAAGCTATGGATCAGACTTTCCTTAATGTCATTTTAGTATGTCAACTAATGATTTTTATACAGTTGGTGAGAGAAAAGAGCACAGCTGAGGTCTGATGAGAAACACAAAGAGAAACAGATGTTTATTGAAACTTTAGATCCTGACTGGAGGAGACGGGGCAACCAAAAAAAAAAGAGAAAAGGCTGGGGTTGTGTTTGTTCCCAGGTAGGGGGAAAAAAAAAATAAAGAATTAAAACATACAATGGAAGAGAGTTCTAATAACTCACTGGTTTCTTGAATGAGCTTCCATACTGGTAAAGACCAGCTGATAATTCAGCCTGGACCGAGAATGCCTAATTCAGCACAGTGCAATATGTCAGAATGTACGGACCTGTCATACTGGCATCCAAACTACAGTCTGAAACACTCTGAACCAGTTCTGCCTATTGTATCAACATAACTTCAACAGCATTCAGCTGGATCATTTATATATCATACATGGGGCATATAAATATATACACTACATAGATAAACAGTGGTATTTTCAAGTACATTTAACACTCCCACATAAAGTATGATTCACTGGATTAACAGCTGTAAGTTTACCTTTTGCCAGTATGTTCAAAGGTAGTTTACATTTTTTCGCTTCCCAGTATACGTAATGATTATTACGCTCAAAGAGTTCTGTATTAAAGAGTAGTAGAGGGAATATAAATTTAGCATCGCGGGTTATGCCCCAACTGTCAGCAGGCTTTGCCATTGTCCAATTTTATAATCATTAACCCCAGGGCCGCATGTCAAATATTCACTCAGATTCATCTTGCGGTCTATATGGTCCAGCCCCTACTGCCTGCAATATGGCAAAGCTGGTTGTGACACCCTCCCCTCCCCCCCCCCCATCACATTCTTTGTCCTCTTGACTATTAAGCATGTGCGTGACAGGGATGGAGGAGAGAGAGCCTACAAGTCACAATTCTTAGGAACTGTTTCCCTTTCAAGATTATCCATATTTCAGCCAGAAATTCATAAGGGAAGGATAATGAGGGGAATCCACTGCTGGGACAGAACTGCGGGGCTCAGCCTGCTTTCTGTTTTCTTATCTTCACAACTGCCTTACAATTTATACAGCCCAAAAGAGATCCGGCTTGGTCCTGTCCCTTATTTATTTATTTATTTATTTATTATTTTTGTTATACCGAGTTTCATGACTAATATCATATCAACCCGGTTTACAGCTAACAATGTGTGTAGGGTAAAGCGTAACATAATAAACAAATTTCCCAATTGAAACTTTAAATACAGTAAAACAATAATAAGGATGTGAGAAAGTTACAATAAAACAGGGAAAATTAACTAGGATCAATTAACTAGGATTTGCCTTCTTAAGCTCCCTCCCACCCTAACAGATTTTCTGGGCCAAAATTAATTTGAGATCTCACAGTGAAAGACCTTGTACGCTTGGAATTGTGGGGGAGTGATGTAGCAATGTCTGCCTATCGCTCTCCATAAGGAAAGAAAAAAAAAAACCAAAAGGAAGGAGTTCAGTGTCATCTATTATAACTGTCACAGCACAATAATGTCGTACTTCACGGGGCTGTGGACCACATGCTGAACAGACCGTGAGGGCTCGGCTTATGAATAATGATCACCAAAAGGGACCTTGAACAGGGACAAATCGTGACCCAGACAAAGCCCACCCCGGAGCCCTCGTAACTGGCTGCACTCTCGCAACAAGCAAGCAAGGACATCTCACAGCCCCCCGGGGGGAGTGAGCCAAAGGAGGGCTCCATCACATGGGGCTTGATAACGGGACTAAAAGGGATCAAAGTCTGGCCCCTTTCACCTTATCTATGAGAAATCATAATTCAGGAATGAAGCTGCCCTGAGCTGGATCCTCCCCCGCCATTAATTTCCATTCAATCACCGCACAAAGTGCAGCCCATGCTCTCGCAGCCAGATGTTATCATTACGGGACTTTACTTATAAACTGATGCTGAAACCTGAGTGGTTGATGAGACTAGCTAAGCAGTTGTACCTTTGACCTGCTTGCATTAAACTTGCCCAATCAATTTAAGCTCAGTATAAACACGGTTTCCCAGAGTCCCTCGTGACTTCAGTGGTGAGAAGAAGCTGACTAAGCCTAAACATTTTTTAACAGCAATCTTGTCTTACAACACCAAGGGGATTTGCCATGTATCGGGGGGGTTTTATGAAACCATATGGACATGCTGAAAGAATTAAAGTCCTTTAAAAAAGGGAAAATTGATGGTGACAGTCCATTCTGAAAATCAGCTTTTTCAATGTCAGAACAATCAGAACTGGAAGCAAGCCAAAAGTGGCATTAAAAAAAAAAAGAAAAAAAAATGTCCCCTCCCCGCCTGAAAAAGTAAAGTGGCACATTTGTGTTCCTTCAAAACAATTACTTTTTGTTTGGGTAGGTATTTGCCGTCATGGCATGCTGGTATTCTGCAGCGCCCTTAATTTTCCTAACAAGACAAGAGCGTCTGCCTACCCCTTCCAAAATCAGAACATGTCCTAATGGGAGCCTGGAGTCGCTCACGCTTGGAATATCTTTGCGAATGATATCAGAGCTCCTTCCATGGCAATATACCATGGTGTGAGGGACGGCTAGAGTAGCAGGGCTGGCAAACACGTTCAGTTCGTTCCGTTGGTAGGTACTATAATTAAGGCCCTCTATTTTTCACTGAATTCTTGAGCAGGTATGAGTATCTGCAGTTTCTGACCACGTCCTCCCTCCTCATACAGGGGGCAGATCCCGCTGGGCAGACATCTGATCAAACGCTTCCAGAGCACGCTGATGTTGTCAATATTTCTGAGGTTACGTAGCGTAGTGGCAGGAGAAGGACCGGCGAGCCTGAGAAGGGCCTGGTCATCCTGTCGGCATGGAGCATGGCGGAAGATTAATGAGGCCTTCGGCAGAGGGCTGGATAAGGTACCGTTTCAGGGAAGAACCTCACTTAATTTGATGGACATGCTTTGGGGGTAGTCTGGCTATTCCCCCCCCCCCCCGGTGAGGAAACTTTTTTTTTTTAAAGCCTCCAGTGATCAATTTCAAGACTGTTTGGAAGGCTATTGCTAGACTTGAGACTTCTTTATCCTCTCTACTTCAGATAGTTTTCAGCTAATTACGGAACTCTATGGAAAAATCACAAGGTTTAGAGAATAAAGTTTCAGATGTAGCCTAGTGTCTAGACACTGTGGAAATTGCCATTAAAAAGACCTAAGACACCAAGACCTCTATGATATGAGATAATCTAAATCTTTATGCTAATTTTGAGAATTTGGAAAACGCGGTTAGATGTAGGACCTTATATTTTATACATTTCCGAAATTATCTTCTGCCACACTTGTCACTATCAGGGCTGTTGCGAGGAGTGGGCAAGCAGGATGTCCACCCAGGGCACAGGGTGGGAGGGGTGCCACACTGCCTTTTGAGACAATCTGCGAGTCTGTGTACACATAAGCCTGAAAGAGAAGGCGGGGGGGGGGGGGGGGGGGGGGCGGTGTGGAAACCAACCCTTGCACGGGACACCATTTTCTCCAGCAACTGCCCTGCTTGCTATGTTGCACAGACATATGTTAGAAGTTTTACAAATTCCAGACAAGTCCCGTTCACCTATAACCAAGGCTTATTGCTGCTTCCATTTCTTAAGAAAAAGGACAAATCAGCTCAGCCCTTGGCAGCTGCATCTTTCCTTTGATATTTTAAATTTAACAGAAGTCGTGGAGAAGGAAGAGGATGAATCCGTGAAGCCAGCTATTGTAGTTGTCAATTTTGTGCTCGAAACGTGAGTCCCTGTTGACCTGTAAAATCTGTGCTTACTCAGATGTAGCAAGAGCAACACACACAAACGGAAAACAGTGTTTACCAATGAAACCTAGGGTTCTGTAATGTGGTGAGTTAGTCCGGCTAAATTTTCCATGTCAGTCTAAGAAGCATATTTTTCTGAACTATCTTATCTTGCCACTTTCTTGAGTTCTAGGCCATCTTTGGGAATTCCCTATGTTTCTTCCCCTATCGTAATGTCAACTCTTTAAGTTAAGTAGTATTCGTTCTTAAAACTGCTTGCCTTGACCTATTCTTATACTTTTATAGTGCAATGGAGGTAAAAATGCCTGGTAAAATTTTCTTGAATTGTGGTATCTTGCCTCCTCTCGATTGAGTTGCTTTGGGTGTTAAGAAATTGTTTATATGTATTACTTCTCGTTCTCTCTCTCTCTATATATATATACATGCATACTCATGCCACACGGTTTCACACAAGATAATTTTTTCATATAACTTTAAAATGCAAGATGTAAAAAGGGAGCTGAAACACAATAAGTCCTTAGAATAATGCTTAAAAAAGAAAGAAAATGCTCCTGCAAAACTATAAACAGAGTCTGCACTGAAAACACCAAGGAAAACAGAGAACTGCTGATGGATTAAATCAGCCCTCAGCTAAATTACATGGCAAATTACCTCAGTCAATCTTAGCATTACTTTCTGTAAACCCAAATACCAGCATACAACTCAGGCAAAACAATGCTAGAAGGGATTGGGGGCGGGGAGGGGAGGAGAGAGAGATGGATGGGGCTGGGGGCAGGGTTAACAGTAGAGTGCAAAAGAAAAAAAAAACCCTGCAAGGAGGTGACATGAGGAAGGGGGAAGAGATAGATAGACAGATAGAACAAGTATGGCCTAGGATAGAATCCAAAAGCAGATCTCCAAAGGCAGGATCTGAGAGAGCGCTAAGATAGCCTCACTTGAAGCTGAGTGCTTCCCACTTGTGTCAGAAGTGCTCCAGCTCTGCATGCTAAGGCTGAGAGCTCTGACTGACAGCTCGGACATCTCTGCTCTTTTCTTCAGGCGGGGGATCGGCCGGGTGCTGGCTCCGCTCCATTAATATCTGGTGAAGAAGCCTCCTCTCTGAACATCTCTCACTCCCTCCTCCCGGCACCCAGCCAGACAAAGAGGCCTTTGTGTTTAATTTAGGCCGTGCATACCAGTCCTTGGCCCAACATATACAAATAGCTGAGAAGTCAGTTACCACCGTGTGCCTCTCACTTTACCCCGCTGCAGTAAATTAAGCCTCTGATTGGAGCCGCATGTTTGACAGGAGGACACTGTCGCTTTTCTTGGTTAATGCGCTCCAGATCTAAAGTTAATGCTTTTGTCGCTCAGTCCTAAATTTGTGTCGCAAAGTGTTTTGGAAGAGGCATCTTAAGAGTGGCTGTTAAATTGGTGAGGACCAACTGGCAAACAGGAGACACTCGGGGCCGGTCCAGTGGCTTAGTGGCAGTGATGGGCAGTGTGATGTGAAAGGTCCCAGGGTTTGATTGCTGACAGGCCGATGTACTGAGATGCGCTCAGCTGTGCACACTTTAATGCGCTGTAGGGCGCCCCCTTCTGTTGGGGCAACTTCACTCCCGATTTAACAAGGAGTTTAGTGCACGAGAAAATGTGCGCACAAATGCGAGGAAGACTGTGCATGCAACTCAGCACACCTCCATGCAGATCCCGTGTTAATCAAGGCATTAGCTATTAATTCCCATGGTTTCTTAACTTAGCAGGAAATTTAACTCCTGGTCAGAGATGCAGTAAAGTTTCTGTGGCTGAACCTGGAGGTTGTGGTGTGGATTTATGTGCGTATAACACGATTTGCGCACAACTCTTTCCTATGTGAAAATGTATACACTGAAGATATCCGTGGGTGCTGTGCCTAAAACCATTGAAGCCAGTGTTCAGAAACAGTGCTGTGAGGGTGATGCCTACGTGTCGGTGCCTCTGTGCAGCTGAGGATCCAGAGGCCTGGAGTTTACCTCTCCTCTTGGTGTCTCGTTTACCTCCTTCTCTCATTTTCCTCCCACAGCTGAAGTTTCCCCAATAACAGATCCAAAGGAGTGGAGGGAGGCTACTAAGCATGGCCCAGTTGGCTAATACCACCCTGAGTTTCAGGTTGAAGCACAAGCAGGGAGCTGCTGACCTCCAAAGCACTTCAGTTGTACCAACACAGCTGAAAAGTGAATACTGATGTCCCCCATCATAAACGTAGGAGTTCACAGTTTAGATGCAGGAAAGCATGAAATATTAGTACCACAGTAACATAGAAATGACGTCAGGAAAGGACCAAAATGCTCCATCCAATCTGCCCAGCAAGCTTCTTATTGTAGTATCTGCTGCGTCGTGCAGGTTACTCCAATGTTCTCTTAAGGGTAGCAACTGAGAGTCTTTGTCAAACTTGTACAAAAGTCCAGTGCACCCAAGATGTTGATCTCCAGCTCGCCCCCATCACTCACATACGCCTGTTCCTGGGACTCTGTTCTCAAATGGAAACACCTGGCCATCCTTTACCCTCGGCATCTGTCCTCCCCTGCAGGAACACGCACACCATGCTGCCTTCCCTGCCCTCCAGCATCTTATTGTCTAGCACCGCAACCGCATCTTAGAATATTGCAGTCATGGAAAGAGCATCAGGCACTCTGTTCCCAGCTTCTGGACACATTTCTGGGCTGTTTTGGAGTGTCCAAAGCAGAGGCCATGGCTACAGCCAGAATCAAGGGGCAAAATGAGAAAGAGAGAGAGAGAGAGAGAGAGAGAAAGGGTGTGTGTGTGTGTGTGTGTGTGTCTGTCTGTCTGTCTGTCTGTCTCTTGGGGGAAGAAAAAGAGCTGAGAACATTAACAGGTCGATGCAATATCGACGCGCCGATCCACCTCTCCAGGGCACCCAATGCAAAATGCAAATGGACTGCCGTGGTAAAAAGGAGGCGCTAGGGGAAACTGCGCACCCCTAGCACCTCCTCGGCAGCAGGTGCCCGGGAGAGGTGGCAGTCAGCCGGTTAGGAAAATGGGCGCTCAATTTTAGAGTGTCCCCACAGGTTAGGAAAATGGATGCTCGTTAATTGAGCGTCTCTTTTCCTAACCTGAACGCTGGCATACTTTTAAAAAAAATTTTTTTTTTGGGACATTCTAATTTTTTTAGTTCCTCCGACCTAACATCGACACGATATTAAGTCGGAGGAAATACAGAAAAGCAGTACACTTTTTGGGCTCCTCCAAAATTAAAGCCTGCTCGGGGCAGGTGTTAATAATGGCGAGTAAAAATGTGCGTCGGGCGCACATTTTTTTTTTGGCGTGGGGGGAATAGATAATAGCCTCATCAACGTGCATTTGCATGTGATGAGCGCCATTACCTGCAGGTGCGATTGGACGCGCGTTTTGGACGCACTGACCCCCCCGTTTTGCATCGGGGGGGGGTTATGGACGCGCATCCAAAACGTCGAGCCGTGTGCTGCAGCCAACGCACGGGATCGCATCGGCCTGTAAATGTGAGAGGACGCGGCCTGAAGAAAAGAAGAGGGAAAGGAAAATGGGAAGAGGTAAAGGGGAGGAAGGGGAGGAAGGGGGCAAGTAGAAAGCAATGCGGACAATGGTCTGGCTGAGAGCGTTAAGGACAGGGTTAGCAAACAAAAAGGAAAGGGAGGAGGGGACCAGAACACAGGGAAGAGGATAAAACTAGCTAGGAAAGACTCAAGGAATGAGAGGGGAAGAGGGAAGGGAGTGGGGAAGGGTATGGGTAAGTTTGGGGGTGCGAGCGCAGTAGCATTCACAGATGGATGCCGGGCGAAGGCAGAACCTCCAGAGATTTATCAGCCGGTGGCTGTTCGGATGTGGCAGAGGTTGGAGATGTGTGCGCCAGAGGGGCCCCCCCCCCCCAGCACTACACTGACCAGGAGGGCCTCTCCACGGGACAGGGCTGAATTTTTCCTGAGCTGGGCCAAAACTCTCCTTTTTGGATCACCACCACTTTGTAGCAGGAGAAAACATGCCCACGGTGCACAGGTGCAGGATTTCAGCAGGACGAAGCCCACTGTGAGAAAATTGCACCTCACCAAAGGAATCAAAATTGCTGCTCCTCAGGAGAAGATAGCGATGGCCGGAAAAAGCAAAACCATCCATGTTGGCAGTGTGCTTTCAAAGCAGAAGAGATATTCCTAAATAAATAAATATATATATAAATATATATATATATATATTCCTTGCTTATTGGCTTAACCTCTTTGTCCAACCCATTCCCATTCCCATATCTCCTTTTGTCCCATGCTCCTTTGGTTAGCATTTCGTTTTGCATTTATTTGGCACAGGGGAAGGAGGGGGAGTGCAGCCCTGAGAATAGCGGCTCCAGTTTCACAAGTGCTCAGCTCCTCTTCCCAGACAAGCACATTCTGCTACACACTGTCCTTTCCCAGTTATTTGGATTCTAATTTTGCTTTCTGTCTTAGTTTTCTGCATCAGCACGTCGCACAGACTTGCCCATGGTGGGCCACACAGAAGCACATGCGTTATCGAAGAACCTGACATCCACACACTCTAGCGTTGAGAAACGGTAAGCCAACGTAAAAAATTAATTTAGGGTAATAAATACACCCAAACAAGAAATCAGTTTTACATTCCCCTTCGTTTTTAACCCAGAAGATGTTTCAAAAAGGAAGCACAGCAGACACTGGTTGGTTTCAAACATTTCTCCCTGCCTTCTAAAGCTTTCGTCCCACGCCGGTCTGTGATGCTGCGTTATTCCCAACCCAACAATTTTGTGTTACCAAATATGCTACTTTTCCATCTTTACCCTAAATACATTTTGTTTGGCATTTGAACCGCACATGTGCTGTCAAAAATTAGAATGTACAAATCACCATCTGTAAGTTTTCATTCTAGACTTGAGCTGGCGCTTAATACTTTTAAAAAAAAAACCCTACACCTTTTGGCTTTCATTTTTTCCTTACTAACTGGCACCATTGATACGTCACAAGTTATGAGATTAGTTTTGGCGTGTGTGCATTTATCCTCTGCATCGCCTTAAAAAGCAGGAAGGGCATAATATATATATGGTAATGAAATGCTAGTCCAGATGCTTTGAAGTTCTGAACTCTTTCTGGCCTGGATGGAGCAGAAATCTCAAATTATCCGAAAGTAGAAAGATCTTCCTTTGTATTTCAGTACTGGTAAGGTCGTACATCATAATATTTCCCCTGCACAGCAAGCTTCAGCAGTTAACCCCCCCCCCCCCCACCCCCAAGATGATAATCTTACACTGCTGGCTTCATGCACATTTTCATTCTTAATGCTGCATACCATCCTTCCAAAAGCACAAGTCATTTGCAGGTCAAACCATGGCCTGAGGTAGTACCTAATCATTATTTTTTAAATCTTCATACTGACTACACGAAGAACCTCTTTTGCTGTAAGGTTGGATTTCCATGAGCCTCTCTCCTCTCTCTCCCTCTTCCTTGTCCACAGACTTTGCTGAGTGCTCCACTGTTACAGCACAGCTGGAGGGCTTTCAGAAACTCTAGACGAGGGAGCTCATTTTTGTCTTATCTCCCCCTCATGACACTCTTGAGATTTCTGGATGATTCCAGTCCACCCGACCCAACCTGAATAGCTGAGACAAGTCTTGCTACACAATATATAACTGCTGCAACATCAGGACGCAGACCTCCAAGTTTGCACATCTCCCCCCCCCCCCCCCCCCAGGAGTTTCTCCTTTCTCCTTCCTCCAGCTCAGCAGGAACTAGAGCTGGGATTCTGGCGCACTATGATCCTTCATTCAAAAGCACTCCGGGAGCGTTCCCCTTATTTAACTGTTCCCAGTCCGGTCATTGTAGCAACAGTCCTGAGGCTGGGGAAATATGCGCCAGGGGTTCCTGCTGAAAACCTGTATCACGGGCTCCAAATTCCGGCTACCAGATGTCATCCTTAATATGACCAAGACTCCTTCCCTCCCCAGGGGCTACGAATGCTGCCTTCGCAGCACCTCCAGCTCTGGTGGATCCAGATCTTACAATCAAACCGGGAACCTTCTGTACGGAAATGTACAGCACTTGCCACTAAGCAGCCGGGCTGGCCCAACTTTGATCCACATCTTATGTTTAAATATTTTTATTGATTTTAGAAAAAAAAACAAATACAAACATTCTCCTAGGAATGGTTGAGACCTTACCCATTATCCAGGAATACAATTGAAAAACACTCAAATTATGAGCAGAGTATATAACAAAAGACAAAACTTCTTGTTTCCATTCCTCCCTCCCAAATCACATTCTCTGTCCTGCCAATATTCAATATTTATTGTTATGAGTATTATCCAGTGGATTCAGCTTATGTTGTGGATATATCATTAACAATTCTTCTGCAAATTACATGTGGCAGGGTTTGAAAATCCATGTCCCACACCTTCAAGAAAGTAGCCTTAGTTTTCAATAAATCACAGACTACAATATACTTTTCCATGACACACAGGTGAAATACAGCATTTCGTACTTGAGTGATGGTAGGCAGTTCCGGTGTCAGCCATCTTTGCAAAATTGCCTTCTTTGCAAGTAACAACACCTTCTTGCACCATAAATGCACAAAACTGGTATGAAAGGGCACTCTGCTTAAATCAACAAAATATAATCTGCAGACCAGGGTATACGGGACCCAGTAACAGAAAAAATATATGTGAGGACTTTGTGCCAAAAATCTTGGATTCGCTTACACGCCCAAATTTGATGACCAATACTCTCTAAATTATTCCCATACTTCATACAGAGATCTGACTCAGCCAAGTGCATGTCCTTGGCCCATTTCTGAGAGATATAGTAACAGATGAGAAAACTTATATTGAGTCTCTTTCAAGTCCAGGTTACTAATTAACTGTTGAATACGCCTAAAATGATCCCTATAAAATTTGACAGATAAAGTAATGGTTAAGTCATCCTGTCAGCAACCGTGGCATACCAACATTCTTTTTTAAAAAGGTGTAAAACCCCGAAATAGTATGGCGAGAGGGATCCTCCTGGTCAAAAAGTTCCAATAAAAAGCCTCTATTTTCAAGTAGCGCTTCCTGCTTATTTAAAGAACCAGCAGAATGTCTCGCCTGCAAGTATGCAAAATAATCGTTCCATTCTATTTGAAAAGTACGTTTTAAGCCCTGAAAGCTAACCATTTGAACATTATCTCCAACAATGTGACACATTGTCTGAAGACCAAGGGTAGCCCATCTTGCAAAGACCTTAGATCTTACTCCCGGCTGGAAGGTCAAATTACCCACAAGTGGGAGAAAATGAGAAACTCTGTATGTTAATTTTAATTGCGTGCATAACCATCTCCATGTTTTTAATAAAGGGAACATGATTACATTCTGCTGCAATCGCACCGAGATTTTAGAGGTATAATTATGCAGCAAATAACTGAGATCTAATCGATAGACTAATTCTTGCTCCATCTCCCGGGGAGTATAAAACCTCGGGTTCATCACCCAATCACCCACATGCCGTAGCAAACAGGCAATACTGTACCACCATAAATTTTCCAAACCCATTCTCCCCTCTTTCCACTGCTCCATCAAGGTATGGAATGCAATGCGCAGTTTCCTATGCTTCCATAGAAATAACCTAATCAATGCCTTAACCCTTTGAACTTCTTGTGTTGTGAGAAAGATAGGTAAAGTCTGCAATAAATAAGGCCATTTTGGCAAAATGACCATTTGAAATAAATTAACCCGGCCAAATAACGAAAGGATAAAGTCTCTCCAATTCAATAACAACTGCTTAGTGTCTTCATATAGTCTTGTATAGTTTACTGTGTGTAATGTGGAAGTATCTTTACAAATGGTTATTCCTAAATACTTAATTGAATCTTCAGCCCATTTCATAGGAAATGGCTGTCCAAACTGGGTCACTACTACATCTTGTAATGGCAAAGCTTTAGACTTGTGAAAGTTCATTGTAAGTCCTGCCAATGTTGTGTGTCCCGCTTGCGCCTGACCTGCTTACCCTTCTTCCATGCCAGCCAGTCTCGGGACGGCCGCCTTCATGTCTGCCGCCAGCTCCACTCGGTCATGGCGTTCTGCGGCAGCATTCCCCGACGCTTCACCTCCCAGTTCCAGCCAGGCCTCACGGCGGGGCTTGGCGTCCTCCGTGGCATTGGCCCCACCCCTAGGCATGCATGTGCGGACTGACCGCCCTCTTAAAGGGCCAAGGGTGGATCCCAGCTCTGCGGCGCACCCAGATTGATCCCTGTACAAAAGAAGTGCCTCACATCACTTCCTTGCCTTGGCAATTGGGTCGATCGCCTAGTGATAGCAAGTTTGCCTTCCTGCATTCCGGTCTCTCTGTTCCAGTGTCTCCTGTATCTCCAGTTCCAGTGTCTCCTGGTCTCCTGTTCCAACGTCTCCTGTGTCTCCCATTCCAGCATCTCCTGCTCCTTTGTTTCTCCATCCATGGTAGTACCCTTCAGATTGATCTCACAGTACTGACCTCTGCCTGTTCTTGACTACTCCATGATTGCTGCCTGCCCTGACCTCTGCCTGGAACTCTGACTATTCTTGATTGCTGCCTGCTCTGACTTCTGCCTAGAACACCGACTATTCTTGATTGCTTCCTGACCTGATCTCTGCCTGGAACACTGATTACGCCCAGACAGACCTCTGTTACCGACCCTGCCTGGCTAACCATTCTGCATAAAGACTCTGGCATTGATTCTCGCTATACATTCGGACACTCTATTCTGGCCTCCTACGACCTCTGGACTTTCTTATCTGAGCACTGACCGCGCACCCTTGTTCGTGGTGGACACACCCTTGAACTTTCTCTCTAGGAGATCCTGTAAGGCCCACCTAAGACCAGGCGGCTCGGGTAACCAAGGGCTCAACCTGAGGGAAGCCCAGGGTGCTATTGGTGAAGCTACAGCTAGCCTGTCTCCTCCTGTGCTCCGCATCCTGGTGGCAGGCGCTCTCCTGGTCCGAGCAGAGGGCTGTACCAATCCTGCACCAGGCCAAGGGTCCACTCCCAGGGCAACAGCCAAAGAACCATACTCTTCAAATTTCTTTAAAGTTTCAGTAAAAGAAGGAACCGGATTAGTAATATGAAGCAATATGTCAAGTGCAAAGGTGGCCGATTTGAAAGGACAAGTCGCCCGGGATCCAATGGGAACTCCCTTTATACCCGTATTTATCAAACGTTTCCTAAATAAAGGTTCCAATGAGAGGATAAAAAGGGCAGGGGACAATGGGCAACCCTGTCTGGTTCTTCAACCTATAGGGAATGGCTCCAAGAGGGATCCATTCACTAAGATAGAAGCCTTGGGTTGTCTATATAAGGCCTTCACTGTGCATAAAAAGTAACCCATTATTCCATAACTCTGTAATGCTTCTAGCATAAAAGTCCAATCTACCTTGTCGAATGCCTTTTCTGCATCAAGGCTTAAAACCAGGGTGGGGATTTGACACTATCGACTCGCTTCCATTGAAAACACCAATCTACGTACATTAAATACCAAATGTCTGTTCTTAACAAACCCCCACCTGGGAGTTGTTAATCAAAGCTGGTAAAAATTTAGCTAGTCTGTCTGCCATTAATTTGGCAACTAACTTGAGGTCAAAATTCAACTGGGAGACTGGACGATATGACTCTGGGTAATGAGCATCCTTTCCAGATTTCAATTTAACAGTAACATGAGCCACGTTTGAGAAATAGGAGGGCATTTCATTAGTTATCAAATCTTCTACCAGTCATAGGCAGAACAATTTGGACCTGCAATAATTTATAGAATTCAGCAGGGAGACCATCTGGACCGAGGAATTTCATAAGCTGGCCCTTCTTAATACCCTCCTGAAGATCTGCAGCCATTATCAGGGCATTTAGTTTTAATACCTGCTCTTCAGTCAATTTGAGCAAACCTACTGTCGCTAAAGTATCTGCGCAGAGCATTAATATCAGTTGCTTGAGTCGAGTACAATTTAGAATAGTAATTTAGAAAAACTTTACATAAATCGGAATTTGAATGTACCATCCTACCTGACGATCCGTCATAGCTATAATGAAACAAGTTTTCCCCCACCCTTTAACTTGCTTTCCATTAATTTCCCAGCTTTGTTCCCATAATGAAAACATTTATACCTGTAATACATCAAGCCTTTCTTGGCTTTCTGATGCAATAAAACATTAAGGGCAATCTGAGCTTCCAAAAAGTTTGCTTTTGTAACCTTGGCAGGATTTTGTTCATATGTTCTCTTCGCTTTCTGCATTTGACGTTACAAATTAAAAATGTCCCTATTAAGTGCCTTTCGCTTAGCTGCCATATATGAAATTATTTCCCCTCTTAGCCACTGTCTTAGCTGTTTCCCAAAAGAGCAATGGCTGATCTTTATGTCCCCCCATTTGTCTCTAAATACATCTCCCTACACTTTTAAAAAAAATCACGAAAGAACTGTCAGAACTGTCAGAAAAAAACTGAAAGGTGCAGCTGCAAAGGTTAAAAGTGTTCAACAGGCTTGGACATTGTTTAAAAATACAATCCTAGAGGCGCAGTCCATATGTATTCCACGCATTAAGAAAGGTGGAAGGAAGGCACAACGATTACCGTCATGGTTAAAAGGTGAGGTGAAAGAGGCTATTTTAGCCAAAAAATCATCCTTCAAAAATTGGAAGAAAGATCCATCTGAAGAAAATAGGATAAAACATAAGCATTGTCAAGTTAAGTGTAAAACATTGATAAAACAAGCGAAGAGAGAATTTGAAATGAAGTTGGCCATAGAGGCAAAAACTCATAATAAAAACTTTTTTAAATATATCCAAAGCAAGAAACCTGTGAGGGAGTCGGTTGGACCATTAGATGACCGAGGGGTTAAAGGGGCTCTTAGGGAAGATAAGGCCATTGCAGAAAGACTAAATGAATTCTTTGCTTCCGTGTTTACTAGTGAGGATGTTGGGGAGATACCAGTTCCGGAGTTGGTTTTCAGGGGTGATGAGTCAGACGAACTGAACGAAATCACTGTCAACCTGGAAGATGTAGTAGGCCAGATTGACAAACTAAAGAGTAGCAAGTCACCTGGACCGGATGGTATGCATCCCAGGGTACTAAAGGAACTCAAAAATGAAATTTCTGACCTATTAGTTAAAATTTGTAACCTATCATTAAAATCATCCATTGTACCTGAAGACTGGAGGGTGGCCATTGTAACCCCAATATTTAAAAAAGGCTCCAGGGGTGATCTGGGTAACTATAGACCAGTGAGCCTAACTTCAGTGCCGGGAAAAATAGTGGAAACTATCCTCAAGATCAAAATTGTAGAGCATATAGAAAGACATGATTTAATGGGACACAGTCAACATGGATTTACCCAAGGGAAGTCTTGCCTAACAAACCTGCTTCATTTTTTTGAAGGGGTTAATAAACATGTGGATAAAGGTGAACCGGTAGATGTAGTGTATTTGGATTTTCAGAAGGCGTTTGACAAAGTCCCTCATGAGAGGCTTCTACGAAAACTAAAAAGTCATGGGATAGGAGGCGATGTCCTTTCGTGGATTACAAACTGGTTAAAAGACAGGAAACAGAGAGTAGGACTAAATGGTCAATTTTCTCAGTGGAAAAGGGTAAACAGTGGAGTGCCTCAGGGATCTGTACTTGGACCGGTGCTTTTCAATATATATATCAATGATCTGGAAAGGAATACGATGAGTGACGTTATCAAATTTGCAGATGATACAAAATTATTCAGAGTAGTTAAATCACAAGCAGACTGTGATACATTACAGGAGGACCTTGCAAGACTGGAAGATTGGGCATCCAAATGGCAGATGAAATTTAATGTGGACAAGTGCATGGTGTTGCATATAGGGAAAAATAACCCTAGCTGTAGTTACACGATGTTAGGTTCCATATTAGGAGCTACCACCCAAGAAAGAGATCTAGGCGTCATAGTAGATAATACATTGAAATCGTCAGCTCAGTGTGCTGCAGCAGTCAAAAAAGCAAATAAAATGTTAGGAATTATTAGGAAGGGAATGGTTAATAAAACGGAAAATGTCATAATGCCTCTATATCGCTCCATGGTGAGACCACACCTTGAATACTGTGTACAATTCTGGTCGCCGTATCTCAAAAAAGATATAGTTGCAATGGAGAAGGTACAGAGAAGGGCAACCAAAATGATAAAGGGGATGGAACAGCTCCCCTATGAGGAAAGGCTGAAGAGGTTAGGGCTGTTCAGCTTGGAGAAGAGACGGCTGAGGGGGGATATCATAGAGGTCTTTAAGATCATGAGAGGTCTTGAACGAGTAGATGTGACTCGGTTATTTACACTTTCGAATAATAGAAGGACTAGGGGGCATTCCATGAAGTTAGCAAGTAGCACATTTAAGACTAATCGGAGAAAATTCTTTTTCACTCAACGCACAATAAATCTCTGGAATTTGTTGCCAGAGGATGTGGTTAGTGCAGTTAGTGTAGCTGGGTTCAAAAAAGGTTTGGATAAGTTCTTGGAAGAGAAGTCCATTAACTGCTATTAATCAAGTTTACTTAGGGAATAGTCACTGCTATTAATTGCATCAGTAGCATGGGATCTTCTAGGTGTTTGGGTAATTGCCAGGTTCTTGTGGCCTGGTTTGGCCTCTGTTGGAAACAGGATGCTGGGCTTGATGGACCCTTGGTCTGACCCAGCATGGCAATTTCTTATGTTCTTATGTTCTTATGATCTTCTGTGAATCTCCACAATCTTTGAGAAGCTACTGGGCGGAATCCCATCAGATCAACCCAAACCATAGACTGATCTGACAGGAAGCAGGTAATATTTCTACAACACTCACTAAATAGAAAGAAGCACCATCAAGCAATAAATAATCTAAACGGAAACACATATCATGTGCCCTTGACACATGTGTGTACTCTCGTGATGAAGGACGACGTGTTCTCCAAATGTCCACAAGATCAAGCTGATGGCATAAGAAATAGACCCCTAGTAACTTTTTCTGTTTACTCTCGGAACTCAGAGATGTCTTATCTAAAATCTGATCATGCAAGTAATTAAAATCTCCACCCACTAATAGGGTAGTCTGTGCTTGATCTAAGAGTATTTTATAGATTTTTACAAAGAAGTTATGATCATAGACACTGGGGCCATAAGGGTTACACAACACTACAGGGCACCTATATAAAGTGCCCACCACCACTATATACCTGCCTTCAGGGTCCTCAATAACCTTAGTTGCTGAAAAGGTATCCTCTTCCCTACTAAAATTGCTACCCCCACTTCCTGTGTCACTGATTGAGAAGCATAGACTTGCCTAAGTTTCACGTGCTCATCTTTTATCAAGTGTGCCTCTTGTAACATCACAATATCTGCTTTTCCTCTTTTTAAGGCTTGAAGGACTTTATACCGTTTGACCACTGAGCCTATACCAGTCACATTTCAAGTGATATATCGGACTGTAGAATTACTCATCACTGTTCAGAAAAGATATGAAACATTGCAAAAGTAGCAAAATCCTCCAGACTCCCCAGCTAGGCCTAGAGTGTTCAAAAACACAGGACCCCAATGTAACCCCAATATTTTAAAAAGGCTCCAGGGATGATCCGGGTAATTATAGACCAGTGACCCTGTGCCGGGAAAAATATTGGAAACTATTCTCAAGATCAAAATCGTAGAGCATATAGAAAGACATGGTTTAATGGAACCCAAGGGAAGTCTTGCCTAACAAATCTGCTTTGTTTCTTTGAAGGGGTTAATAAACATGTGGATAAAGGTGAACCGGTAGATATAGTGTATTTGGATTTTCAGAAGACGTTTGTCAAAGTCCCTCATGAGAGGCTTCTAAGAAAACTAAAAAGTCATGGGATAGGAGGCGATGTCCTTTCGTGGATTACAAACTGGTTAAAAGACAGGAAACAGATAGTAGGATTAAATGGTCAATTTTCTCAGTGGTTAAGGGTAAACAGTGGAGTGCCTCAGGGATCTGTACTTGGACCGGTGCTTTTCAATATATATATATAAATGATCTGGAAAGGAATACGACGAGTGAGGTTATCAAATTTGCGGATGATACAAAATTATTCAGAGTAGTTAAATCACAAGCGGATTGTGATACATTACAGGAGGACCTTGCAAGACTGGAAGACTGGGCATCCAAATGGCAGATGAAATTTAATGTGGACAAGTGCAAGGTGTTGCATATAGGGAAAAATAACCCTTGCTGTAGTTACACGATGTTAGGATCCATATTAGGAGCTACCTCCCAGGAAAAAGATCTAGGCCATCATAGTGGATAATACTTTAAAATCGTCGGCTCAGTGTACTGCAGCAGTCAAAAAAGCAAACAGAATGTTAGGAATTATTAGGAAGGGAATGGTTAATAAAATGGAAAATGTCATAATGCCTCTATATCGCTCCATGGTGAGACCACACCTTGAATACTGTGTACAGTTCTGGTCACCGCATCTCAAAAAAGATATAGTTGTGATGGAGAAGGTACAGAGATAGCAACCAAAATGATAAAGGGGATGGAACAGGAAAGGCTGAAGAGGTTAGGGCTGTTCAGCTTGGAGAAGAGACGGCTGAGGGGAGATATGATAGAGGTCTTTAAGATGATGAGAGGTCTTGAATGAGTAGATGTGAATTGGTTATTTACACTTTCGAATAATAGAAGGACATGGGGGCATTCAATGAAGTTAGCAAGTAGCACATATAAGACTAATCGGAGAAAATTCTTTTTCACTCAACGCACAATAAATCTCTGGAATTTGTTGCCAGAGGATGTGGTTAGTGCAGTTAGTTTAGCTGGGTTCAAAATAGGTTTGGATAAGTTCTTGGAGGAGGAGTCCATTAACGGCTATTAATCAAGTTTACTTAGGGAATAGCCATTGCTATTAATTGCATCAGTCATGGGATCTTCTTAGTGTTTGGGTAATTGCCAGGTTCTTGTGGCCTGGTTTGGCCTCTGTTGGAAACAGGATGCTGGGCTTGATGGACCCTTGGTCTGACCCAGCATGGCAATTTCTTATGTTCTTATGACCACACCCACCAACTAGAAAGATGCCACTGGATCAATTTTTTCCGGAAGGAACCATTTCCCCTCCTCGTTAATCCCTTGTTTTTTCCCCCTTCCCCAACCCCACCCAACTGTGATGCGTTTACCCTCCTGTTCCACTCCCTCCCCTCCCAACCAATTCCCTCAAGCCATAAAGTCAATCCTTTGTCTAAAGGTAAGATATGGCACATTGATGTGAGAAGGGAACCCCACTCCCAGTTTCACTCTTCAAACTCAGAACTAAGAAACAGCAAGCACCCATAAAGCAGACCCAAAACATATCCCATGATGAGTGCTTAAAAGAATCAAGCGACCCATGCAGTGGAAGGAAATCAATTGTCAGTAAAGATTTTTTTTTAATCAATATTCAGTCTTATTACACTTCCCTATAAACTAACCTCGATACAAAAAGTGGAAATGTATATATTCATAAAAATCATAGTATTATATAGGTGCAAACCATTCTAAAGTGAGTGAAACACCATACCCAAAAAGGGGGGTAACTGCAAAAAATAACTTCCGAGTAGAATCATCATTTATTATAGGAAATATTTTTAACACAGTTTACATCACTGTGCCCTGTAAATCAACTAAATAAAATACTTTCCTTCGAGGAGCATTGTAGAAGGAATTCAGGCATAGATAAAATGTGCGTTCTTCATTTAGTCCTCCTTCCTCATTACCTGGATAGCATGACGAAATCTAAATTATAAACTGGGAAGGCCTCTTCTTCTCAACACAAGCAACTCACTTGTAATCTGTTGCTCTGTCAGAAACAACAATCGGTTCACTGCCCAATTTTAGCTTCCAGGTGCATTTAAACATCAAACTTCACTGTAAACCTTGAGTTCACAACAAATCCAAATAACAGCCCTGAATGGGAAGCAGGCTGCGGTACATGCAAAAATTGCTGGATAGGAAAAGACCACAGAGTAAATTTGAGCATGCCGCCTGGCAGACACCATTTTTTTTACATGACAATTTTATTCAAATAAAAAGTACATAAAAATAAAGTTATATCCTCTCCATCCAGAACTGTATAGGATCTGTATGTAACTTCTGAAGAATGGTAAATCTTCTCAATGAACATCTAAAGCAAATCCTGATCAGTTACCAGATTCACTCAGCTTAACTAATAGCAATCTCTGACATGTATTGCTCCCGAGTAAGTCCCACGATGAAAAAATAACTTGAACATTTCTTATTCAAATGCCAATCCTTTTAGGAATACTATCCCATAGCTCTCTAAGGTACTTTGCTGACCTCCTCATTAGTTCAAGATTGTTCCGATGTCTCCAGGTTCAGTGTGCTTACAAATGCTTGTGAATCTGCCACAGAATCATAAATTTTAGTTTGATTCCTATAAAGTATTTTCAGCTTTTCTGGATACTGCAAGTAAAATTGAACATTCAAAGCAACCAACTTGGAGCAGACCGGTGCATACGATTTGCGTTTAGCAGATACTGTTGCTGAATAATCAGGGAAGATTAAGATCTGTGATCCCTCATATTTCAGGAGCTGATTCTTTCAACAGAGCTGTAATATCTTAGTCTTATGGGCAGAATTAAGTAGTTTCGCCAAACTGAGGACGGTTTATTTCCTGCCACTTTCCCACTCCCTAGCCTGGGTGCATGCTTAATTCTAAAGAAACATTTACTACAACATCCTGGACCCAATTCGAAACAGTCGCCTCAACCAAAATAGAATCAATAATACAGAAACTCAACCCAGCCGCACACCCCATCGACCAGATTCCCATAAAACTTCTAAAGCAAATCACAACCACAATAGCCAGACCCATATCAGACATAGTGAATATCTCACTGGAACAAGGCACCTTCCCAGATGCTCTCAAATGTGCCAGCATCAGACCAGTCCTCAAAAATCCACAACTCAACAAAGCCGATCCATCAAATTATCGACCCATATCCAACCTTCCATTCATCGCCAAAGTAATAGAAAAAATTGTCAACCACCAACTCTCCGAACACCTGGAAAACCATAAACTCCTATCACCATCCCAACTTGGTTTCAGAAAATACTTCAACACCGAACACTCCTTTTGTTCTTCACAGACCACATCCTCAGAGGCCTCAACCACGGACACTCATACATCCTCATCCTACTAGACATCTCTGCCGCCTTTGACACTGTCAACCATGAAACCTTACTAAACAGACTAAGTGACATAGGCTTAGGTAACACCACACTTAAATGGTTTAAGTCAGAATCAACACCAAGGAATCCAAACAAATTCCCCTCACCCATGGAGTACCTCAAGGTTCATCCCTCTCCTCAACCCTGTTTAACATCTACATCCTCCCCCTATGTATGCTCCTATCAGGACTAAAGCTAACATACTTCCTCTACGCTGACGATGTTCAGATTCTACTCCCCATAAAAGAAAACATCACAAACACACTAAAAACATGGGACAACCACCTCCAAAAAATAACTCACCTTCTTTCACAAATGTCCCTCAACATCAATCACAATAAAACAGAAAAACTGCACATCAACAACAAGAACATCTCAACTCTCAAACACAATGAATCATCACCTACCACAATGAGTAAAACTACCTTCACAGTCAGAGATCTCAGAGTTCTCATCGACAATGAACTCAGCATGAAGAATTACATCAACACAATAATAAAAGAGGGATTCAGATTCTCAAAAAAAAATCAAACCACTACTCTACAATCATGACTACAGAACAGTACTTCAAACCCTAGTATTCTTCAAAATCGACTATTGTAACGCCCTACTCATGGGCCTCCCAGCGAATACTCTAAGACCACTACAACTACTCCAAAATGCAGCGGCAAGATCAATCTCAAATATCAAAAGAACTGAACACATCTCACCAACCCTCAAAAACCTACACTGGCTACCCATCCCATACAGGATTCAATACAAAGTCCTAACACTTATCCACAAAGCACTATACACCGAAATATTCGACTGGATGAGCCCTGCCCTGCATTTCCAATCCATGCAGAGAACACTCTGCTCCACCAACACTGGACTCATCTCAGCATCTTCACTAAAAATGGCCCACCTAACCTCAACTAGAGAGCAATCCCTAACAATTGCAGGCCCAACAATCTGGAACAGTTTACCATCTCAACTCAGGCTCGACCCCCACAACCCTTTCATTCAAAAAGAACCTTAAAACCTGACTCTTCAAAAAAGCATATCCCACAGTGACACATCACACACCACCCCCCCCAATCAACACACACTTCACTCCCCCCACCTCACAACAGAACCTATAATGGTTAACCCAATGCGAATCAAGCCATCTGGCTACATCTACAATCAAGCTAAAGTTATCTCTGTGTCACAAAGTTACCCTTGCTCCAAATCCTTGCTGCAAAAGTACTCTTACCTCAGAGCTACCCATCTCACATGTTCACTCATGACCCAAAGTTTCCCATGTTACAAAAAATAATCATGTTACAATGTCACAATGTTACAATGTTATCCATGTTACAAAACCAATCATGTTACAATGTTGCAATGTAAAATATGAAATCTATTCCTATAGATTCCACTGTTTAAGCTGTAAACAGGTGTGATGAAACCAGTTGAACATCAGTATAGTAAAAACAAATAAACAAACAAATTAGTAAATAAATAAAGGGCCCATGGTGATCACTCAATTTTACCTCTTGCGGTAACCAAGTCTCCAAAATCTGTGATATCTCGGCATCTGGGATCGATTCCAGGAGGCCCACAAACCGTAAATTTCACTCTCCAAGACCTATTTTCAAGGTCTTCGAGTTTCTCCTCATACCTGGTCGCAATAGTCTGCAAGGCCATCATTTCTCTTTCCAAATCACATGCGCGGTCATCAAGCTTGATATTCGATTCCCTGCTGCTTGTATAAGCTTAGAGGAACCCGCCAGCATGTTAGAGAGGCCATCAAATTTATTATATATTTTTTTCAAATTTGTCCGCAAGTGCAATGGCTACAGCCTCCGCCATTTCCTGCAAACCACAATCTGGTTCTTCAGCGGTAAAAGGTGAAGAACACACCGCCACCATTTTCCCTGGTCCAGCTTTCAATTTGTCCTTTTCTTTCTTTTTCAGCCATGAGCTCATACCACCTTCCAAATTCCTCAGAATCGGCTGTACTTGCAACCACCAGATCGATATCTTCTCCAATAATCACGCTTTGCTTGGATTATACTGCAGTTTAAGTACAAGTAGGGAGTGGGGTCCTGGAGCAGAAAGAAACATATTCTTTCCCTTCCACTATATCACGTGACTCCTCTTGATCCACATCTTTCCATGCTGTAAGGGGAGAGTTAGGAATCAGGCAAAATAAGGTCAAAAAGTGCAAACCACCTGCAAGGCAATTTGCTTATGGGAATTTGAACAAGCAGTCTTTTGCCAAGAGATTTAATTGCTTGCTATCTCAGCAAGAGAAATACTCAATGGAAAAAAAAACCTGTGCACGTTAAATATTGTGCAAAACCTACCACAGAGATTTTGCCCAAGACTTACATTTTAGCTTCTCACAGTGTTTTTGCTTGCACAATTTTTTTTTTTCATGTGGAATTTGATTCCCTTTCTGCAGAATGCTAAAACCATAAGCAGATGAGCTTTTCCCAAATTGTACAGGCAGAGTGGCTTACCGGTTCTTCACCCACGGTTTGTCCAACTTTTGTCTGATCCTTAAATCTGGCCATAGATGACAGCCTGCAGTCTTGTGACACTTTAATCTTTGTTTTAGGAAGCAGAGTTTGATAGAGTGTGATTACCTGGGCAAGGCAGGTTTCTGGAGTAAAAAGCAAATGTCTGTCATCATTGATTATTAACAAGACTGGAAAGGAGTGCTCCCCTATGGTGCATCAAATATCCAAAGTTATTCTTTACATTAAACACCAACATCCAAAATGTTCTTCTGAATTTGTCTGTGTCCTTTTCCATGTTACATCTGCAACATGCAAAGTTCTGAGCCTAACACTCACAGTTAGGCACTACGTTGAAAGTAAGCCTCCTTCAACAATGCAGACATGATGCCGGGATGGATGAGTTGGATTTTCACCTCCTCTCTGTGTATTAAGAGCTTCCCTTTGCTGTTCAGCAGTCCAGCTCTATCTTAAACCTGTGCTGATTTGCTGTTCAGCTTCCAGGCAGGAGCCATGAGCTTTGGTATCCCATTGGCTGCTAACACGATGGAAAGCCCTCAGTAGGTATTACCTTTCCCTGGGGGATCAAACTTGACTCACGTGCAATAGTGCCCCAGCTTCCTAGGCTGAAGCTGCAAAAACTGGGGCAGTTGATTACTGCCACCCAGACTGCCAAGAAAGTTAATTTGGCCCCTGAACTTTGTCTGCAGGGTAATCCAGATGGGCAGGTATATCTGAAGAGAATGGCAGTGACACCTGCTGGTCTACAGTGCAGGCATTATTCCATCTGTATTACTAAGTTGATACATGATGACTCCGTATGTGGTGCATATTTTTGGAAAAATGTAATGGGTGGCAAAGTGGCAGGCAGCATCAGTCTCTAACTATGAGTCAGAGTTATAGTCGGACACTTCCAAGGCTACTTCTTTAATCATTCCTCATTCTAGTTGCTTTAGCAATATAAGGCAAGAAGCTACGGTAGTGAAAAAAAGTTAGCCTTTTGGAGCCACGACATGGCCATACTGGAAGTTATAAACAGGCAGTCTGTCAGGTGAAGTTAGATAATCGACTTGCTGTGATGCTGTGAGAGCTGGTGCAATGCTGCTTGCAGTTGAACATGACGACTTGGGCCAGATATGATGAATAGGATGCTCCTGTGCTGGAGGATCTGTGGTGGTTTGGGAAAGGGCAGCCTGGGAATTCTTAGGCAATTTGGTGCCCTGCCACATTGGTGGAGAAGTATAAATGCAGTATTCAGAATATCTGCATTTACCTACAGAGCTGAGGCACAACTGCCAGGCCCATTTGCTCCTTAGTAGACTGTGTTCTTCATGCCAAGGAGACTGGGCTCTCCATGGGGACAGTGTTGTGTCACTTAGTTGGGCTGCCCTTCTCAAAATAGGTTGGAGCGATTCAACTAGGAGCTTTGTGGTAAGGAAGCTCATTGTGGGATGGGCTAGGGAGGTATCTGGTTAAGCTCTAGCATGCACTGCCCCAGATCTATCTATTGCTTTTTTGAAACAGCCCCCTTCCGACTGGCTTTCTCCCTGATCTTCTTAAAGGCTCTTCAAAACTTGTAAGCAAGATATGGGTGGGGGTAGGCTGACAATGAAATAGGTTTCTGAAAAGTAGGAAATTCTGGTTTGAAGTGTATACATTCAAGATATACCAAATGTGGTAGGGAACTTGACTACTCATGCGGGCTACTGTCCTTCTAGTCACATACATTCAGGCCGATTCAGTAAAAGTCGCGGGAGAGCGGGGAGGGCCGGCTCACCCAGCGCGTGCACAGGCCACTCTCCTGTGCGCGTGATTCAGTATTTAAATGAGGGCCCGCGGGGTAAGGGGTAAAGCTAGCGCGTCGAAAACGCGCATCCAAACACGAGTTAACAGTGCGCTCCACCAACGCGCACTGTACTGTATCGGCCTGATTGTGAATAAAGTACAGGCTTATCTCACATGGAGGCTTAAGGATGGCAGGCAGCTGCTAGTGCAAAAAGATGTAATCCAATTCACTTTATATAAGTTCACAGAGGTTTATAAGAGGATTCTGTTAGTTGTGGACCTGGATTTGTGCAACTTTGGAACACATTCCTTCTGGTATATAGAAGTGGCCATCTGTTCAGTGGTGTGGGGATTCCCACATTTGTGCAGACTGGGAAACAGTAGTCAGCATGCTTCTTGTATATCCAGGTAGATAAAGGGCAGCCATCATGAAACAAACACATCTGGAAGGCCTGGATAGCTGGCAACTCGTGTGTCTCTTAATTAGGAAAGGTGGCATGCTGTAGGTCTAATGGGCAGCATCTCAGCCAGGTGGCAAAAGGTGCACAAGTTTATTGGATAGGTACAGGAGGAATCGGCTATTCTGACTCTCCTGTAGCAAGCCGAATTCCAAGCTCTTCCCAATGTGCTGGTGATATTCCTTGAAGGGCAATAACCTGGGCAGGATTGTCAGCAAATCTGTAAGAGATGTGTATATCTCTATTCAAAATTTACAAAGCATCATGAATCAATTCTGTGACCTTGTCGAAGAATGCAGCTTAAAGAAATAAATACCAGCTTTAGCATATTGGTGCATATTACAAAATTAACAATGAGGATCTAATTATAGATAGAACACGTCTCATGATGAAAGACACACTTCTTTTTAAAGGCTCACTTAGAAACCTACGTTCAACAAATACTGGGCTTCTCTTAACTTCTTCACCAAGAATGATACACCATCAATTTACAAGAGAGCGTGCTTTTTCCATTGCAGACCAGCTTTATAGCAACAAACGCAAGGAGTAGAATTGGTATAAAAATGGACTTTATTGAGTCTTGCCCGACTCTGGCCGAGTTTCGCTCAACGAGCTGCCTCAGGGGCTTAAGAGCCACTTGAGTTGGCTCAGATTAGCATGGATCTCTCATATCATACTTAGAGAAACATTCATCAGCAAAAACTGACTACTCGCTGCTCCTGAGGCAGCTCGTTGAGCAAAACTCGGCCAGAGTTGGGCAAGATTCAATAAAGTCCATTTTTATACCGATTCTACTCCTTGCGTTTGTTGCTATCAGCCATCTTGGATCGGTTGCCGGTTTGTTTTCTAGGACCAGCTTTATGGAATACTTTACCCACAGAAATAAGACTTGAAGAAGCTACTAAAACTTACAAGAAAAAAATAAAAACTTGGCTTTTCAATAAAGCATTTACAATGTCTTAAGATCAATACCCCCCTCTTTCACTTTCAATTATACCTTCCCCTTTACTTCCCTTTTTACCATCCCCCTTCCTTTTATTTTATCAATCACTACAATCCTTAACCCATCCTTCTCTTGTTTCTCCCTCTTCTCAACCCCCAATCATTCACTGATCACACTCCTATTTTTAACATATATGATAATTATATATTGTAGTACATATCCCATTTTTTCCCCTCATTTGTTATATTTTATTACATTGTATCCATTTTTTTTAAGTTAAAATTGTTTTATGTAAACCGACGTGATGGCATTAGCTGAATATCGGTATATAAAAGCAAATAAATAATAATAATAATCATGTGAAGCAGGCAGTTAGCTGTGATGCGCAAAGGTACAATTACATGTCACAAAAAATGGAACCAGTCTGATGCTCATTTTTGGCTCTCTTTCAAAACAGGAGCCCTGTATCCTCCCCCACAGGGACGTCCTGGCAGCACCGTGCAAGAAGAGGAAGGAGGTTTATGTTTAGAACAAGCCGGATAAGCCTGCATTTCTTCCTAGACTTCAGACCGGGCACGTATACTGGCAGAGGGAGAGGGGGGAACATGGTTAACCCTGCTTCCCACATAACGACAACGTCACAAGATTAAGCTTGGGAACTGACTCGCAAATGACTGAGGTTCCCAGAGGGTGTGTGTGTGTATTTATAATCACTAGAAGACATCTCTGCTCAACAGACCTCTTCCTCCTACGGACCTCATCAGGTGACAGACAATGCCCATGTAATAAAAGCGATGAAAATAATCGTGTTCATAAACCCCCACAAAATAATACACTGGGGGTGGGGGTTGGTAGTGTTTCTGAAATTATTTACTGGATAAAGGAACAGTTCGAACACATGTCCTGAATCCACTGTCTGTGACTCTAACAGCATGACATCATGCCGCGAAATGCCATTTTTTTAATGAGAAAACACAGTTAAAAAAACAATCTGGATTCTAAGTTTCTTGAATTGGTGAAAAATAAAATCCCCAACCATGCTCGGGGAAGGCCGGCTCGGCTAAAATAGGAAAAGATTCCCCAGCGGGAAGCAGGGCTGGTGACCTACATCCCCCAACACCCTATTCCCGAACGAATCTCATCCTGTCTGTGAGAACATACCAGATAAACATAAGAACATAAGAACATGCCATACTGGGTCAGACCAAGGGTCCATCAAGCCCAGCATCCTGTTTCCAACAGTGGCCAATCCAGGCCATAAGAACCTGGCAAGTACCCAAACACTAAGTCTATTCCATGTTACCATTGCTAATGGCAGTGGCTATTCTCTAAGTGAACTTAATAGCAGGTAATGGACTTCTCCTCCAAGAACTTATCGAATCCCTTTTTAAACACAGCTATACTAACTGCACTATCCACATCCTCTGGCAACAAATTCCAGAGTTTAATTGTGCATTGAGTGAAAAAGAACTTTCTCCGATTAGTTTTAAATGTGCCACATGCTATCTTCATGGAGTGCCCCCTAGTCTTTCTATTATTCGAAAGAGTAAAAAACCGATTCACATCTACTCGTTCTAGACCTCTCATGATTTTAAACATCTCTATCATATCCCCCCTCAGTCGTCTCTTCTCCAAGCTGAACAACCCTAACCTCTTCAGCCTTTCCTCATAGGGGAGCTGTTCCATCCCCTTTATCATTTTGGTTGCCCTTCTCTGTACCTTCTCCATCGCAATTATATCTTTTTTGAGATGTGGTGACCAGAATTGTATTCAAGGTGCGGTCTCACCATGGAGCGATACAGAGGCATTATGACACCGCAGGACCCTCCATTTTATTAAAAAATTCAAGGGCAAGTCAGTGAATCCCATCATCGCAGAAAGAAGACGACAAAATTATGTAAAAAAAAAAAAAAGGAATATCGGTGATCTCCTAGAAGCAAAATGGCCAAGCAGCATCAGAAGGGATTTCCACTTATCAGGAATTCCTGTGCACAACCAGTTTCAGCTCTGGTTAAGTGGAACAGACTGGCGCATGGGGGGGTGGGGGAGAGAGGCAGGCTAAAAACAACTTTTGAAAATAGCTGTTCATTTCACCTTGAACAATTAATTGGTCTTAAGTAAAAAAAATTAAAAAAAAATGGTGAGAACGGAATTTATTGTTCTTTCATGTCGCAGCATGACAAATTACAGCTACATTATAAAAACAATTACAGAACTGATCATTTCAATTAGTATTTAATCTTACACATCTCATAAAGATTTAGTAAAATGGCAAATTAAATGGCAGAACACTCTAGTTAATTCTAGCCAGATAGGAGTAATTAGAAAAGAAGTTGTTGCGGTCATTTTAATTACTCCTATCTGGCTAAAGATTTAGGGGTCGATTTCAAAAATGGCGCCATGGCAGCCATGTGCGCACGGTTCCCGGTAATGCTCATACGTGTGAGATAAAATCTGATGGCCGCTTGCGCATGTGCGGCAAAGTTTCCCTACATATGCGCGGCGATGCAATCGGGCCTCCCCCAGTTCCCTCCCAGTCCGCTCCAATTAAGGAGCGGACTGGGAGGGAACTTCCCTAACCCCCTACATAACCTTCCTCCCTCTTCCCCTCTCCTCCCTGACCCCTGACCCCTTCCTGTCTACTTCCTTTCATTATTTACTCCTCCTCTGGAGCAGAAGTAATCCGCGTGTTGGCCGGCTGCTGGGGCGCGCGCCTCCCCAGGACAGCGTGGAATGGTGCTGTCATGGCCTGCCCCTTTGGAGAGGCCCGGCATTTGTGCGTGTACCAGGGTTTGCACGTGTGGCTGGACTTGTTTTAAAATGCGCGCGGTGCGCGCAAGGCCCGGCCATGTGCATAAACCCCGGTTTTTTTTTTTACGCGCGCGGGCCTTTGAAATTCCAGGCTATAGTGTCTAATTACCAGTACCAGATGGCTGGTACTCATTCATAGACGATTCAGGCACAATGTTGTTTACTTATACATATTCTTCTTTAGTTTAATTGTTCCTGATAAGAAAACACCATTAATAATTATCAAAGCACGCTATTAACAAGTGGTGTTGCCAACTCAGCAGTCCTCCTTAAAAAAATGGCCCAGCCCTTCTCCAGCTCCCCCCCCTCCCCCCCATGTGCCTTCCCACCTAGGAAGAAGTTGTGGAGTGACCCCCCCCCACTCTGGCTGCTTTCAGGGAACAGCAACAGCAGCTGGGCCTGTGAGTGCTGGGGAATGTGAAGCGGCATTGCCTTACAGTCCTCATGGCAGTCCCATCTGCCACAGGAGCTTGCTGTCCGAAAAGGAAAGAGAAGGAGCAGTCTCTGCACTCTTTACCTGACAGCAGCAGGATTCAGGGAGGCCCTGGGGCACAGATTAGTTGAGCAGCCTGGGAGGAGCGTGGTTGAGAGAGTGGGAGAGGGTGAGGAGGCAATGTTTTCACGCAAAAACACAGGGTATCAACTTAAGAGGTGGATGTATTGTAACCTGCAGTGTTTACCGGAGTTAGCAGTCAATTCGCGCAATTTTCCTACAGCTGCAAATGAGCTCATGAGCATCCACAGAAAGATTTCTCGTGAAATATTCTGCATGCTCCCAGCCGTGGCAACGCATGAAACATTTTGCAGGCATGATGTAAAAGTGCCTCGAAACATTAAAGGGGCTGCGAGGACCATGAGATGCCATCCCCAAGGTAAATTCCTGGTAGGCTAGTGGGCCTCTCGCAGAGCAAAAAAAAAAAATTTGATTGTGGCAGGGAATCGACACATTTAAAAAAAATTATGGTTCGCCCTTCCCCTACCACTTCTGTCAAAACCCAAACTTACCTGATAGCAAGGGGGGCAGAAGCGATACCCGCTAGCTCCCCTGTTCCACTGACCACCATTTTCCAAAATGGTGTGGGGCTGACCCCATTCACTCCTACATATAAAAGGAGTGAATGGGGTCAGCCAAAGGCATCTTGGAAAACGGCGAGCGGCAGGGCAGGCATGAGTGCATATTGCTTCAGCTCCCAGCAGACCACCCCCATAACTATCAGGTAAGCTTGGGGAGTCAGGTCCAAGAGAAATGGGGGAAAACCACAGTTGGATTTATAACATTTTTTCATGGGGACTTGTAGAGGTCCCAGCACACCCAGCCCACAAAGGACTTTCCTTTACTTATAGAGGCCTTACATGGACTAATCATTACTTTGCACAAAGCCCCATTCTCTCCCGGGCTGGATCAAAAAATAACTACACTTCTTTGAGATGCAGTCGTTATTTTTTGCAAAAACAGCCCCACCAAGCCTTTTTCATATACCTGCTTTCTCAAAATCGCCCTCTAATGAGTGTCATTGTATGATTTTGGATTGCAGCAGTTCAGGAGGGATGGGGGATTGAATATAATTTTATGTGTAGCCAAGATGCGCATGAAAATTTACTCTTGTGAAAACTACCTTTGCAAAATGTTTTCACAAAAATTGGTTTTCGCTAACAATTTTGTGCAAAATGCCCAGCATTTCACATTTCTGCATATTTCTGGGCATTGTGAGAAATGTTTCATGAGAACCCTGTCTTGTGAACACGGCTTTATCGCAGGCGTTAGGGCCCTAATGCATTTTGATAAATGACCCTTTTAGTATGCTACGATGTAATGTTACTATATTTGCATAACAGCTGTCATCAGAAAATATATTTTAGGGAAGAAGGACTCATCATTTTGTCATCTATTTTGCTATCTTGAACGCATATTTTATTAATAGTTTGGATAAAAGAGTTTTACAAAGACATAATTAATAAATATTAATGTAAAATATTTTGGGGCACACTTGCTGAGTGAAGACATTTAAAAGGAATTTTTTTTAAATTTATATTTTATTATTTTTTCAAATAATTATGACATAAAAACTGTCAATACAAATATGATCCATCGTTAACAAGCATAAGATCAAAGAAATTATATAACACAAAGAAGAGGTAATAAATACCATAAACATTCTAAACAATGGAGATCATGTGTTACCATGTAATATTACAGTATACATCTTTATTTTGAGCTATGTAAAGGTAATAAGTCTATTAATAAATGAAAGTTTCACACTCATTTATCTATACTAATAGCTGCTAATTGGTTTTTATTACCTCCAATTCATTTTTTTTGATTCTAAGAATCTTTTTAAATCTCCTGGTTCATAATATATGTATCTCTGATTTTCAAATCTCATTATACATTTAGCAGGATATCGAATGAGAATTTGTGCACCTACTTGCTCTGCTAGATTTTTCAAGACTAGAAATTCCTTCCTTCTACGCCGGGTTGTTTTTGCAATATCCGGATGGATCCATATTTGATAATCACAGAATTTAACTGATCTATTGCGCAAGAATAATCTCAAAACTGTATCCCTATCAGAGGGGAAAACAAATTTAACTAAAACTGTTCCTTTCTTCTCATACAATAGGATCAGATGAGGATTCCAATAATTCTGAGACGTTTAAAGGGGATATTTGTTCCTCAATTACAGAGGTAGATGCTATAAAATATATCTTAGCAATAGTAGGAAGAACATCTAATGGTATTTTTAATATTTCCTTTAAGTATTTCTTAAACTGGTCCTTTAAAGTTGAAATCTTAATAAAGGAAAGTTAACTATTCTTAAGTTTCAATACCTGTTTTCATTCTCTAGTCTTTCTAAATTTCTAGCATGAATAGTCTCCCCTTGTATTATATTTGCTTGTACTTTCTGTACTTGAGAACTTTTTTGTTCTAATTCTACCAACTGCGTTTTTGGTTTAACTAAATTTTCTTCTAATTTTTAACACTCTAAGGGATGTTTTTGATCACAAGAGATCCGAGGAATAAAATAGCAGACACTGTGATTTATTTTAGATCACCAGTGGATTTATCAAGAGCAAGATTAATCTCTAAAGTGGAATCAGTGGAGGCGTGTTACAGTCCTTCAGCATATTCTGTATGTCCGTGTGATTAAATATACTCTCAGCATCTTATAACTTCCCTCATGTACCAAAGGAACTGTTAGTGTTAAGCAGGTCGTGTGATATCTTGGTTTTCCTTAAAATAATCTGGCTGTATATTTGAGAACAAAATGAGGAAATAACAATAGAAGGGATTAGGTAGCCATAGGTTATCTGACTAGGAAAGAATGCTGCCATTTTGATAATTTTTTTTTCCTGGACTTGGAAAAATGACCACTAGAGGATGATAAACTGCAGGCTTGTTAGAATGTGCTGACTTTTTTTTTTTTCCTTTTTTCCTTTTCTCACAATCATCATGCACAAATTAAGAAGCACAAAGCTCCTAGGCACTTAAGATTAAGTAATAGTACATTGATGACTGATGTCTGCCAAGCTTCCTCAGGGACGGCATAATGTGAGTGCAATATATCATTTAACAAGTTGAACACTATTTTTGATACGTTTAAAATTATGTACCACATTCTTTTCAAATAATTACTAGGAAAGTTAGCAGCCTGAAAATATGTGGGAGATATATTCAGAGCTGTAAGGTAGGTGATAGATTGAACTTGTAAGCTTTGGTTACAAGCAATCTTCTGGATTATGGAAACATTCATTAAAAAGCACTTTTTTTTTCCAGTTTGTGCAAAAAAAAATTATAATTTTGTGGCTGAACAGTGAATTAAAGACATGTCTTCATAGATTTCTGAAGATTTAATAACCACATATATATTCTTTGGTGGCGTGGGAGCCTGACTCAAGTTTGTGGTCATTCTTTAATGGTTTTATAAAAGGATCTGACAAATTTGATCTCTAACTGTAAGCTTCAGAAGAAAACAGGGCAGTTATTTTAGTCCCTCCATTCTCCTAATCAGAATAAAACTGTCATTCATGCCTAGCACACAGACTCTGGGGGTGGGGGAAGGAACATGCGTGTGCCAGCAGGACCGAAACTGTTGCCAAATATGAGTTTCTATCCAGTTTCAAAGTGGATTTCTTTCCCATTATGGTGGATTGTAAATTTTGCTGAAATCATGAAGCCAGAGACCTAGTAAATGCAGATACAGCCTCAATATCCTCTTTAGCATTTTCCTAAAACTTAAAGCTCGAAGTTCCACTGATTACAGGTTCATTAACTGTAAATTTGAATGTGTGGTAGGTAAGAGGGAAAGGAAACAAAAGCTCCATAATTTTCTCCCTATTAGAAATCCAGGAGGGGTAGAAAGAAACACTGTTTGTCTTGTCCAAGGGGAAGAGTTGTTTTCCTGCTAATTAGCACAAGAAGCTGAGCCGAAGATAAGCTGAATTTACACAACAGAGTGGAGCCAATCCTCTTGCTTCAAACCGCCTAATCTCTGATGCAGCACCACAGCTGTAAACTGTGTGCGAATTCTGAATTCTCAGTTTAGCGCCTGTGAAGGCCTCACTCCATGCTTCCTTTACCACCTCGCTCACATTTTGTTGCCGGGTCTCCGATCCATTACTATACCTCTTCCTTTGGTGAAACTATCCTGCTTTGCAGACGTGAGACAAGCCACTGACCTGAGATATTTCAGTGCTTGTGTGGCAGAATCCAGACAGATTCGGAGGCTTTAACACTCCTCACAGGCCGACGCACAGCTTTACCCGCATTCGAACGCTCGTGCTGCGTGCGTGAACCTTACCGCCGACGCAGCGGGAGGTTTCACACTCACAAAACGTGTGCTCTAAAATGGGAGCACCACTTGCATGGCAATCCCAGGCAAGAGATGGGAATCAATCAATAACCCGGGTTTTCTTCACGTTGGAAACAATAACTCCTGGGCACAAAAAAATCTAAAAAAAAGAAGTCTTTCCCGCTCTGCCGCTACTCAACAGAATAAGTATGAACTTTATCTTGCTAGAGGGCGGCAGCTAACTGCAGCCAGATAACCAGGTAAGAATGATTTATCAAACTATCTTTTTTTTTTTTTTGTTGTCTGCGTGGTCTCTTTCTTCCCCCTACCTTCTTCAGAGTTAAAATGTGTGTTTGGCCTGTGCCAAACACACATTTTATAGTTAACTGGCTTTTCAAACTCCCGATGCATTAGCATAGCATTAGCTTACTCTATCTGGACTTTAAAATTTTTTTAATCTAAGCGTTACAACTGTGCACTGAAAACCAGCGCACACTTTTTTAATCTTTTTTTTAACACTTAGATTATTGTATCGGCCTGTCAGATTTTATTCAGAAAGACAGAGAGTATTTACAGGCCTGCTACTGTGGCTGCTTCCTAGCACTGACTGCTTCCTGTAGCGTGCCCTCTGACCAGATGCAGATCTGCTGGAGGATTGCTATACAGGATGCTGCATTGCTCAGTTCTTTGCAGGTCACTGTTATACGTCTGCCTAGTGAAGGGGGAGGCTGTCTATCATAACATCCCCTTTCTGAGATTTGTTTAGTATAGTGTCCTTACCCTGCAAACCCAGCATCACATTAAAATTATATACAAGAAAAACACATTTTAACAAGAAGTGTAATATTGGAAAGAACTGTCTAAGAAGTGACGGGTGACTACTTTATTGTTAATTTAGTACATAATCTTTGAATCTCACAGATAGTGTAATGTTTTGTGTCTGGCAAATGGAATGACTGTTGCATTTTGGGTATTCATATTTGTATCTTTCAGTGATGTGTGGTCAGGGCCTTGAAGAGATTTGGTGAATCCCCAGCACTAAGTCACTTCAATTTATTCTTTTTGCAGCGGCCAAAGAGAAGCCCAGCAGGGCCTGAGTGGACCCTCATCCCACCATCGCTCAAGTGAGACCTAGTACAGCCATTGCAGACCCCCATCCTGTTGTAACCAAATAGAGGTCAAGTGAGACTGTGACAGACCACAATCCACCGTGGCCCAAAGAGAAGCCAAGCGGGGCCGTAATGGACTCCGTCCCGCCACGTCCCGAAGAGATGCCCAGCAGGGATGCAGCAGACCCCATCCTACAGCAGCCCAAAGAGAGGTCTGGTGAGGCTGTGGCAGACCCCATCTCACTATAGCTCAAAAAGAGGGCTGTCAGGGCTGCGGCGGACCCTATCCCATCACAGCCCGAAAACAGGCCCAGCAGGGCTGTGAAGGATCTCATCCTGCCATGGCCCAAAGAGAGGGGGAAGCCCTGAGAATGTGTGCATGTGAGAGAGTGAGAGCCTGTGTAAATGTGTGTGAGCGAGAGAGGGAAAGTGTGAGAACTTGCATATGGGTGTGTGTATGTTTGAGAGAAGGGAGTATGTGTGAGAGCATAGATTTTGTGTATGACAGAGTGAGTTTGGGAGAGAATGAACATGTGTGTATGAGAGAGAGCCTGTGTGTGTATGAGTGTATGAGAGAAAGCCTGTATGCATGTGTGTATGTGAGGGAGAACGCCTGTGTAAGTGAGAGAGGGAGTGTGTGTGAGAGCATGGGTGTGTGTATGAGAATTAACATGTATAAGTGTGAGTGTGTCAGGCTGTATGCACATATATGTGTGAGACAGCCTGTGTCACACCTAGTCTCAAACAAGCACACAGCCTCGCACTCACAATATGTGTGACAATGTGTGTGTGTGTGTGTGAGAGAGAGAGAGAATTTATGTGCATATGTGTAGGTATTAGAAAGCAAAAGAGCCTAGGTATGTGAAAGAGAGGGAGTGTGTGTGAAATCAAGGGTGTGTGTATGAGAGGAAGTGTGTATGAGAATGAACATATGTAAATGTGTGTGTGTGAGGCTGTGTGCATGTGTGTGAGACAGTCGGTGGTTGTGTCTGAGAGAGAGGGAGAAGTTGTGTGCATGTGTATGTGTGAGTGAGAGAAACTAGAAAGAACCTGTGTATGTAAGAGAGAGGGAGTGTGTGTGAGAGCATGGGTGTGTGTATTAGAGAGGGAGTATTTGAAAGAAGGAACATGTGTAAATGTGTGTGTGTGTGAGAGAGAGAGAGAATAAAGTTTGGTTCCCTTCCCCCAGTTCACGACAATCTCAAATGATTCCAGGTATGGAGATTTTAAAATCCTTATTAGTTTTAATTATTGTGTGTTATATGATGTTTCAGCTGTTTGGAAATATTTTATGGATGTTTAGGGACATTTTTTAAAATGAGTTTTAATTAATGGATATTCTATTCATCAGCTGTTTTGAAATATGTGTTCTTTTAATTAATATAGTTTTACTATTATTGATGATTTATTTATTATTATTTATTATTTTTATATACCGACATTCGATCTCAATTGAGATATCACACCAGTTTACATTCAGGTACTGTAGATATTTCTCTATCCCCAGAGGGCTTACAATCTAAGGGGCGGATTTTCAGAGCCCTGCTCGCGTAAATCCGCCCAAAACCGGGCGGATTTACGCGAGCAGGGCCCTGCGCGCCGGTAAGCCTATTTTACATAGGCCTACCGGCGCGCGCAGACCCCGGGACTCGCGTACGTCCCGGGGTTTTCGGAGGGGGGCGTGTCGGGGGCGTGTCGGGGGCGGGCCCGGTCGTCGCGGCGTTTCGGGGGCGTGTCGGCAGCGTTTTGGGGGCGGGTACGGGGGCGTGGCTACGGCCCGGGGCGGTCCGGGGGCGTGGCCGCGCCCTCCGTACCCGCCCCCAGGTCGCGGCCCGGCGCGCAGCAGGCCCGCTGGCGCGCGGGGATTTACGTCTCCCTCCGGGAGGCGTAAATCCCCCGACAAAGGTAAGGGGGGGGTGTAGACAGGGCCGGGTGGGTGGGTTAGGTAGGGGAAGGGAGGGTAAGGTGAGGGGAGGGCAAAGGAAAGTTCCCTCCGAGGCCGCTCCGATTTCGGAGCGGCCTTGGAGGGAACGGGGGGAGGCAGCGCGGCTCGGCGCGCGCAGGCTATACAAAATCGATAGCCTTGCGCGCGCCGATCCAGGATTTTAGTGGATACGCGCGGCTCCGCGCGTATCTACTAAAATCCAGCGTACTTTTGCTTGAGTCTGATGCGCAAGCAAAAGTAGGCTGATCGCGCTTCTTTTAAAATCTACCCCTAAGTTTTTGTACCTGAGGCAATGATTTTATTGATTGTTTTATGAAGAATGGTAATGTTTGTCGGGGAACACTTTGAGAGCATTGAGAACGGGAAGACATTAAGAATGTTACAGACACAGGGGCGGATTTTAAAATGAGCGCGAACAGCCTACTTTTGTTTGCGCTCCAGGCGCAAACAAAAGTACGCTGGATTTTAGTAGATACGCGCGGAGCCGCGCGTATCCACTAAAATCCTGGATCGGCGCGCGCAAGGCTATGAATTTTGTATAGCCGGCGCGCGCCGAGCCGCACAGCCTACCCCGTTCCCTCCAAGGCCGCTCCGAAATCGGAGCGGCCTCGGAGGGAACTTTCCTTTGCCCTCCCCTCACCTTCCCCTCCCTTCCCCTACCTAACCCACCCGCCCGGCCCTGTCTAAACCCCCCCCTTACCTTTGTCGGGGGATTTACGCCTCCCGGAGGGAGGCGTAAATCCCCGCGCGCCAGCGGGCCTCCTGCGCACCGGGCCGCGACCTGGGGGCGGGTACGGAGGGCGCGGCCACGCCCCCGGGCCGTAGCCACGCCCCCGTACCCGCCCCCAAAACGCTGCCGACACGCCCCCGAAACGCCGCAACGACCAGGCCTGCCCCCGACACGCCCCCCTCCGAGAACCCCGGGACTTACGCGAGTCCCGGGGCTCTGCGCGCGCCGGGAGGCCTATGTAAAATAGGCTTCCCGGCGCGCAGGGCCCTGCTCGCGTAAATCCGCCCGGTTTTGGGCGGATTTACGCGAGCAGGGCTCTGAAAATCCGCCCCACAGAGAACAGTGAAAAATAAATATGCATTGCCAAATTCCTTGACAAGTGGTCTTTTCTTATAAACTACACCAAAGTTTGAGAATTGTATTTCCTGAGAATTGTATTTTTGTGAATTATGTTTTTATAAATGTGATATATGTATGTGTGAGGATGCTGTATGAATGATGTGATTTAAGGTTTTAAAGCTTTAGGGGTAGATTTTCAAAAATACACGCGGGCATAAACGTGTGCGCGCATGTTATAAAATCAGGGGTCAGCGTGTGTGTGTGCGTGCCGATGCTCGTGGGCTTCACCTGTTCCCCCTAATCTGACCTTCCCACCCCTTCCCCTAACACCTATCCCCCCAAATTTTTATTTTATCTTTTGCGCCTGCCTGGAGGCAGGCACAAGTTGCACACGCCAGCAGCCTGCCGGCACGCGATCCTCCAACACAGCAGCAAATGGCCGTTGTGCCGGAGGCCACTGGCCCTGCCCCACACCACCCCCGGACCGCCCCTTTTGTAAAGCCCTGGGACTTACACGCGTCCCGGGGCTTTACGTGCATCGCTGGGCCTTTATAAAATAGGCATGGCATGCACAACCCCCCTAAGCGTGTAAATCCTCTGGATTTATGCCCGTAGAGCTTTGAAAATCAGCCCTTAAAGTATTTTTGTTGTATGTATTTTGTCTAATAAACATGTAACAGATTTCTAAAAAATGTTGTTATGCTATTTATGTAAAAATATTATATGTATAAGAGGATTACTCTCATTATATGTCACATGAATGTTTCTGATTTTACATTGTTGTACTGTACACATTGTTGCAGTTTCCAGTTCAGCTTTTGTCTCATGTATCTATGTATATTTTATTCTCTCTTTATTTCATATTGGGTTGATGGTATGTCCATGTTCTGCATTTGTGACTGAGGTAAGGTATTCTGCTACCACATAGATTTTGTATAGGAATCTAAAGCAGGCTGTCTTAATTTCTTTTCTGAATAGGAGGTGTACTGGTATTTTAGGACCTGATGTAATATTTGCAGTATTGCCTTTTCATAGGTATGGTCGTTACTGTTTGATTGCTGGCAGTTCGTGCTATTTTGGTATTTACTATATTGTAATTGCAATTTAGTTTGCTCATGGCTTTCTTAGGGCCAAGCCCACACCCAACACCATTACAACAGGCTTAATACTATATGAGTTCCAAGTGATTTTATTGATTTTTTTTTTTTTGCATGATTTTCTGGTTGGCATCACAGCAATGTATGAAAATATAATATACATGGTGTAATAGTTTTACTTCTGAAGACTGTACTTTGAATGTTCTTTTTTCATGTAAAATCTGTCATTTTGAAAAGATGCAGCTGCGGGAAGAGAGGACCTAGGGGAGAATGGTGAAAAGGACCTAGGATTAAAGAATTACAATTTAAATGAAAGCAAAGAAAGCTAAATATAATTTTGTGTTGTTCTTTTCACTTGCAAAGCAATACAATACTTGAATCTTTTCAGATTTCTACCACAGACACACCACAGATATAGTGGTAAAAGAGAAAATGGCAAAAACAGAACAAGCCATGCTGCTATAGAAACCTATACAGAAACTACAGAATACCTCACCTCAGTCACACATGCAGAACACAGATGGACTTTCATCAGATACCGAATAAAGGGACCATGAAGTATAAATAGCAAAGTGCAGACAAAAAAATGGAACTGGAAACCACAACAAGCTAGACTCCTGTATGCAGTGCAACAAACGAAAAACAGAAACATCACCATGCATCGTAAAACATCAAAGAACAAAATTAAGAAATATAAAACATCAATCATAATTGTAAAAACATACTAAGAAAAAGAATATTTCAAAACAGCTGACAAATAGAACATTCAATAATTAACTATATAAGAATGTTTAAAAGGTTCCCAAAAAATGAAATAGTTCAAAAGAGCAGACACATCAAACATCACTCAATAAGGATAAAAGACATTTGCCATTCTCCATACTTGGGAACTTTTGTTTCCAATCACCCTGACACTGCCAGGGATTAGCTGGGGAGGAAAGGGGTGCAAAAACTTTGCTCTCTCTCTCATATATACACATTTTCATTCTCTTGTACATACTTGTTCACACACAAACTCACACACACACTTTTTTCCCGCCTCTAGAATGCACAAGTCATGGCGGCTTC
This sequence comes from Rhinatrema bivittatum, assembly GCF_901001135.1. NCBI lineage: Eukaryota > Metazoa > Chordata > Amphibia > Gymnophiona > Rhinatrematidae > Rhinatrema > Rhinatrema bivittatum. Next base: position 483,952,442 of record NC_042616.1, read on the forward strand.
CATCATCTGCACATGCAGCAGATGGGATGATTCCTCTTTCCTCTCGGGGAGTGGGCAGATGTTGCTCCTGCTCCTTTCTTCTGGCCACATGGATTAACATTGCTCCTGATCCTTCCCTCTCATTGACCCACCCCATTCTTTTCCCACCTTTTCTCACTCACTCAGTTCCCCCTTTGCTTTCCTTCCCTCTCATGCACCTCTCCTCCTCCCTTTCCTTCCTTCCCCTCTCACTCACCATTTTCCCTCCCCTCTCACTCATCGCCTTCTCTTCACTCATAACCCCTTCCCTTCACTTCCCTTTCACTTACTAGGTTCAGTTCCCCTTTCCTTTCCTGTCCTCTCTTTTCATTAAGGAAGGGGAGGGAAGGGAAGCAATGATGAGGTAGACACAGCCGGCATCTCAGAGACCTGGTGGAAGGAGGATAACCAATTGGACAGTGCTATACCAGGGTACAAATTATATTGCAATGATAGAGAGGATCAACTTAGTGGTAGTGGTGGTGACGGGGTAATGCTTTATGTCCGGGAGGGCGCACAGTCGAACAGGATAAAGATCATAAGAGAGGCTAAATGCTCAGTAGAATCTTTATGGGTAGAAATCCCATGTGTGTTGGGTAAGAGTATAGTCCACCTGGCCAAAATGATGAGGTGGATGATGAAATGCAAAGAGAAATCAGGGAAGCTAACCAATTTGGCAGTGTAATAATAATGGGAGATTTCAATTATCTCAATATTGACTGGGTAAATGTAACATCAGGTCATGCTAGAGAGGTAAAGTTCCTTGATAGAATATATGACAGCTTCATGGAGCAATTGGTTCAGGAACCGATGAGAGAGGGAGCTATTTTAGATCCAATTCTTAGTGGAACACAGGATTTGGCAAGAGAGGTAATGATGGTAGAGCCATTTGGCAACAGTGATCATAACAATGAAATTTGAACTAATGACTGGAAGGGGGACAATATGTAAATCTACAGCTCTTAAAACTAAACTTTCAAAAGGGAAATTTTGATAAAATGAGAAAAATAGTTAAAAAAAACTGAAAGGTGCAGCTGCAAAGGTTAAAAATATACAATAGACATGAACATTATTTAAAAATACCATCTTAGAAGCACAGTTGAGATGTATTCCATGCATTAAGGAAGGCTACTGGCATGGTTAAAAGGTGAGGTGAAAAAGGCTATTTTAGCCAAAAAAAAAAAAACCAACCTTCCAAAATTGGAAGAAAGATCCATCTGAAGAAAACAGGAAAAAGCCTAAGGAGAGGCAGAGCGGGCTTGTCCTGCGCTGCCATAGATAACATGAGGCAAGCGCAGGGAGCCGTTAGGGAGAGGGGATGGGGTGGAGGTAACCCATGGAGACGGCAACGAGTCTGACTTGCTGCCTCGTCATTGGTTACCTCAGAAACAGTAGCAATTGCGCGGGTTTTATTTGCTTGCCTCAATCAGCAAGAAGCAGCAAGGCAAATGGCAGCAGCTTGTTTAGGATTGTAAAGGACATTGGAGGCGGTGGGGGGGGGGGGAGAATCTCGTGTAGTTTGGGGCTGCTACACGGTATGGCCTATGAGCAAGAGGGGGTTGGGCACCGATGCTCAGGCTGCAAGCTTACCCTCGCTGGGGTTGCAGTGGGGTAGGTGAGATGGGAGTGACATAAGAACATAAGAAGTTGCCATACTGGGTCAGACCAAGGGTCCATCAAGCCCAGCATCCTGTTTCCAACAGTGGCCAATCCAGGCTACAAGTACCTGGCAATTACCCAAACATTAGATAAATCCAATGTTACTAATACACGTAATTAGAAGTGGCTAATTTCCTAAGTCAAGTTGACTATTAGCTAGAGATGTTAATCTGAACCGGAAATGGTTCCGATTCACATCGTGAATTTTTTTTCGTGCGGCCCGATCAGGTTTTTTTTGATTGGCTGCGCCCGAGCCGATAAACAAAAATCCCACCCCGACCCTTCAAAACAGCCCCCCTAGCTTCCCCCACACACCCACGACTTAATCTTACCACCGGGACGCAGTGGTAAGCGAAGAGGATCAAGGAGGAGGAGGGGGAAAAGGGAGTGGGGTTCTTTGCATTGTTTGTATAATAAGTTTGAGGGCTCGGGTTATGTTATGTAATAAACTGCGGCCTTGTTTTAAAGCCATATAGGTAAACTGTGATTCTTGTACAAGGGGGTGGGGAGACCAATAGCGAGCTGCAAGTCTTGCTTCCCTATGTTAGCATTGTCAAGTTAAATGTAAAACATTGATGGTAGGCTAAAAGAGAATTTGAAATGAAGCTGGCCATAGAGGCAAAATCTCATCATAAAAACTTTAAAAAATATTTCTGAAGCAGCAAACCTATGGGGAGGACGGAATGACCATTAGATGATCGAGGGGTTAAAGGGGCTCTTAGGGAAGATAAAGCCATCATGGAAAGACTAAGGAGTAGATTTTAAAAGGTTGCGCGCAGGTGTACATGTGTGCGCGCTACTCGACGCGCGCACATGTACATCCGATTTTATAACTTGCGCACGCAGGGTCGTGCAAGTTATAAAATCAAGGGTCGGCTCGTGCAAGGGGGTGCACAATTGTGCACCTTGTGCGTGCCGAGCCACACAGCATTCCCCCATTCCCTACTCTCTAACTGCCCCCCATATTTTTGTTTTACCTTTTGCATCTGCTGGCCTGACCCCGCCCTGCCCCTCCCCTTTTTGCAAGCCCCAGGACTTACACGCGTCCCGGGGCTTTACATGAACCGCTGGGCCTTTTTAAAATAGGCCCGGCGCGCGTACCTTTTTGAAAATCCGGCCCTACATGAATTCTTTGCTTCAGTGTTTACTAAGGAGGATGTTGGGGAGATACCGGTTCCAGAGATGGTTTTCAAGGGTGATTCAGATGAACTGAACCAAATCACGGTGAACCTGGAAGATTAGTAGGCCAGATTGACAAACTAAAGAGTAGCAAATCACCTGAACTGGATGGTATATATTCCAGGGTTTTGAAAGAACTCAAAAGTAAAATTTCAAATCTACTAGTAAAAATTTGTAACCTACCATTAAAATCGTCCATTGTACCTGAAGACTGGAGGGTGGCCAATGTAACCCCAATATTTAAAAAGGGCTCTAGGGGTAATCTGGGAACCCATACATCAGTGAGTCTGACTTCAGTAACAGGAAAAATAGTGGAAACTATTCTAAAGAACAAAATCACAGAACATATAGAACGACATGATTTAACGGAACATAGCCAATATGGATTTACCCAAGGGAAGTCTTGATACACAAATCTACATTTTTTTGAAGAGGTTAATACACATGTGGATAAAGATGAACCAATACATGTATTGTATTTGGATTTCCAGAAGGTATTTGACAAAGTTCCTCATGAGAGGCTTCTAAGAAAACTAAAAAGTCATGGGATAGGAGGCGATGTCCTTTTGTGGATTGCAAACTGGTTAAAAGACAGGAAACAGAGAGTAGGATCAAATGGTCAATTTTCTCAGTCGAAAAAGGTAAACATTGGAGTGCCTCAGGGATCTATACTTGAACCGGTGCTTTTCAATATTTTTATAAATTATCTGGAAAGGGATATGACAAGTGAGGTGATCAAATTTGCAGGTGACACAAAATTATTCAGAGCAGTTAAATCACATGCGGATTGGGATAAATTGCAGGAGGACCTTGTGAGACTGGAAGATTGGGCATCCAAATGGCAGATGAAATTTAATATGGACAAGTGCAAGGTAACTTATGTAGGGAAAATAACCCATAGTGTAGTTACACAAAGTTAGGTTACATATTAGGAGTTACCACCCAGGAAAATGATCTAGGCATCATAGTGGATAATACATTGAGATCATCGGCTCAGTATGCTGCAGTGGTCAAAAAACCAAACAGAATGTTAGGCATTATTAGGAAGGGAATGGTTAATAAAATGGAAAATGTCATTATGCCTCTGTATCGCTCCATGGTGAGACTGCACCTTGAGTACTACATGTAATTCTGGTCACTGCATCTCAAAAAGGATATAGTGGCACTAGAGAAAGTACAGAGAAACGCAACCAAATGATAAAGAGGATGGAACAGCTCCCCTATGAGGAAAGGCTAAAGCGGTTAGTGCTGTTCAGCTTGGAGAAGAGAAGGCTGAGGGAAGATATGATAGAAGTCTGTAAAATCATGAGAGGACTAGAATGGGTAAATGTGAATCGGTTATTTACTCTTTCCGATAATAGGACGACTAGGGGCACTCCATGAAGATAGCAAGTAGCACATTTAAAATAAATCAGAAACTGTTTTTCACTCAACACACAATTATGCTTTGGAATTCATTGCTAGAGGATATAATTAAGGGAATTAGCGTAGCTGGGTTTAAAAAAGGTTTGGATAAGTTCCTGGAGAAGTCCATAAACTGCTATTAATCAAGTTGACTTGGGGAATAGCCACTGCTATTACTGCCATTAATAGCATGGGATCTATTTAATGTTTGGTTACTTGCCAGGTGATTGTAACTTGGATTGGCCACTGTTGGAAACAGGTTGCTGGGCTTGATGGACTCTCGATCTGACCCTGTATGGCAACTTATGTTTTGAATCCACAAAAATAATAGGAGAGAAGACTACACTCTGCTGTCAGTACATAAAGGAGTGTGGAGAAAATGAAGGTCCAAAGTCACTTTAGAAGACAATTAGTTCTTTATTTATCACGACAACTGCACTGTTCCAGCATATTCAAAATAAGGTAAATAGAATGATCCCCCGACACGGATTCCATGTTTCGCCCAAAAGCTGCGTCGGGAGGGATAACACACAGCATTCATAAACACTAAAATTTCAAAAAGAGAAACAGACACAGTTACAAAATAGGGACTAAATAATGATGGGCATAATCTTTAAAGAAAGTGAAAACTTACCTTATAATTCAGTAATTCCTCATACACAGGGAGTGCAAACGTGTCATGTAAAGTCCGAACTTTTTAAAGATGCCAAGAAAAAAGGCGCCAAAAATGAACCATTCGGAACATCCCAGCAGATACAGGCAGCGGCCAATCACAAACAAGAAATCATTAAAAACAGAAGGGTCTGAACAACGGACTCAGTGGAGAACTTATTGTAAAAGCATCCATAATCAGGTAACATACAGATCTGGTAAAAGGGGACCTTATGGGGAAACTAGCCATTATGAAGAGAACGTGAAAGAGAACTTTAAGGAGAGACAGAGGGGAAATTTCATCCTACAAAGAGCACAGCAGAGCAAGCCCCACCTGTCACAGGTATCCGAGACCGGAGAGCTGAACAGCCCCTGTTGCTGCCCTCACTACCCCCGTGCCAAAACCCTGTGAAGGACTGAGACCACCGGAGCAAAGAATCAGAGATAGGGTGTCGCTGTGAAAAACTGTGGGCTCCATTCCCTATTCAGTGGGTTAGGGGGTTAATGCTTTTAGCACTTCACATGGAAGTCTCTGCTAGAGGAAGGTGATGCTAGCATTAATTAATTGTAATCTGATAAGCAATGGGTGTCAAGCATGCTTTCCTAACTATTGTTTTTCTTATTTTCTGTTTCCCTAATGATAAGTGCTGTCCCTGTATTAGTGACATTACGCCTAGCCCTGAGTAACTGAGAAATAATGCATTACTTAGACAAACAGTTTGATGAATTCTCTAATCAGATGGACAGGAGTTTGCTGGTAAATAGGAGGTGGAGCTGGAAATCCTAACTCTTCTCCCTACCAGGAATATATTGCAAAATCAATCTTTTATTCTCCTAGGGTTATCAGCAGTCAAGTGATAATAATAAAAATCACCAAAAAAGATGAGTCACAGGGTTCACGGCACAGATAAGCAGCAGGAAAAATGAAAACACACTTTAAATATCTCTTCCTTTAATACAGCAGACAGATCTTAATCTGGTTCTCAAACATCCCTGTTGACTTAGTCATTCTCCTTCATAACCTCATCCGTATTCACATCCCTGCACAGAATTCTTCATAGCAATCATTCTCAATAAAATCAAGGTATGTTCCATATTATAGGGGTGGTCCATAATCCCCTAGGTTGCCAGTTGGAACTACCTAGGAACATACCATATGCACTCCAGCTTTCCTGGTGGCTGGCCCTGCTGGGTAGGTTAAAACTAGCAGACCCACATGAAATCACCCCATACCAGCAGAATCTATTTAAACCAAAATCCTTAATCCCCACTTTCCTGTGCTGAACACAAACTTACATTGAGCACAGGATACACTCCCCTAGTGGTCTTTCTTAACATGTTTAATGAGACGGGCAGGAAAGATGACACTCTCCAATATAAAGCAAAATCCCAAATTAACCAAAAGTAGAGGTTAAGTGATAAAACTGGGACTTGAGAAAATGGAACACAGAATTAGTGGCACAGGGACCCCAAGATAGGGCCTGGGCCAGAGGCAGAAATATAATTCCTTTGGGGAAAAAAAGACATGGAAATAAGGACAACCCGGGGATAACAGGGCCTAAAACTGGAAAATTTCAAGGAAGAAAGGTAACACTGCTGTCCTAACAAACACTACAAATGTTATCCCTTGCTTCCCCCTCCCCCCCTTTTAAGCAGGTGCAAGGTATCTGAAGGTGCCTTTTGATTCTTTTCTTCCTTATTTTCCTGCTGTGCTGACTGCTCAGTCCGCTCCCACCCATGAAAGATTTCAATTTGAGCAATGAGTGAAATGTACACATTTTATTCCTTTTACCTCCCTCCCACAACTGGAAATGAAATGATCAACTACCTGCCTTTAGTATGCGAATAGAATTATTTTAAGCTACACATTCACGTGAAAACAAGAATTTTGCTCCTTAAAGTAAATCTGGTTCTGTTGTTAAGACTCCTCAGGGCTCATAGCGAAGCTGCTCACAATTTTTTTGCTACAGTGGATTATGTCGTCGCAGTGGAGTAGCAAGGGATTAGATGAGGATGTTAAAGCAGCTCTGCAACATTGTCAAATGAAAGTTGGCTCGGTTGAAATGCTTCAGTATGGGACGCTATGAGCTCAGAAAAGATCAAAATCAGTTCATTTGAAAGCTATTTATTTTTTAACTTTATCTTTATCAAATTTGACTATTTCATTCAAGAGAATCTTGCTTTACAAAAATATACAACACTTCTGCAAGGAATTACAAGTCCAGGAACAAAGAAGTAAAGCAAGTACAGATCAAACGAACCAGAACCTGCTGCCTTTAGATCACATTAAGTGGAGAGAATAACAAGAAATCATAAAATAAAAATAAAAAAAAAAGCACAAGCCTTAACAACTGAACTGAAAAGCTACTTATCTTTGTAAATTTGCTACAGATGTCTACTAGGAACAGGGGCAGATTGCAGGAAAATATCGGCCCAAAGGATTTTTTCAAAACTGGCCCACGGGGTATCTGACGCCCTCATGCACTTTCCCTGCAGCACATGTGTCACCAGCTCCCAAAAGCACGCCAAGTCAACCCTGGAACCTGGCAGACTGAGCCAAAATATCTCCAAAAGAAACTTCATCTTTCTTAAATAACAAAGAAGTTGAGCACATTCTAGACCAGGGGTGAGCAGAGCTGCAGCTCCTGTTCCATCCATGCAAAACTGATTGGGTCCCATACACATCTGCTTATCTATATAAATAAGAATGTTAAATAGTTTGGACAAAATCGCTAATCTCAGAAACCACTGAACCGATTGCTTTCAAATTTGGACACAACCTTCATTTCGCATACAGGAAGGTTCTTCTGTACTTACATTACAGATATGTCACACCTGTGACAGGTAAAATAGGTTTAAACATTTTTTTGAGAAAACAGCGACATTGGCTGGACGTAAGCGCCATCTGTTACACCTTACACTAACACACGCTACACTAATCATTTCGCCAGTCCAGGTCCACGTTTCACTTCCATTTTAACACATTTGCGCACTTTTTTCGCCGGAAGATAACTATTTCCTTTACAGATAAAATACACCCACCACCCTCCTCACACCCCCCACACACATGCCAAATTGATTTACTTCCCACAGCCTCCCAACACACACAAAACCACCCTCCTCACACCCCCCACACACATGTCAAACTTATTTACTTCCCAGGCCCTCACAACACACACAAAACCTGACAGAAGTCCGGGGGGGCCAGGACCGGTCCGGGACACATCTCCTGCACTACGGCCGTCGGCTGCCAGCAAGCAACATGGCGCCGAAAGCCCTTTCCCTTACTATGCCACTCGGGGGACACCAATGGCGGCAGTAGCCCATGTGACATAGTGAGGGCGCCATTTTCAGGACTGGCAGCCGGCCATGGCAGGATGGGCTCTGCCGCAGCCTCGCAGGACTCTCTTCTGGCTGTGACAAGATGTGCTCTGCCATGGTTTCACAGGCCTCTCTTCCGGCCATGACAGGAAGGGTTCTGCTGTGGCCTTGCAGGCCTCTCTGCCATGGCCCCCATGTCTGTCTTCAGACTGTGGCAGCGGCCTCTCGGGCCTCTCTGCCTCAGGCCTTAGCAGCCCCTCTTCTTTTCTTTGGCTGGGAACTGTAAGCTAAAAAAAAGCCCCACGTGATGGGAGCATCTGGTCCACCAGGGGAAGCCTGATCCCCCGATTAGCCAATCCTCTCCTGACTAGGAACTGTAAACTCCTTCTCTAGTTTCTGCTAAACTCCTTCAGGTAGCATGGGTCAAAAAAACTTTTGCTAGATAAGGAATAGCAGGTGTCAAAAGGCAGTCTGAAGGGCCAGACTCAGAACTCACACCAAATTCTCAGGCCAATGCTACATCATGCTCTGAGTCTAGCACACAGGCTAATGAGCTCTTGGACGCACGTTTTGGACGTGCTAGGCTAATACACGATGCAATAAGGGGATCAGCGTGTACAAAATGTGTGTCCAAAGCAGCACATAGCTAATAATGCTCATTACATGTAAATGCATGTAGATGAGGCTATTAGCTATTACCCCCGATGCAAAAAATTACTGTGTGCCCAATGCTTTAAGTCTTTACGTACGCCGAGCAATCTAAAAAAAAAAAAAACCAAACCAAAACTCCACAAAGTAGCCCAAAATACTGCTTTTCTGGAAGCAGCATGGAAAAAACAAATTTGACATTGGTCAAGTTTTCCGATGCCATGGATGTTCTAGGGATGCACAATTTATCCCTAGCGCATCCTTTTTACTGTGACCCCTCATTTAAATAATGCATCGCGCACCCAGAAGAGGTGGCTGGGCACTCACTAGGAGAGTGAGTGCTCAATCATGAGTGCCCGTTTTACACAGGCCGATATTGCATCGGCCTGTGAAGGTGTAAACCTTTTTTAAAAATAAAAATTGTGTTTAACCTCACTGGTTGTATGTACTATATAACAGTGTTATACATTCCTGCAAAGCAACGTACCACCACCAATTTATCTAAATAGATGCGGTATACATACAGGTGCATTTTCAAAGGAGTTACGGGCATAAGAACATAAGAATTGCCATGCTGGGTCAGACCAAGGGTCCATCAAGCCCAGCATCCTGTTTCCAACAGAGGCCAATCCAGGCCACAAGAACCTGGCAAGTACCCAAACACCAAGAAGATCCCATGCTACTGATGCAATTAATAGCAGTGGCTATTCCCTAACTAAACTTGATTAATAGCCGTTAATGGACTTCTCCTCCAAGAACTTATCCAAACCTTTTTTGAACCCAGCTACACTAACTGCACTAATCACATCCTCTGGCAACAAATTCCAGAGCTTTATTGTGCGTTGAGTGAAAAATAATTTTCTCCGATTAGTCTTAAATGTGCTACTTGCTAACTTCATGGAATGCCCCCTAGTCCTTCTATTATTCGAAAGTGAAAATAACCGAGTCACATCTACTCGTTCAAGACCTCTCATGATCTTAAAGACCTCTATCATATCCCCCCTCAGCCGTCTCTTCTCCAAGCTGAACAGCCCTAACCTCTTCAGCCTTTCCTCATAGGGGAACTGTTCCATCCCCTTTATCATTTTGGTTGCCCTTCTCTGTACCTTCTCCATCGCAACTATATCTTTTTTGAGATGCGGCGACCAGAATTGTACACAGTATTCAAGGTGTGGTCTCACCATGGAGCAATATAGAGGCATTATGACATTTTCCATTCTATTAACCATTCCCTTCCTAATAATTCCTAACATTCTGTTTGTTTTTTTGACTGTTGCAGCACACTGAGCCGACGATTTTAAAGTATTATCCACTATGATGCCTAGCTACCTGGGTGGTAGCTCCTAATATGGAACCTAACATCGTGTAACTACAGCAATGGTTATTTTTCCCTATATGTAACACCTTGCACTTGTCCACATTAAATTTCATCTGTCATTTGGATGCCCAATTTTCAAATCTAGCAAGGTCCTCCTGTATTGTATCAGTCTGCTTGTGATTTAACTACTCTGAATAATTTTGTATCATCTGCAAATTTGATAACCTCACTCGTCGTATTCCTTTCCAGATAATTTATATATATATATTGAAAAGCACCGGTCCAAGTACAGATCCCTGAGGCACTCCACTGTTTACCCTTTTCCACTGAGAAAATTGTCCATTTAATCCTACTCTCTGTTTCCTGTCTTTTAACCAGTTTGTAATCCCCGAAAGGACATCGCCTCCTATCCCATGAATTTTTAGTTTTCGTAGAAGCCTCTCATGAGGGACTTTGTCAAACGCCTTCTGAAAATCCAAATACACTACATCTACTGGTTCACCTTTATCCACTATCATAGCAATTTTCAAAATCCATTTGCATGTGTAAAGTTCACTTATGTGGGTAAATGGACAATTCAATGACATATTGTAACAATTTTCAAAAGCACTCATACTGGTAAAGTGCATTTATACGTGCAAAATCCAGTTTAATGTGTGTAAATGCTTTTGAAAATCAGGCCCATAGATTTTAGTAAAGCTTTTCACAGCTGTTCTACACCAATAAATTGAATAATCTAGGACCGGGTTCCAATGTGGTAAAACCAGGTTAGAAACAAGTTGAGTGTTAGGCAATCAAGGGTAATGATAAAAGTTCACTTTGAGGAAAGGGGGGTTTACCAGTGGAGTGCCTCAGGTAGCAGTGCTAGGTCCAGTCCTGTTCAATATTTTCACAAGTGATACTGATGAGGGGTAATAGGTAAGATTATACTAAGATCTGCAGCAGGGTCGACACTCTAGATGTCCACAGGCAAAATCAGGAATCTTCTGTGGAAGGTTCCCCTTGCCAAAATCCATTCTCTGGGGAGGGGGCATTTTAGCAAAGGAAGGAGGCTGAATTTCAGTGAGGGGATACCTGGGCATGGCAACACTATTGATAGTGATGTTACCACCTTTTTGGCACTTGATGAAGAAAGGTTGCCAACTCTTAAAATAATTATTCTCATTGTTTGCCTACAGGATAAATGGTTTATATAACTGGCCCATAGCCTTTTAGTTCTTGCTACCAGACCAATGCACTGTTCGTGGAAATCTGCACAGAGCTTGAATTTGCTCAAAATAGGTGGAGTTAAACATGGAAAATGCATTTGTAGATCTGAGTTCTGCAGAGAGAAAGCCGGAATGCAAACAAAGCATTTCTTAGCTAGCTCTAGCAAACATAATTCCAGGAAACATTTTAAAACTTCAGTATTTGTCTTTTAATTATTTCAGGATAAATAAAATTGCTATTAAGGATGCCTGATCTGCTCTTCTAAGTTGGTTCAGTATAGCAGCATTGCTTCTGCTGAAAACTGAACAGGCTAAACCAACTGGAATGCTGGTCAGTTCAGCGTGCTTAAAGGTAAACTGCCACGCCAGAAAAAGTTCCTCAAAATTTGGAAATGTTTTTCGACGCACTGCCTCATAAGCTGTGAAGTGAGATAGTGAACTCTCTGAAGTTGGAGTGATCCGAGTCAGAGGTGTATGTGTGTGTGGGTGATGTGTGTGTGGTGTATGTGTGGTGCGAGTGTGTGTGTGTGTGTGTGTGTGGGGGGGGGGGGGGTTCTTTAAAAAAAAAAAGTCCAAATGTTGAAAATATGAGTGGTGTGTAGAAGGAACAACTATATATTGTTAAGTGTTTGTTTATTCCTTGTGAAATACTCTCAATAAAAGGCTTTTACATGAATGGCAGTGCCTGGACTGCAACAGGACTTGTTGAAATGGTTTTCTTCTGAATTTGTTACTTGCCCCCCACCACGGCACACTCAGAGCGAGGTACAGGAAAACCCGAATAATTTGCCAGTGTGATAAAAATCATACTTCAACAGGGATACAAGTAAGAAACAGGTATAGAGACCATGCAACAGTAGTCAGACATCAGTAGGGTTAAATATCTGAGTCAGAGAACAGACATGGAGTTGACACAATAAAAGCCCAAGCTTCAATAGTATAACAATAGAAGCAGGGCATCAGGGGATTAAAAACAATAGTAAAACAGTCAAGATCCAAAGCATCCAGATGAAGGTGGCCAGCACATCAGAGTATAAAGTCAGAGGATCCAAAGACACAGGCACGAGGTAGTGATTTAGTTTAGTTGAACTTCCATGGAGCAAGCCTGAGGTTCTGTCAGGCAGATGCAGAGATCAGGAGGAGGCAGGAGTTACTGGCTATAATGGGTAAGCTTTGCGGAAGAGCAAACTCTTTGTGTTGTGGCAGAATGCAATATATTAGTGGCTAGTCTATTTTAAAACATTTTCTAAGTAGGTCTTCAAAGCACCTTTTTTTTTTTTTTTTTAAAGTATTTTAAGTACTTGATAGTGCAAATAAAAACCAGTTTAAACTGGTTGCAGTCCCTTTATGAACTTACATACCCTCATAAAGGGCATCACCTCTGTTCAGTCAGATGAGAGCACCTGTCTAGCTGGATGCTCCTTTATACACATAAAAACAGTTGACCAATATGGAGTTGAATTGGAGCTCCCCGGTGCTGTGCACATCTATCTGGTGTCTGGAATAAGTGTAAAAATCCATATGTTCTGAAAATAGTGGCACATGGCTGCCTAGAAGCAACGGGGCAACAAACTGGAGCAGCAATAACATGGGAAACACAAGACAAAAAGTGGCCTTCCACAGGAGTCTTTGACTCTCTGCATCCAGTTTGTTTAGATTCTCTGTTTTTACGAGAGGAAAGAACCCAGAGGAAGACAAGAAAGAACAAGCTTGTAAGAGTTCTCTTTATTTCTGGCCTAGCACTTTCTTCCTGCTCCTTTGGGCTTTCAGTTCACTCAGAACCACCTTCTGTTGGGTAGCCGTGTCATGATCCATCATTTGCAACCACCCCAGGGTTTTCCCTTTATTTTATATCCCCCTTCCATCTCAACCTAGCCTCTGTAGACACAGTACTTGGCAAGAAGCCATAAGCCCATTTCTTCCAAAAGCTGGTTAAACATGGCTCCTATAAGACTGAAAGTCAATGAAAGCCGAGTTCCTTCATTTAGGCTCCTAAGTTACATGCCTATTTCCAGCCATACTTAGGAGTCTAAGGGGGTCATTTTCTATAGCTTTTGCACGCGAAGAAAAGTCCCTTTTTGCGTGGCGATAGCTAGATCGGGGCAGAGTCGGCACCGGAAGGGGAGGAGTCGGGGCGGCACCGGGGCGGACGCGACGAAGACATCACTGACGGCAAAAAGGTAAGGGCCCTTATCGCTGCCAGTAACATACCCAATAGCACCACCTTTCAGTGTGGCGCAATCGGTTTGCGAAAGCCGGCAGCAAATGCACCGCAGTCGTGCGATCGCTGCCGGCTTTCGCAGGCCCACCCCCTGCTTCGCACCCCTCCCCCCCCCCGCGCGCGATTCTGAAAGGCCTGCAATTTTCATCTGAAAATTCACATAAATTTAGGTTCTAAAATTTTGTGCAAAGTTATTTGGACAAAAAAAAAAGAGCTGGAGTATGGGAAGTGCAGGTTAATATATTTAGCTTGATAGTGCCATATTGAGCACTTTCCAGCTACGTTTGTGTGGATATTCTTGGAGGAGCTCAGTTACAAACAGAGGCAATTTTTCTGGCCCTATTTTCAACAGTTAAGACCTTATTTTGAAGGGAGGATAATTTTTTTCATCATGGCTTCTATTTTGTTTATTTTTGAAAAAGGGATATTTAAGTTGCCCATTTGTTTTGCTAAATATTATTACTGCTTAGGTTTAGAAAGTAACTTTTAGAAGGGAAAGGGCTGTTTTGATGCAGATTTTTGTTTTCTCTTCTGCCTTTAGATTTAGTAGTTCAAAGGGAAAATTTTGTATGAAGCTTTGGGAGTTGAAAGGAGCTTGTTACCTGTTAGTGTTAGTTGTATCAAGGTCTAAGTTCTGTATACAGATGGGGTCAAGCTAAGAAAGATCTGGCATTCTTGAAAGAGCTCAATTACAAACAGAGGTAATTTTTCTGGCTTGATTTCCAAGTGCTGAGACCTTATTTTGAAAGGGGAATATTTGTTTTCATTGCTTTTGTTTTATTTTTGAAAAAGGGCTATTTAAATTGCTTTATTGTTTTGCTGGGTATTAATACTGTTTAGAGGAATTTTTATAAGAGAAAGGGCTCCTTCCCCTACCCTTCTTTTCTAACTTTATAGACTATCCCACTAATTAGGGGGCTGGAGTACACAGGATAACATGGCACTGGTTGGCAGAGAAACATAAGGAAATAATTTAGATAAATTTAGTCATTTGTGAAAACAGAACACTTACGTAAAGTTTAAGGGGAGATTAATTAGTGATTCCATAGTAAATCCTTCAGGTAATTGTTTTCAGTTGATCTGATTTTTACTAGACAAGGCAACAGGATTTTTTTGTATATAATACACAAAAGATACATAGAAACATAGAAATGACGGCAGAAAAAGACCAATCGGCCCATCTAGTCTGCCCAGCAAGCTTCCACACTTATTTTCCCATACTTATCTGTTTCACCAACCACCAACTTCAGGCCTCTTGTGGGTAACTGTTTGATTCAAATTTCCTGCCATCCCCTGTCATTGATGCAGAGAGTAATGTTGGAGTTGCATCAAAGGTGAGCATAAGGCTTATGGTTAAGGGTTGTAACCACCGCATCAAGCAAGTTACCCCGATGCTTGTTTACTCAAATTGCACAGATTGATGCTTTGTTGGATGATGTCTGAATGTAAATCCTGTTTTCCTCACTTCCCCCTGCTGTAGAAGCAGAGAGCAATGCTGTGTATGCATTCAAAGTGATGTATCAGGCTTAATTGGTTTAGGGTAGTAACCGCCATAATAAGCAAGCTACCCCCACGCTTATTTGTTTACCCAGATTGTGAAGTTCAGTCCTTTTTGGTTGTTATCTGAATGCAAATCCTCTTTTCCACATTTCCACAAACTAAAATCTTTATAAACTAAAAGAGGGTTTTTGATAATCATGTACAACTACATCTATTAGTGATTTTGACAAAAGTGCAAAATAAACCCTAACTGAAATTTAAAAGAAATAATAGGTATATTAGAGATTACAGGTACACAGATTAAGAACATAGAGTAGGATAAATTACTAGTCATCAGTTTGAGAAAGTACTGCTTTGTACCAGGAAGGGGAGGGTAAAAAGTGATTTAGGTTATTTTGTGTCAACTAATAGAAAAGATTAAATACATTTTTGGGAGCTTGATCGTTGGCATCATATTTGATCTTGGTGATAATTTCTAGTTGCTCCGGTTTACTTTTATACCCTAAGCAACAAGAGTCTACACAAAGGGAGCAACACAAAACTTCACATCTCATAGATTTATAAATATATACTG
Organism: Rhinatrema bivittatum; assembly: GCF_901001135.1. Classification (NCBI taxonomy): domain Eukaryota; kingdom Metazoa; phylum Chordata; class Amphibia; order Gymnophiona; family Rhinatrematidae; genus Rhinatrema; species Rhinatrema bivittatum. The sequence goes on from NC_042616.1 coordinate 483,968,143, forward strand.
GTTTGAAAGAATAAGCTAAGACATGTCATACTTCCAAGCAACAAGTAAGCAAGCCAAGAGGATTACAAGCAGGGATTCTGAGTGTGGAGGCAGAAGTTAGATTCTATAGGCTAGCTAATTTTACCTGCAGAACAGTTGAGGAAAAAGCTGGGATTTTGGTAGTTCTTTCTCATTTTTTCAGTTAGTACCAGAACATCAAACAGCTCAAACAGCATATCACTAAAGCTATCACCACTGTTACCAATTCTACTGCTGTCTAGACAGATGTCCTGATATGTATGAGGAGCCAGTTCAGTGTGAAGGATGTCTGCAGATAGACTCCCTCAGGAAACAGAAGGCAGAAATATGAGAGGAGGAGGCATGAAGAAAAGCATCTGGGACTACCTTGATGGAAAACTTCTTCAGGCATCAAAGATGGGAAAACTCAAGTGGAGGAGAACATGAAACTGGACCACAATAGCTGGATCCAGATTATTACAGTCACTAGATCCTACACCCCCAACTCTGATTTCCCCGGAGCTAAAGAACCAGTATGCAGCTCTGGAAGCAGAGGAGAACCATCCTGGGATGAGAAGGGACCAAAGCTTGCCAACCCCAACCACTGCACCCAGAAGGCAGAGGGTAGTGGTGGTTGGTGACTTTCTTCTAAGGGGCACGATGACATTATCTATCTACTGATCAGACATGTCCTGGGATGTGTACTGTCTGCTGAGTGCCAAAGTCTAATGCTATCCAATTATGCTCATCGATGCTAGCATGAGTGATACTGCAATGTACCACACAGATCATATCAAAAGTGACTTCATGGTGCCGGGAGAGAGGGTAAAGCACATAATTGCACAAGTGGTATTCTCTTCTATCCTCCCACTCAAGGATAAAGGAGGTTCACCTACTAGGCCCATGCAGACAGCTGGCAAACACATCTGGGTCTGGGACAGGCTAGAGCTTCACCTATACCAGCCCTGTTCCCCGCAGGTTGAGCCCTTGGGTTCTGGGGGCTGGTAGCACTTAGGAGGGTCCCACAGGATAGTCAAAAAGCTAGAGTCCAGGGCAGGGCAGAGGTCAGGGCAGGCAGTGCCAAGCTTTTTAAAATCTATCTTTAAGATTTGTGACTTTCACCTATTAGTACAATCTGATCTGCATGGATATGAATGATAGTAATATAGATGGCTATGAATGATGAGTCACTTGTAGCAATGTCTTTAGCTGTTAATGACTAGACTGTATCATCATGGAGTGACATTCATGAGACTTTATCAGAGGAAGATTTCCCAGCAACAAAATGTCAATTTTGTATCTATGATACTAGCAGCTAGACATGATATAGTTTATTCAGCAAGACGGAATGTTTTGGTATCAGTGGTCAAGGTGGCCAGGAAGATGGCATGTTGACATATAATGAAGGCATTTATTAAATAGCTACGGAAATTCAGCTTTGCTGCCCTGATGAATTTCAACATCTTGTTCTATGTTTGGGTGGAGTCTACATGGTCAAAGTATTCCTGTCAGGTTTAGGAAAATATTTGCATGGAAGCCATGTAGAACATATTTCAATTGAATCGACATTCAGTCAGGCGGGGAGCAGATATGTTAGCTGGATAAACTAATACTGAATATTGAGCAGTACGGGTGTGACCAGTGATCAGGAAGTTAGTTGGCTAAGTTTATCCAATTAAATTTAGGACTGCTTTCATGAAGTTCTAAAGTTATCTAGCTGACAGGCCGATGGAATAAAGTGGGCCCACCCTAGCGCACAGATTAACGTGCAGTTGAATGCATGTTTTTGATGTGCTAAACTAGCATCCGATGCAATAAGGAGATTAGTGCATACAAAATGCGTGCCCAAACAAACACATAGCCGATAATGCTCATCACATGTAAATTCCATGTAAATGAGGCTCTTAGCTATTACTCCCCCCGATGCAGAAAATCTCTGGGCACCCAATGCACATTTTTTTATGAGGCAAATTTAACTCCAGCCCTGGAGCTGGCATTATGTCAATCCACGAGTCAAGGGCTCAGGAGAAATTTAGAAAATACTGTCCTCTGTGGTTCCCTCCTATTTAGTAACATTGCGATACTTAAATCTACTGCTTGCGGTATTTAAGAATAATGGTATAATGCAATGGCTTGATGAAAAAAAAAATTCTGAACATACAACATACACGCACAATAGACATGCTCCGGGCTGATTTCATTCCTTGTTATTGTGCTTGGATATTGTGCGCCCAGAATTTTTTTTTCCATCAAACCACTGCATTATACGACCTGAAGCGGGATAAAACGGATGCTCGTATTGAGCGCCTGTTGCAATTCCAGGCACCTGATGCATTTGAGCAATAGCAATTCACAATTCTTCCCTAGCGCATCACCGCAGCAGTTGATTTAAATAGTGCACAGGGCATCCAGGACACGTGGTTGTGCGCGCCTTAATAAAACAGGCGCTCAATACGAGTGCCCATTTTAATGCGCATCTTATTGCATCGGCCCGTTAGCCAGATAACTGAAATACTTCCCAGAGGCATTCAGCAAGTGGAAATTTTTAAATTCCAACATTTGTCTAGCTAATTTTCAAATTTAGCTGGGCAAATGAGTATATTTTCCTCAATTTTCAGTGGTAATCAGTATAACAGCGGCATTAGGAGACAAATTGCTAGCAGAAGTGATGAATGAAATTAAGATGGAAACCTTTTTCTCTTGACATTCAGGATGCAAAGAAATCTGATGACATGTTCCAATCTCTAAAAATATTTAAAGAATTTGTTGTCAGTAAAAACACTGAGGAAGTGTGAAGAGCTTCATCGATTGTGTTGAAGAAAATGAAATCCTTAATGGGGCGATTTGATTAATTTGTGTAACACAGTTCACTGCAATCCGAGACATTTAAATATTGTAACCCATATTTTGGTATGGTTGAGAGGGTGTTAAAGCTCATTAAAGTATAGCATGATGGAATCTTTAAAGAACATCTACCATTGCTGACAAGGATTAATCCATTTTTCTCTGATTTAACCACCAAAACTATGTACATTGGACAACAATTTACTGTTAAGCCTGGGCCAGTCTTCAACCAGTGCCCCAGGAGTTCTGGGCACTACTCTCCCAGAAGCAGGCTCTTTTACCTCCCGGGGACTACCTTCCTTACCGTTGTCTATATTTATGCTCTGTTATCCTGGCTGGCCCAGTCCAAATTGGCTGTGGTATTTCTCTCTCATCTCTGGCTGTATTCCCTGATAGTTCACTGATTTGTTGTCTTGTTCTATTTTCCTGGTTACCAATGCCACCCCATAGTCCTGGATCTCTGCTCCAGTCCTTTTCTGTTACCTGTGTTCCTGGTATCCCCAAATCCCAATGTATCCCTGCATTTGCCTTATTAACCTTGATTTCTTGTTTCCTGACTCGGCCTGCTTTTGGACATTGCTTCTGCCTAGTGAAATTGTCACTTAGGTATGGTTTCACAATAAATGAGCACCGCATTGAACCCCCCCCCTGAACTGATTTCCTGCTCTTGGCAGTTGGCACTGAGCAGGCATTGAGTCTAAGGGGGATCCAATCCACAGTGGCTGCCCACATCCCAGACAGGGATCCTTTGCGTTACCTCACAAATATGCATATGCTTTCTGAAATTGCACCAACGGTAAACAAATTCCAGGCTAATCATTTTTGTGCAGCAAGGACATTTGACATAATTGCAAAGGCAGAAGCTGTTCTCCAACAGCAGCTGAAATATTACATGAAATGTAACATGTCCACTGTGTTACAAGTGTTTTGTTATGTTACCAACAGTCACTAGATTTTTCAATCAAGCACAAGTGGCTGGTGTCTGGGGCTCTCATACAGGATCATATATTGCCAGTTCTAGCCAAATTACATTGGCTACCTGTGATTTGGCAAATACATTTTAAGATTCTTTTTATAATCTTTCAGGCTTTTCATGATCTCGCTCCTGCTTGTCTCATCCCTACAGTTAAGAGATACAATCCTGCACCATCTCTTTGCTCACCATCTAAAAATCTTCTAGTGGTCCCCTCTCTCAAAGGGGACTTGTCGAGTCCAGAGAACAAATGTTACAGCTGGCCCTGTCCTTTGGAGTGACCTATCTGAGAACATCAGGGCTGAAGCAGACCTGCTACGGTTTAGGAAATGGCTTAAGCCACACCTGTTTTCACTTGCCTTTTCTGACCGATGCTGCTCACAATGTGGTAGATTTTAAAAGCATTGCTCGCGCAAAAATGGCCACATATACACGTATGCGGGTTGTGTGTGAGCAACGCATATTTTAAGAAGCCATGAAGTACACACGTACATACCCATGCGTGCATCAAGAATAAGGGAACGAAAAAGGGGTGGGGGATGGGCTTTCTGGGGCGGGGCCAAGACTTGTGCGCGGAACTCCGAATTTAAAAAAAAAGCTGATCACAGCGCGCGTCTGCGTGTTATCCGCATAACTTTACTGCTGGCCCTGATGAGGAGCAAGTCTGGAGGATCTCGAGTTCTAGGGATCTCAGCACATCATGGACATTCGGGGTCAAGTGGGGGGCTTACAGGATGAAGAAGAACCAGAGGGGACTTGAAGACCTCAATATCAACAAACTGGTGGACTAATTGGAAAAACTGGTTTTTACCTCGTGCGAGCATGTTTTAAAATCTACCTACATACGAGCATAAAAGCTACTAAAGCCCTAGCAGAAATATGCACGGGACATTTACATGAGCCACCTCTTAAGATTACGCACAAAATTGGCCACAATGCTTCTAGCTTTTGCTAGCCTTTATTTTTTGATTTGTTTTATAATATTATTTTGATGTTTTTTAGATTTTGTTAGTATTATTTTGTTGTATATGTTTGTTGTAATTCGCTGAGAATTGTGGATCAGTGGAATATAAATGTTTTAACTAAATAAATAAATAGTAGTCAATAAGTAGAATGGATAAAGATGACAGAGATAGCCAACATATCATAGCATTTATTGAATCCCATATAAAATATTGTGGTTGCTATTTTAGTCCACCTGAATATGTAAAAATAAGGGTCAAACAAACAAGCTATAGATGATATTTTAATAAAAAGGTAACACATATAGCTTGATTGTTGACTCTTATTTCTTGAATCCCTTGAAAACACACTTGATATACACACCGAAGCAAGAGTTCACAACATTGCCTCATCTGTTGTTGTTGCCCCTCCCCCAAAGTTAGTTGGGATTTGCTACATATGCAGAAAATTGGTGACGATAAGTACAACACGTTTCTGATGTAATGCTCGTAGAATCAAAGAAAACCCCTCTTTGATCCCATCTCATGAACAAATCTGAAAATATTTAAGACTTCAGCTTTAGAAACTCATATAACAGATTCTAGCTTTAAGTTCTTAAGGCTAATAAACCTGGAAGATGACAGAGGATACGATAAGAAACGCTTCAACTTTGAATTTTTGGAATTGAAAAACCCATCAAATCAGAGCTGTTGAAAATATTAGAAGAATGCTGTGACTCTGTTACAAACAACTTACCAAAAACAGGTAGCAGCAAAATTACTTGCATAGTTGACAGTATGGCTGCAGTTTAGAGTCAGACTGAGCGATTGTAGAACATTTGGCAATTTAGCCCACACTGTTCTACACTCCGTTATTAAATTTGTCAATTTATACTGGGATTCCTTAGATTAACACTGTTTTTGACTTATTCATAACAATTTGTCAATAAAAAAGGGTGAAAAGCAAGATAGAGCATGTGGTGATCTGTCATTGAGCTGAGAATAACTAGGCCATCTACTGGACTGCTAGTTCAGTGGAACCGCTTCATCTCATCCAACCACAACAAATCTCAGCTAACAAAATTTCCTGTGCAAAACTTGGATTTGAAATGGACAGTTTTTTCTTTGATTAAATTTTTCATTCATACTATCTACCATTTATCAACAGGAAATTGTGAGTTTCAATTTCAATAGACCATCAGAAAGCTTATGAATCTTGTTTGTTGATCCATAGTCAGTAGGCAATTCAGATTCACAATATATCAAGAGCAATTGTATGATCCTCTGAAACTAATGTGGTAGTACTGGGATTGTTTTTTTCCCCAGAGTTTTGGGAAATGGGCATACATGAAGTTTAGTTTTGAGTCAGATTAGGAAAAAAACCAATTTTATTTATTCCATCATGAAACGTATGATAAAATTGGGGAAAGAGTATATCATAACCTACTGGTGTTACAACGCCCGTATGTTATGACAGAACCCTGGAATTTAGAAAACTGCTTTTTTTTTCTTTTGATTGAGCAGTTTCCTCCTGCTCCTTTGTAATTCCAGCTCATTTAGAACTAGGGTTTGGATCTCGGGTCATGAACTTTGATTCACAACTACCTATTTTTATATTCCCCTACCTTCAACATACCTAGCTTGATCAATGTAATGACTGTCCTGGACTGATGGCCATGCACATAGGCTCCTTCTGGAATTCTGCAATCATGGGCTCACAATCTGGCCACCAGGTGTCACCCTTGAGCAATGCCTAAGACTCCTTTCTCAAGCAGAGGCTATGAATACCTCCTCTACTGCATTCCCAACCCCGGCCAACTTGGGAGTGGAAGACCTTGCTTGGGAATTCATGTGAGGACCTTCCGTGCTGCTCTCAAATTGGTCATTACACAGCACAATGAACTAGAGTTCCTCAAACATATAGGTGACGATAATCTTTAACCACAACTGATTAAACTGAAGATATTCACAGTAAATATTTTGAGTCTCACTAACAACTACTCAGCTTTGGATGAACTCTGGTATAGTTCATACATTTGATATGTCAGCATGCATGATCATTCATACTATCTCCCACCGACATCCAACAGTTTTCAGCAGTATATCCTCAGAATGAACCCAAACGGTTTGGGATTTGGAAGGGTGCTGTCTTACCATGCCAATCATCTTATTCATCTGTCAATCATGCTATCTGAATGAACATGAACAATTGAGAATCTCATTTATGAGTACACATTCATGTGAACTTTATCACAGTTGCACATACTAGCAGGGTAAACTAAGTGCCACTGGTTGGAAACAATGTTAAATAGCTTATTTTGTACCTGCTTAACTGAAGAATGTCATAATATATTGTAATTTATCTGTGTCAGCAAAATGACTAGGTTCAAAATGTGTACTGTTCATTTATTTCTCTGAAAGGCAAATCATTTTCCTAGCATTTTCAACTTTCATCTTTACCTGTATTTATATAAAGGTGATGCATTCCACTTGTGTGCCATTAAAATACTCTCATAGATCTCAATTTTCGTCTCACAGCTCTATTGTCATTATTTCATGAGATACTGGACTCAGAAAAGGAGAGGGGGGATATATGTTTTTAGCTGCCATTTTGAATTAGGGCTGTCATCTTGAAATCAAACTGCATGGGAAATTCAATTTGGCATTTTTCTAAGTGTAAGGAACACATAACACGTCTGATATTTCACTTTCAAAGCAAAGCCAGCATAGCTCTCTGCTTCAATGGCAGGGGAGCAAGCCTGATACTTCACTTTCAATGCATAGCCAGCATGGCTCTCTGCTTCAACGGCAGGGGGGAATGAAGAAAGGTGGATATATATTTATTCAGGCAACAATCAACAAGGACTGAATTACATAGCCTGAATAAACAGATAAGCATGGGTGTAGCTTGCTTATTGCGGTGGTTAATACCCCTAACTAAATTAAACTATTTCACTTAGATGCAGTTCCAACACTGCTCTCTACCTTAATGGCGGGGGTGGAAGGGAAATAGAATAAAAAAAGGTTACTAAGAGCTTAGAGGAACAGATAAGTATGTGAGAGAAAAAAAAAAACCCTAAGTGCGAAAGCTTGCTGGGCAGACTGGATTGGGCCATATGGTCTTCTTCTGCCGTTATTTCTATGTTTCTATGAGAAAAGAATAGTCCCACTATATTTTCTGCATATAGCTTGTATGCCAGCCCCTGGACTACAGGAAGAGATATGGGAGAAATTCTTGGATTGGGTGGCTGCTTTTCCCTTCACTGCAAAAGACTTGCTTCCTGTCTAGATCCCCTGAGAGGAGCAAGCTATAGTGGAAAAAGAAGGACAAGTTGGGTGGAGAAGTGGGGGATGGACCCAAAGAAACAGAAGGAGAGAAGTTTTGTCAATGAGAATAAACCACTGGGTAATTTTGTAACAGCTCACATATGTTTTATATTATGATTTGGATGCTGATGTGTTACCTGCTGAGAAATGCAGATTGCGCATGATAGAAATAAAGAAATACTTATAAAGTCAGCAAAAGTGTGAAGAAGTTACACCAATTTTCAAAACGAACTTATGTGCATACATGTTTTTCAAAAATTATCCCTCCAAAACTACCTGCACACAATTGCGTCTACTAAATTGTGCGCAGACACATTAAAAAAAATATTTTACGCAAAGTTTCTGGGATGCTGGGTGTTCTCAGGCGGTTTGTTGATTTTCTTTAATTTTATTTTTTGATTTTCTTTTTATTTGGTTTGGTAGGGAGGTAGGTTGGTTTTGATTTTTTTTTTCAGTGTTAAAGAAGGATATTAGTTCTATTTGTATTTTGATGTTTTAATCATTGTAGGATTGTATGTTCATATGTTGTGCATCACTTTAGGCAGGTTTTGTATCTGGTGTTGTGGTACATAAATAATTAATTAAATGAAAATCCATAGGTATGCGTTTAAGTATGCGAGATAAGATCATATTATGCTGGCCCTTTACCATCTTCACTGGTTGCTGGTGGAATATAGAATTTGATTTAAAATTTTAACAATAGGCCACAAGATTGTTTTATAAGCTGGAGAATGCGTGGCTGGGGATAAAACTTCAGGTATATGTGCCTCAAAGAGAGCTACACTCTATGAAGAAAGATTTTTTGGTGACTCCCTTCCTTAAGCAAGTTCATTTAAATGCTATATGTGAAAAGACTTTATCAGTGGCAGGACTGGTGCTTTGGAACTTAAAGCCAGAAGAGCTGCAATTATTGGCAGATCATAAATTGTTTAAAAAAGGGCTAAAAATTAGCTCTTTATACAAGCATTCAAAGAGGAAAGTGTTAACTGGAGCAGAATAGTTAATATGGTACAGGTTAGGGTGCTAAAAGGAGATGAACAAAGGTGCTTTTATTTGTATGTGTTTTTAATATATAATTTTGAGATGTTGTATTGGTGTTTTTATTAATTGCTTTTTATGATATGATGTTGTATATGTGATAAAGATGTAAACCATTTAGATTTATGATTAGCAGTATAGAAACACAATAAATAAATAACTAAATAAATAAGTCCAAACCCTTCCCCAGCTCCACCCCTTGGAACGCCGTCCGCTTGTTCAGGGTAAACTGACACACAAACAGGCAGTACACATGCCAGGTTAGCCACACATCCAGCAGGCAATTTTGCAAGAAGCCATTTCTGCGGGTAAAATACTGTTGAAAATTGTCCTCCCTAGTCTTAGAAGCCAGCGTAGTGCAACAAACAAACCCATTAATCTGTAGCTGGAGCAGGGATTTCTGGTATTCTAGCCCTTAGATGTTCCTGATTTGTATCTACAGCAAAATTCCTGCTGACATTCTACTTACCAAGCAAGGAAGAGAATTATCTGTAGATAGCATACAAATAATTTTCTGTGTCAAGGGGGCGTGAGAACCCATCTCACCAAGATAATTTTATGTTTTAAAAGCTGCACATTCGATACTGCTGCAGATTTCTTACTCTTCCAGCTTGGCTGCGGTGGAGTTTGTTGGTGTTCAGCAAGTCTTTCTTGAGCGACATCTCCGCTTATCATCAGAAATCCGTGCCTTTCAGTCCTTTTCATATAAATTGTAGTACTACAGCATGTTCAATTAAAAGGCTGCCGTTAAATTTAACGCAGAATGCGGAGACTTAATCGCAAACCTGATGATCCTAAATATAAATATGCCAGTGTTAAAAGAAACTATTACTATAGCATATGAAAAAGGAAAAGGCTGCAGACTCCATATGCAGCATTCTGCTTTCTACCTGCAGACATGTCCTCATCAGGACGAGAGCTCTTAGAATGCTGACAAAAGGGAAGTGGAGTCTTTTATAACCGGCACATCCTGGGGTCAGGCCGGTGGTTAGTGATAAGGCACTGTCTGGCTGCAGAGCAGGCCCAGGTTCAAGGTCAGAATTCACTCCCACCCCCTTGCAGTTGATGAAGCGCTCTCCAGAAAAGGGGTGGGGCCAGAAACGAGCAACCGTCAGACCCAAGTCGGCTCAAACGAAAGGCTGTTTGCCACTACGAGGGAAAGGATTGGATAGTTTGAGAGCTCCTTGGTAGGATGGGAAGCACTGCAGAAAAAGAAAAAGAGGGGAAGGAACGGATAATTTAGAAATTCGTATGGTGCTGAATTCTAAAATGTGCATGCGTGGAGCGTACATCCACTGGCTGCGTATACCGTAAACTGGGTCGCGCAAGAGCAAAGCCTCCTGCCCGATCTGCGCTGTCTGGAGCTGGCACTGCGAGTTTACTCAAAGCTGGCATTACAGGCATCACAAGATCAACAGCCAGGAAGTGCCAGCCCATCAGTACTGAACACTTCTTTGAGTGCAGCCTAAATGGGGGAAAGCAGCAGGAAATGTTCTCGCAGCTCAGTTAGGTTCGCTGAGAGAAGCACGGGGGTCAGACACAATCAATCAATCAATCAATCATTTATCACTGACACTTCCTCAAAAGCTCAAGATGAAGTACAACAAGAATAAAACAACAATCACAAGAGAAACCCTCAGAATATCACGCATAGAGAAATAATCAGAGTATAAGTTAAAATATTATAAACAAAACCAACATAAACAATTGTACAATAAAAAAGCAGAGGACGCCTAAAACACATTGGGATAGATATTCAAGAGCCATTTAGACCAGTGTTTCCCAACCTTTTCAAGCCCAAGGTACACCTATATTAACAAACATTTTGTGCGGCACATCAACCTCCATGGAGCAGTCAGTGCAGACACGCAGAGGGTTCATATGGCCGGAAGAATAACTAGGGACGCACTGAAAGATCTGCCAGTCTTTCTTTGAAATTTTAAAATAAAGAGGGGAGGGGAGGTACCAAGACACACATGTTCTCTCTACATACAAGTGCAAGAGAAAGGAGAAGTCAGGGTGGCACAGGCAGCCAGCTCAGTTAGTTACCTCCTCCATTGCTGCTGCTCCCATCTCTCAGAATAAGTCACATCTAGTGCTCAGTGCTTGTTCTGCCTGTCTCATAAAGCCTAGGGATAAAGCCAGAGGCTGGACGGACTCAAAGGAGGAAGCTCAGAAGGCGAAGATACATGTGCCGAACAAAGTGGGGCTCAGCTATCCATACTCTGCATGGTGCTTATTAATCTCCATACTCCAGGGCTCGTGCTGTAGTTAGGAAGGGGAGGCATATGTGACCATACATGTTCTAAGAAAGGAGCTTCTACATGTTTAAGAACTTTTGCTGGTGAGCTTTGTTGCTATGAGGTGCCGAGAGCAGAGCCCAGGTGCCGGCCTGGATCTGAGACTCGGGCAGTCGTGGCTTTTCCGAGGCACACCTGATCAGGTCTGAAGGCACATTGGTTGGGAAACACTGATTTAGACAGATAACTTTTCAGTTATCTGTCTAAAGAGCCAAACCACGATTTTAAAACTCTTACCTGGCTATATTCTAGTCGGATAATGAGTTATTCGGCTAGAATATATCCGGTTAAGCCGGGGGCAAGCAGTAGGTACATGCGAGAGGAGCGGAGTTAGCCGGTGAACCTAACCGACTAAACTCAGGCTGTGCTGTAGGGCAGGTCTAAAGTTAGCCAAATATACCTACCAGGCTAACTTTAAGATAGCAGGTTATATACCACAGTGCAGACACGGTGTGGAATATCCCGGTTAAGTTAGCCAAACAGGTGTATCTGGAAATAACTAACTACTTAGAGGCTGAATATCAACCCCATTAAAGATTAACTAAAAGGCCTGCTGAAAGAGCTGTATTTAAATACATTTTCTAAAGACCAACAAGTTCTTAGACAAATGAAACAGAATGTTAGGTATTATTAGGAAAGGAATAGAAAATAAAATCGAGAATGCCATAATGCCTCTGAATTTACCTTTGGTGCGACTGCACCTTGAGAATTGTGTGTAGCTCTGGTCACTGCATCTCAAAGAAGAAATAGGAAAATTAGAAAAGGTACAGAGAGGAACAACCAAAATGATAAAGAGGATGGAACGGCTCCCCTATGAGGAAAGGCTAAAGAGGTTAGGGCTCTGATGTCTGGAGAAGAGATGGGTGGGGAGGAAGAATGACAACGGTTTACAAAATCATGTGTGAAGTGAAACAGGTAAATAGGGAAGGGTTATTTACTCTTTTAAAAAGGACTAGGAGAGACTCCATGAAAGAAATCAGAGAAAGTATTTTTTCATTCAGCACACAATTAAATACCGGAATTTGTTGCCAGAGGATGTGGTGAAAGCAGTTAGCGTAGCTGGGTTTAAAAAGGGTCTAGACAAGTTCCTGGAGGAAAAGCCGATAAACCAAACCATTATTAGACATGGGAGAGCCAATGCTTATCCCTGCTAATGAACTGGATCTATTTTTTGGGTGAGAAAAACAAATAAGGGAGGTAGGCGAACCACAAAAATACAAAAACAAGATAAATAGATAATAAAATATATGAATAAATAAATATTTAAAAATGTGTGATAAAATATTACAAATTTAATATCAATAAAAGCATATTAACAATAAAATCACATATAAAATTAGCACAATGATGGATCTAATGCACCCTAAATGGCCATGTTTTGACAAGGTGTCTGCTTCAGGGGTGGTTATATAATTGATTGTCCTTATTTCCCTCCTAGCTAAGATGAGAAGAGGCTGACCCACTGGACCTTAAGCGAGATTAAAAAATCACAAACCTAAAAACAGCTGTAAAAATTCCAGGGCACCCTAAGAGGCACCAGAAATGGTGAAATGAGTTTTCTTCCTTACTTATTTGCAAACAGAAATCACAGCTCACAGTGGACAGACTGTAGCACAGCATGAACGAATATTGCTAAAAACAGGACGATTGGAACAAACTGAAAATTACATCTTAAGAAAATACCTGAAATATTTGGGGGACAAAAAGGCCTCCTGTCCCCCCTCTGTAAGACAAGACTTGGCTCAGGGTCAGGACCAGGCCCAGCTGTGGTCTCACAGGGCCCCTCTGACCCTCCTTCTGCTGGCAAAATTGAGTGGGGCTCTGGCCTTTATCAAGCCTCTCTGACACCCCCCCTACCTTCAGAAATCACCAGGGCTAGGGATCTTCCAAGGTCCTCACTAACCCCCTTTCATGGAGGTCCAGAGGTGGTGGCAATGCTGGAAAGGCCAGGAGTGATAATCAGTAGAGGAATGCTTTTTGTCACCTTTGTTTTCCCTCAAGATTGAGACTCCGTTATGAGAATGTTTATCAAGAATAGGTCAACTTTATTTCATGGTCAGAAAGTTTGGTTTCTCAGATATTTGGAGAGCTACGCAAGAGTGAAGAAAGAAATTTTTGGCAAGGCACCAAGAAGCATTGGCTTTAGGTGTAATGTTCATAATTAATTTTCCATGTAAATGTTTGCTAATTTTACAGGTTAAAATCATGGTTTTTTGAGCCGCTATAGTTTCATTTCTTTTTAGATTCTAAAAAACTGCAGTGTCTTAATTATGTTAATTGATAATACAAGATTTTAAGTCATTTATGTAATGAAGGGAGGAGGCAACTGTCCCTCTTGTACTCTGGTCCTGCTCCTACTTGCTCCCCTCTCTAACCTCCCACTCAATCTGGCGTACACCCCCCCCCCCACCCCGTACCAAACACTTCTCTCTCACACACACACAAACATTGCCCCCTCCCCCCATGTCTCTCTCTCTCACACACACTTGTCCCCCCAACCGATGATCCTCACTCAGCCCCTCCTAACCTCCCTAAAATGATCCCCTTTGTTCACTCCCTCTCCTCCTGTTCCCTGTAGGCTGCCTGAGAGGAGAGAGGCAGGATCAGGAAGCAGAGAGCTCTTCTCAGTTGAATGAGATTCTGCAGAACTGGAAGGCAGCAAATCTTCAGCCAGCCTGCTGCCCCCACACAGGCCTAGTGTGCCTATGGGCAAATCCAGGCCTGCTAAGAAATAAAATAACCAGAAAAGCTGAGAAATGCTGCAATATTGTAACTTGCAAAAAAAAATAAGATATTGTAAACTGCAATAAATTCTTCTAAGCTGCTGCTGCTGTCAGTAGTATTGACCGCTTCTTTCTTTCCCAAAATAGCACTACTTGGGCACACAAACCTTACCAAAAGCAGCCAATTATCATCAATGCTCTGGAGCAAACAGGACTCTAACTGAAACGGAGAACAGCATAATACGGAAAATGATCAAAAGGACAACAGGCCTGGGTTGGCCCAATATGGCGTAGCTGTGCTGTACCATGTGACTGACCTGGGTTTCATTCATGGGCCCTGCTTCCGCTCTTTGGGTGGCAGTGTTTACAACAGGGTGGGGGAGGGGAGAGGTAACTTTAGCTAGAGCAGGATAGTAAAATCTATAGAGGGAGTCAGGGTGCATGCACAGGGGGCCTCCAAAGGGATCTGGAATCTGTAACCTTCTTACCCTAGGAAGATGCCAAGGCACTAGGGAGAAAGAATGAAAATGGAGAGAAAATCCTAGATAGTTGGGAGCGAAAGGTCATGGCACAGTAACCAAAGAGCGGGCTGTTTCCAACTGAGCTGCAAACCAAAGCAGCAGGAGGCATCTGCTGGGTTAACCCCCCTCCTGCATCCCAGAGGAAACACTAAAACAGGGCAATGAAATGTGGGAAAATGCCAAGACAAAAAAGAAAAAAGAAAATAAACAACAACAACAAAAAAAGAAAACAAAGAGAAGCCCATTCCAAATGCTCCCCAAGGTATGTAAAAGAGAAAAAAAAATGTAGATTTTTGCAAGTCCTAACCTCTTTTAGTCTTTCCTCATAGGGAAATTGTTCCATCCCCTTTATCATTTTGGGGCAGGTGTCAGTTCTGACAGAAGGTAGCTCTGGAGGGAAAAAAAATAAATGAAAAAAAAAAAGAAAAAAGAAGAGCATATCCCTTCTGCTTTGGGTGTCATCATGTGCCAGCTAGCTGCAGCGGGTAGTCAGGAAGACTGCACAGGAGCCCCGAGCTACTCTGACCCAGCTGTAGGTGGATCCTGGATCCAGAAGAGGCATGCTGGCACAAGAACATGCTTATTTTTGCTTATTTAGCCTCGGCCAGGTTGGGATTAAACACTTCCTAAGCAGAGACTGCCAGTGGAGCTCCTTATGCCTACTTGTATCCAGGGCCGGTGCAAGGGGATTGGGCACCCTAGGAACCTTCAACCTTGCGCCACCCCCCTCCCGGTCGCAGCCCCGACTACCCCCGCCCCCCCAAAAAAAGAAAACTGACAAATCACCTAGTGGTCCAGCGGGGGGCCCGGGATCCATCTGCTGCCCCCGAGTCATCGGCTGCCACTAATCAAAATGGCGCCGGTGGCCTTCAGCCCCTACCATGTGACAGGGGCTACCGGTGCCATTGGTTGACCCCTGTGACATGGTAGGGGCTAAAGGCCACCGGCGTCATTTTGGTTAGTGGCAGCCAAGGCCCCAGGAGCGGCAGATCGTTCCTGGGCCGTCCGCTGGACCACCAGGGGGGCATTGGGAGGGTGGCATGGGTGGGGGGGGGGGAGGGTGGGGGGGGGAGGCAAGGTGAGGCGGGGGCTGACAGAATTTCGAAAGGGCACTTTTTGCCCTTTCAAAATTCTGCCGCCTGCTGCGGCGCCCCCCAAGTCTCAACGCCCTAGGCACAGGCCTAGCTCGCCTTGTGGTTCCTGCGGCCCTGCTTGTACCTGCATTCCAATTAAGCAGCCACCAAGGCTTTTCTGCAGTTTACGGGATTTTACTCCATTGCCTATAGTACATGCTCAATGTTGTTAAATAAGATTCTGATAGTCACTTTACAGCGGTCAATTTTTTTTTTTTTACCTAGCAACTGTATCTAACAAATTTGCCAGGTAATGAATCTAAATTCTTATAGGTGAATTTTCAAAGTAGTTATGCATGTAAATGTAACATACTATCATAGCAAATAGGAGCCAAAATTTAGGCTCTCTGCCTAAATTTAAGCCAATAAATAAGGCCAATTGTAAGTGGACTAGTTGAACGTTTCCCAAGAATCATTTCTTCTACAGATGCTTGCTCTCGCACCTGTATAATATAAAATCGTATTTGTTTTCCTTGCTCTCTGTTTGGAATGAATAATCTCCCCTTGAAGAGCAAGGCTGGTGCACCACCTACCTTTCATTCCCTTTGCATTGATAAGGAAAAAAAACAAAACTAGAAATCTTATGCCTGAACAAGGGAGGTAGAGAGGAGGGTGTCACGGTCTTGACCAGGCTGTTCTCAGATGTCAGCTGCAATATGACTTCGTATGGCACACCCTTCTGCAGTGCTGCCTCTGCACATTCATTCTCTCTAATTCATGAAATGTATCAGTCCCTCTTCACTCTTAACTGTGCACAGAGAAAGATTAAGGAGAGTTGGATCGGGTGGTCAGCCAGGGCCCATATAGGGTCTTGCTAAGCATAACGGGTAAAGGGACTCTGGGAAGCCCAGGGCCAGGACACCACCCAGAGCTGAAGGCCACCTTTCATCCATCTCTTACTACGCACAGGACAAAAAAGGGTTCTGCCACACGCCTAGGATTATAACTGGAGAAGAACTGTCCTGCAAAAAAGTAGTAAATGCCAAAGCGTGCACTTAGTGGTGACATGATGTGATATAAAAAGAGGAACTGGCGAGCTCTGCTGCATAGCTATCGGTACAGCACACTGAGCAAACCTGGTCTCTCTCACTCACCTGAGCTCTCGCTAATACCCAGCACATGGCTTCAGTTTACATTTGCACAGTCACAAGCAACTTTCTAATCCCTTCTGTCCCAACACATGGAAACTGAATCCAGGATCAAGGGGACCGATGCTAAGAGATTAAAGATCCAGAGGCTTGTGACTGACACGCAATAAAGATAAGCTAAGAGGAGAGATCCATCCTCCCCAAGTCTGAGGTTCTCAGCATCCGTGCTTTGGTTATCACAGAAGATTCGATTGGCTTTTCTCAATTTTACTTCTGGAGAAGAATATGTGGTCATAGGTTTTGAAGATTAATAATAATAATAATAATAATAATAATAATAAAACAAATAATAATAAATAATAATAAAATACAGTTTAAATAGTTGTCATCTGCTTCACTCAGAACAGTCTAGTGAAAAAAAAATTTACCACCAACTGTAACAAATTGTTACAAATTGTATGTTTTGCCCCTGAAAAAAAAGAGAACTGTATTTCAAAAAACTTTTTGTTTTTATGATTATCAGCCCATTTAATATGTAGACTTTTTTTTTTCAAACTGCTCATCATGGGGCCAATGCAATAAATGAGCACGGAAAACGGGTGCTCACTGTTGAGCGCCCGCTTTCCTACCGCGTGCCCAGGCGCCTCTCCTGGGTGCGCGATTCAATATTTAAATGAGAGTCGCACTGCCAAGGAGGCGCTAGGGACAATTGCGTGCCCCTAGCACTTCCTTGGCTGTGGGCACCCAAAAGAGGTCAGCTGTCAGCTCGTAAAAGTGAGCGTCCGTTTCTCTAACCTGACCACTGGCACTTTTTTTTTTTTAAACCTTTTGGTTCCTCTGCTCAGAAATTAATGCCTGCTCTGGGCAGGCGTATATTTTTGAACAAAAATTGTGTGGGTTGGGCACACATTTATTTATTTTTTTTTAGATCCAGGTTTAATAACTAATAGCCTCATCAACATGCATTTGCATATGATGAGCACTATTAGTTTCGCCGGGGGTTGGATGCGCGTTTTGGGCGTGCTAATCCTCTTATAGCATAAGGGGCTGTGGACCCGCGTCCAAATCTCACTTCCAACCACGGGTTAAACAGTGCGCTCAGCTGAGCACACTGTTTGCATCGGCCCCTGTGTGTCAGCAGTGCATCAAAAGTTCCTCCTGTTTCTGTTCTGCAAAATACTCGAGATATGTAAACAGTTTAATATCTGGAAATATTAACTCTGGGGCATTTTCTTGGCCTGCAAAAAGCTTCTCTCCTACACCTATTAGCCAGACTCGGGATGCATGGATACTGGTTCCTAGAGGGAGCCAGGGTCTGTGGCCCTTGGTTGAGGACAGTTGTTGCAATGATTGGACAACCCAGGAGAAGGAATTAAAAAAAGCAAGGAAAACTGCAAATAGCTGTGCACAAAGTCTCTTCTCACCATAGCCCCAGACTGGGGGAAAGTTCCAACTGAGCTGCAAAATGCCAAAACAGCAGGATGAAACTGTCAGGCCAAAAGAAGAAAAGGGCCTATATACATCAACATTTAGATTTTTAAATTAGGTTTCGAAATACCTCAGTCAGTTCCTTCTGCTATTCTAATGGCTACCAGGGTAGCAAATATACATCACTGACATTACAAGCATGCCAGCATCCAACAATGTATCTGATTTCTAAAACTCACCTGCAGGGCAAAGGGGAGCCACAGGTTAGCCGGCATCATTTTGAATTATGGGGCTAGCAGGGCAGGAGCGATTGGGAAGAGATCCTGCTCAGGAGACCCTCTGATTGCCCTAGGCTAGGGAAGGAGGTTCCAGGTGGTGAGAAGCGGACGTATGGTAGAGGGGAAAGAGTCTTTTATTTTCCTGCAGTATTCAGGTGGGGGGAGTGGGCCAGCATCTGCTGGGTGGTAGGAGTGCTTAATGCTGCTGGGGTGTGGGATGCTTACTGTCAGGAATGCGCACATGAGCATTACCAATAACTCATGTAAACATGTTTCCTAATGTACGTTAATGCCTCTTAGTAAATAGCCCCCCACCCCACCCCCGTAGATAAGTAATGAGGTTAACAGTAATACTGTATGGTTTATTTTAAACAATGAAAAGGTGTCGTCATCATTTCACCAAAGGTTGCTGTCAGAGAAGAGCTGTAGACTGGCAGCTCCAACTTGCTCAGCATGCAGCGGAGTAAACTGAAGTCTAAAATATCTTTCTGAAAACACACGGATGGAGCTGGAAAGGGCAACGCTAAATTCAGCCAGACTCTGTGCTTTTAATAAGGATGAATGAGTAATGCTGTCTAATGTCATGCCAGATAACATTAACCGCTCCAACGCTGCCTCCGTCAAGTAAAAGACAGGTGATATAACAGTGCTTGTGAATTATTACAACAACTGTACCTAATCATCTTCAACTTTGGCTGGAGGAAACTATTTTTTTTTCACCTCAAAGCCCCGACCATCCACCTGTAGTTAACACTAGTGACTGACTGCTGCTGCTGGGTAAAAGTCACTTGTCTGACAGTTTCCAGTGCATACCGACAATAGTGGGAAGCACTAGAAAACAAGCATAGGAGGAGGAGGAGATTTTATTTTAATTTTTAACATTTTCTCCTAGCTGGCATGCTTGGGCAGATGCAGGGACTCTAGCTGGCCCAAGAACTCAATGGGTGCCTTCTCCATTGAGTACCATCTATACGACACATTGGGCAACAGAGGCCACCATGGAAACGGGTCAACAACTTTCCTTCCTTCCTGGGTCTTGAATTACCACATCTGCCCAAACCCAACCGGCCTAGATTGACCAGGGGATTTGGATATGGCTCCTTTGTTATGCAGTGCACAGTGCAAGCGGCGTGATGCATCGACCATGTGCCAGAGGGACAAATTTTAAAATGGATGGAACAAATGTTTTCTCCTCCAAGGTGATGACACTCCCCCCCCCCCCCCCCCAACGCTCCTTTCATCGACCATATGGCCAGCTCACAGCTTGGTAGATAAAACTGTAACTGCTGCTTTAAGAGGCAATCAAAGAAGAGGGCTTAATTAGTGTAATCATGCCCATTTTTTTTCATTACCTCCCTAGGATGCCACCACATCACCTCTTTGACAAGTTTGGGCTCCACAGAACCTCACTCTCCCATGGGCTGGGAGAAAGGAGCAGTCACTGAACCAGTGGATTGACATTAAACACCTCTGCAGGTTAACATTAATCAACAGGGTTTCGCTTGATCCACTTGATTACACTTGAAATGTAAAGCAGTCTTATCCTTTAAAAATGGGATTGTCAAAAATTTGTTAAGGATTCAAAAGCTCTTGAATAAGCGAAGCACAAGATGAGATTTATTCTGCAGATGGGAAGGACAAGTCCAGCAAAGCTAAATTCATTTTGCAATGGTTTCTTCACTGCTCTTCACTTTTTTTTTTCTATCTTGCTCAAATAAAACCAGCAGATTTCATTTCACTCAACCTTTTCTGGTCTCTTAAAGCACTGCCGTAGCAGTTGAGTACTGAGACAAGGCAGGATCAAGACAATAAAAAGAAAAGAACTATTGTGTCCCACAACAAAATAAGACTTTACAAGTTTCTTTACGAGATCTCTACAAGAAAAAGTTAATGTTTCCCTTGCGTTAATCTTTGATCGGCTCTCTTTCTGTGTCTTTCTGCTGGCTCCTTTGATAAATAGATGTGGAATGTTTACCACTGTAGCACATCTCGACTTCAGTTCAATCAACTTTCCCTATCATTTTACACAAAGGCCCTAATTGATCAGTGGTATCCACCCCTTGAAGAAAAGTAAATACTAAGAAAAAAACCCTTGAAGTGACTCAGAAAAAGCCTGCACAACTTTTCAAGTGCAATGCTAGACATACCAAGAGGGTGCCAAGTGCCCAATCAGAGCCTCTGATGGGCCGCGCCAAGTATCAGGGCCTACCTGCTCAGCACCACAGCCCTCTTTAACTACAAGATATGTATTTGGATACTTACAAAACCTTTTAGAAGGTAGGCAAACTTTCTTTTGTAGATTCAGATAACTTTATTAATATGACAATTTTACAATTTTAATGGGGATTTGTGGGCCAAGGATTCTTGTGGAAAGGGAGGGGGATTTGCCTTTTAAAGAGACGGTGTGATCTACATAGGGCATTTTAGTTCCCTTCAAAACACACTTAAAATCATTTTGTTAAAGGACTACAGAGAGAACTCGATTCATAAATATGAATGAAAATGATGACAAAAATTAAAAGTAGATATATTATGGCATATTCAAGTTGGTGTGGGATGTCGAATTAAATGGCTCATTTCTCCATTGCCATTTTAAAAGTGGAATTACTATGTCCAGCTGTGATACAGGCGTTCACGGTATATTCCGTACAATACAGTTTGAGATAAACTGAATTCCACACAGGATATTATTTCGCCTAGAATAATTGAATGCAAGGTTGAAAATATTCAGTATACGATGAATGGCATACGTGCAGCTGTCCTTGGGGAGATGATGTGGGGTGACCTCAAAGTCAAGCGAGGTTTAGTGGCAGCACAGAGCTGGAGAAACTGGCCTTGAACAGAATTGGATTTATTAGAACAGCCTGTAGATGTACAAGCCAACCACCTATAAGACTCATTGCAATATTAGTTTGAGTTTTGCTCTCCTCTGCTCCTCTAGTCTTCCATAAATTTGTTAGGGCAGAGGTTCCCAAATTTTTCAGGGGGAGGGCCAAATAGGACATTTCTTTTTTTTTTTTTTTTAAAACACAAAATATGTTTAATTCACATTTCTATATATATAATCTTAACTTGGGAAAACAAAATTATTTCAAATAATAACATTACATAAATATTCAGAAAACTTTCCCAAGTTAAAAATAATAATAATGAGGGGGGTCCTATATATCACAAATAACCTTCCATAATTACTCATTTTGTGAAGGGACGTCATCTATCTTAACTTCTATTGCTTCTCCAAGTATCGATTCTTGGTTACCATTAGAACTTGACTTATCTTTCAAGAAATTCTCTAGCTGTAATGGTTCATTGAAACTGAATTTTTTGCCCTGAAAATTTAAAAAACATCTAGAAGGATATCTCAAATAAAACATTGCTCCAATTTCCAGGACTTTACTTTTCAGTGCCAAGAACTGTTTCCTGCGGACCTGCGTAGGTCTAGAAACATCTGGGAACATATAAATCTTTTTACCACAAAATTGCAGGTATTTATTTCTAAAAAATTTCTCCAATACACATTCCTTATCTCTCTCAGCCATAAAGGACACAAAGAGAGTTGCTCTTTTATTTATAACATCTATCGATTCTTCTAAGAATGTCGAAATTCCCATACTACTTTCCTCATTTATCCTAGCTCTTATATCGGATCTAGACAGGAAGTAATGTATCTTAGAGAAAGCTGGTATATCACTCTCTTCATACATTAAGATCTCTTTTAGATATTTTATCAACATCTCTTTAGGGGACAATAATCTGGTCATTGGAAAATTTACCAACCTTAAATTTTTTGCTCTTACCAAATTCTCTAAATTTTCCAAATCAGTATGTATTAGAGTATTATCTCTAATTAATACATTATCCAAATTCTGAATGTTATTTATTTTCCCAGTTACTTCATTTAACATTACTTCCACTGCACTCAATCTTTTACCTTGTTCCAATATTGAAATTCTATTTACATTAACCAATGATGTGAGAGAGGAATTAACTTGGGTCAAATTCAAGTCCAATTTTACCAGTACCCTCCAGAGGTCCGAGAGTGTCACATTGGAAGAGTCCACAGAACTAATCTGTGTATCACCAATGGTCACAACTAGGTTCCCACCTTGTGACCCAACTAAAGAATCTTTGAGGCAATTAGTGGGATCAGTCCCATCCGCTGCGACATGCACCACATTTGCACTCACGTTGGATGGTTCCCTCTCATCCAGTTGCCCATCTCTCGGATCCTCATTCGGTTGGGGGGGAGTTAAAGCGTTGCCTGGACTAAGCGAGGCTTCAGACGAGTCTCGCAAACTGTCCATTCTTGGCGGTCCCTGCCAACTCACATGTGCATCCATGGGTCCAGTTCTTGTAGTCGCTGTGGGTGAAGACGTGACATATCTTGCTTTCCTTTTGCGGCCCATTGATTTTAATAGTTCCGGTAGCCAGTCGAATCCCGGTCAAATCCCAGTCAAAGCTTAGGCAGCGCGCCGGCGTCTCTCAGGTTTTAAAGCCCGGGCTCCTGATGATGACGTATGGGCTCGGGCTCAGCAGCTGGTATTCGCTGATCTTTAATCACTCACTGCTAGCTGGAATTAGCAGGCGTTTCAGTTCCCAAGCCTCTAATCAGGGCGGCAAGATGTCCCTTCCACTCTCAGCCGGACCCCACTGGTCTACCGGCGTCTCTCGGGTTTTAAAGCCCGGGCTCCTGATGATGACGTATGGGCTCGGGCTCAGCAGCTGGTATTCGCTGATCTTTAATCACTCACTGCTAGCTGGAATTAGCAGGCGTTTCAGTTCCCAAGCCTCTAATCAGGGCGGCAAGATGTCCCTTCCACTCTCAGCCGGACCCCACTGGTCTACCGGCGTCTCTCGGGTTTTAAAGCCCGGGCTCCTGATGATGACGTATGGGCTCGGGCTCAGCAGCTGGTATTCGCTGATCTTTAATCACTCACTGCTAGCTGGAATTAGCAGGCGTTTCAGTTCCCAAGCCTCTAATCAGGG
This sequence comes from Rhinatrema bivittatum, assembly GCF_901001135.1. NCBI lineage: Eukaryota > Metazoa > Chordata > Amphibia > Gymnophiona > Rhinatrematidae > Rhinatrema > Rhinatrema bivittatum. The sequence continues at coordinate 483,991,720 of NC_042616.1, forward strand.
CGGCAAGATGTCCCTTCCACTCTCAGCCGGACCCCCCAAATAGGACATTTCTAACCAAAGAGAGGGCTGGCGGTGGGGGAAGTAACCTAGCCTCGGATTTTGCAGAAGTAGAGGGTGCCCTTTTGTTGATTTGAAATGTTGGAAAAAAGGGGGAGAGCAAGAAGGCAGGATCCCCATAAATATCAATATTATTTCTAGATTTCTCTGACGTTGGCAAGTTTGCCACACCCTTGGGAATACTGCTACCTGCATCTGCACCCCAAGTGGTAGATGTATGTATGTGTGTATATATACAGTATATATCACTATATATCTATAGCTATGTGTGTGTGTGTGTGTGGGAGGGAGGGAGGATACGCTGCCTCTTGAACTCCCTCCTTTTTCTTCCTCTTTTACCTCCTTCCCACCTTTCACTCTTATTCTAACCCCCATCCCCTCTCTTTCACTCCTTCCTTCTCACTTCCCTCTCTTCCTTCTCACCCCACCCCATCTCTTTTACCTCCTTCTCACCCCTTCCTTCTTTTCTAAGCTCCCTTTTACCTCCCATCTCATTCATCCCTTGTCTTCTTACTGACCTCCCCTCCCAACTTTCCCCCTTTCAACCCCTTCCTTCCCTTCACTCTTATTCTTCCCTCTCATTCATCTTCAACCTTCTCATCCACCCTTCCCTTCACTCAACTTTCACCTCCCTCTCTTCCTTTTCACCTCTCCCTTCCCTTCCCTTTATTCACCTTCCTCTCTTCACTCACCCCTCCCTTTTCTTATTACCCCATCCCCTCTTACCTCTCACCTCCATCCCTCCCTAATTCTCACTCTCCTCTCTAGTTTATCCCTTCCTTCTCACTCAATCACTCTCCTTTCCCTTCTCTTATTTCCTACTCACCATGATTTTCACTGGTGGGGCCTGGCCTCCCTGCCAGTATCTGCTTCTAGCGCTATGGTTCTGGTGTCACTAGCGGGGCCTGATCTCCCCATCAGCACCTGCTTGCATTGTTGTGTGTTTTTTCTTATTCTACTTGTGGGGCCAGGAACTCCAAGCCTCTCTTTCACCTTCTTCTAGTTCCACTGTTGGGGCTAGGAAACCACTCCAGCCTAGGTGCTGTTACTGCATCTCAAGAGGTTACACCCCCCGAAAAGAACAAAAAACTTCAGTGGGCTGGATCCAGCCATAAAACGAAAAGTATGGTGGATTGGAAAACTGAGCTCCATGGGCTGGATCCGACTCGAGGGCCATAGTTTGGGGGACTTCTGTATTAGGGGATACTAGATCTATCTATCACTGGCGATCTTTTCAAGATCCTGGCATTATTTTCTTCTCCTTATTCTTGTATGTACACATGTCCAGTAGATGTGCTTGAATTTTTCTGCAAATTTAGTTTTTGCAAAGATATTTCATACACAGATGCAGAATGGGGTTCAGGTGGGAAAAAAGGGTTCTCTGCAATCTGTTTGGTACCTCTAAGCCTTCATCCCTTCCATGAAGTCTATCACACTTTCCAATCACTAAAATCCCAATCCATCTTTCATTCTATCCTCTCACTTCCTCTCAATTATTATTCTCTCTCTGTTTCTGTTTCTTCCATTATCAGTTCAAGTCTCTTCTTCCAATCTTTCTTATCTATCTTCCTATATCTACCATCTCTTCCTATCTTCTTCCTCCACAATCCTTTTCCCATTTTTCCTTCTATCCTTCAGTGCTGCTCTCTCTTCATTAAGCCTTTCTTCATCTCCCTTTCTGCTCCTTGCCATCTCTTCTACATACTTCCTCATCTCTCCTCCCACTTTTTGACATCTCCTCCACCTTCTTCCCTTCCCTTTACCTTCTTTTCCCCATCTTCTCCATGATCCTTCATCTCCCTGCATGGACCTTATTGTCTGTTTTTCTCCAAGCTCATCTCCCCATGTTTCTCTCTCTCTCTTTTTCTTTCTTTCTATCATCCCCCTTTCTACCCCATATTCTTTTCTCCCCTAACTCAGGGGAAATTTTTTAAATTTAGTGAAAAGGGAGGAGTTTATGAAAATGAGGGGTGTTTTATGTTGCGTGTGATAGCATAATGCACGCTATAACGCCGGAAATAACTACACCTTTTTTCCTGGTGTTATGCTGTGCGATATGTACTTTCTACCTAGCTGCTATCAAGCTAGGGCAAAAGTACATTGTACAAATCTCATCTTTGTGTACCTTTCCTCACTCCAAATCACGTCAAATCTTCCCTGTGTACTGTGCTGTTCGTACATCTGACTGTACATGTAAAACAGCCCCCCAAACCCTATATCACCACCAAAACCTCACCTTGAATTACTAGTTGACCTTCCTACAGCGGCATAAATAGTTGACTAATATGAAAGCCTTATAAAGAGTCTCTCTCTCTCTCACCAGGAGCAGTTTGCATTGCAATATCTCAAAAATTTCCCTAACCATGCCCCCATTTTTTTTTTTGTCACGGGTGCTATTCATGAAAATTTATAGCAAAATGATGAATCTAAGTCTCATCGAATCACAGTGTAGGTTGATTTATTTTGAAAATGTGAATGCACTTTTCATATGGTATTTCTAGACCTACTCTCAGTTTGATTAAGAATATATTACAATATTGATCTGAAATATTCTCATATTTTCCACTTATGCAAAAGATGCACTGAATGACCTAACCTGTTTATGAAAATATTCACAGATAAAATGATGTATGTGTCTGACTATAAAACCTGGTGTGTGGAGGCAAGATGGCCGCCGTGGCGTGAACCAGCTTAAGACGCCGGAGAGAAACGCTGTCTAATTTCGGAATTTCCTACTTCTATTACTTCTAAATAATGCCGCACACTAAAAGAAAAGGGCGACTAAGAGGTGAGAGTGCTAACTCACCTATGGCCGACCCTCGACAGCCTACTATCCCCGGTTTTTTCGCTGGAGCTGCATCGATTGATCCGGAGAGCCAGGTCGCTGGAGGTATGACGCGGGAGCAAGCGCAGACCTCCCTGACCCTTGACACTACTCTAAGCCCTGGACCACCGCGGAAACCTGCTCCCCCTCAAATCATTGCAGTGCCTTGCCCAGCTTCGTCAGAATCCGGAGCGGCCATGATGATGGCCAGAAATGATGACTGCGAGACCCGGGAAGAGGAGACCTTAGGAGAGAGTGGAGGAGAACTACCTGCAGGTCTAGAGGACTCACTAAGGACTTCAACCCCCCGGGAACTGGAAGCAGCCATCATAACTTCTACACAAGGTACGGGGATAAGAGGGGGCGCCGATGAAGTACAGGGAATAAGCCAGCTGCGTATGATTTCAGAGGCTCCTTCTACTCTGCGACCTGATGTTATAACGTTGGAGGGAATTTGGAGTGTATTAAATGGAATAGAGACATCGATAAAAACTCTTGCTAAGACAACGGTGGAAATTCAGAATCAGGCTTTAATAAATAACAATTTAATATCTAATTATACTAATAAAACGGAAGGTTATACAAGAAAAATTAATTCTTTCAGAGAATTCAACATCCAGAAGACTAGAAACAGTTGAAAATGCCCTAAGGGCACATAACTTACGTATACTTAATTTCCCAGTAATTAAAGCAATAGCCCCACTGGAATTATTCAAACTTTACATGAAGGAAAATTTAAAAATTCCAGATTCAGCATTACCGGTTATAGTTAAAGCTTTCTATTTACAAAAAGCTTCTCAACCAGAACAACAAAGTCCTGACTTGAATATCACTGATATATTGGAAATGTCATCTGAACATCAAATAAGTCAGAGGAAACCTCTCCTAGTTTCATTCGCATTTTTATCAGAGCGGAATCACATTATGAGATTATTTTTCAGAAACCGACAAGTTCCCTTTTATGGATTCCCTATCTGGATATTTCCAGATGTGATTAAGTCTACCCAGACATGTAGGAAAGAGTTTCTTCTGATGCGGCCAGTAGCCCTTAGAATAGGGGCTAGATTTACTCTGAAATATCCCTGCAAGGCTTGCATCAGGTATCAGAATGTGAACTATATGTTTCTTGAACCTGATCAATTGAAGACATTCCTAGCTGGGAAAACCCCTATGGAAACTTCATCAGAAACGGTGTGAAAAGAAAAGAAAATGATGCAGATACCACGACGTACCAAGTATACTTGCGGACTAATTTTCCTATTTTTTCATTGCTCCTACCGCCTCCTAATTGCTAATTTGATTTTTCTTATAATTTAAATGTCGTTAATCATTATGCTGAAATATTGCTTAACTTGAATTATTATTGTTTTCCTATTGACATTGATTTTTCTGTAAGGAGTTTTTCCTGGTAAATAAGTTGTGAAAACTTGATAAATAAAGAATTAAAAAAAAACAAAAAAAAACCTGGTGTGTGCTATTGTCTTTACAAAATTATGAATTTTAAATATTTTAACATTCACACTAAATATTTTGCTGTGATTAAAAAAATATAATAATTTGGGTTATGTACACCAAATAGCAGCACTGTAAAAGTTCCTAGAATTTAGTGATAATGCTATTAATCATGCATTAAACAGATAATGAATTCATTAATTACAATAAAACTTCCAACAAAAAAAAGATTTTAAATATATTTGAAGTAGAAAATGAGGCCTACAAATTGCCTCAAGTGAAGAACTAGGGACAGAGTCAGAGTTTTTGCTGTTTGTTTTAGTACCTACATATTCTAATCCTCAGCTGTCTTTGTCACAAACAAATAGCTTATATCACTTGAAAGTTACAATACCAAATTTTCAAAGTGCTAAATAATGTATGTCAATGTTTCTTGAGATGTGCTTCCCCAAATGCTGCTTGGTTCAATACAGAATATTCTAGAACATAAAATTAAATCAGAGGGAACCCAAAAGTTTCAGCCAATTCTTCAAATGGAACAAAAGCTGAAAAAGATTGGAAATACATACAAAAAATACTCTTTCTAAGATGGCCACTTGGATAATATAGTGTGGTTGCTGTGTTAGTCCACTTGTATATGGAGAAATAAAGGCTAACAAATAAGCTGAGGGTGACCTCTTTGATTTGGACTAAATGAATACATTTGTGATAAGCTTTCAAGAGCTATGCCCCCTTGTTTGACTTTGCACTGACCTGATAAAGGGAGCAGATATGTTGAAAGCTAGCGACAAATGAATTGATTTTTAGTCCAACAAAAAGGTATCACCTACAACTTGTTTATTAACCTTTATTTCTACAAGATGGCCACTGAAAGTTCTGTGGTAACTGATTCACAGGTACTTTGCCTGCTAAAATAATTCACATGTCTGTGTACAGATACAAGAGACGGTGATCAACCAAACCTACATCCAAACTGTGTGATAAGAATGAACTCTCAGCCTATCGGAAAGCTCCCTTAGACCCACTCATTTTAAAGAATAGCTTAAACTTTGAAATTATGGAGAAAAATTGAGCATTGTAATTTTTAATCACTTAGGGGCGGATTTTCAGAGCCCTGCTCGCGTAAATCCGCCCAAAACCGGGCGGATTTACGCGAGCAGGGCCCTGCGCGCCGGTGAGCCTATTTTACATAGGCTCACCGGCGCGCGCAGAACCCCGGGACTCACGTAAGTCCCGGGGTTTTCGGAGTGGGCGTGTCGGGAGGCGTGTCGGGGGGCGGGGCCGGAGCGCGCGGCGTTGCGGGGGCGTGTCGGCAGCGGTTTGGGGGCGGGTACGGGGCGTGGCTACGGCCCGGGGGCGTGGCCGCGCCCTCCGTACCCGCCCCCAGGTCGCGGCCCGGCGCGCAGGAGGCCCGCTGGCGCGCGGGGATTTACGCCTCCCTCCGGGAGGCGTAAATCCCCCGACAAAGGTAGGATGGGGGTTTAGACAGGGCCGGGCGGGTGGGTTAGGTAGGGGAAGGGAGGGGAAGGTGAGGGGAGGGCAAAGGAAAGTTCCCTTCTAGGCCGCTCCGATTTCGGAGCGGCCTAGGAGGGAACGGGGGTAGGCTGCGCGGCTCGGCGCGCGCAGGCTATACGAAATCGATAGCCTTGCGCGCGCCGATCCAGGATTTTAGCCGATACGCGCGACTACGCGCGTATCTACTAAAATCCAGCGTACTTTTGTTTGCGCCTGGAGCGCAAACAAAAGTAGGCTGTTCGCGCTCGTCTGAAAATCTACCCCTTATTGTACATAAGGAAGTGCTAACCAAGGCAAAATTGCTTGATGACATAATCTAGCCTTTCAAAGATATCAAATGAGGCAGACCAAAAGTCTACATGGACTCATGTGGCTATCACGCTACTACTTTATTATGCAAGTATCCTATCCTAAGCACAAAATACATACTTAAAGAAGCTTAATCCTGAAGAGCAGTGGTATGATTGCATCAAGCCAGTAAGGAAACACTGGGGGTAATCTGCACAGAGCTGCGGTTAAAACCCTAAACTGCAGTGGTACAACAGCATGGAGGGAGCATGGATATAACCTAACGTCAATGAACATAGTGATGCTGGAATTGTATTTTTCTCTATATATTTACAACAGCCCTATTCACCTTGGTAGCTGTGGGGATCATTGCAAAGCTTAGTAATAAGTTAGAGAAGGGGGACTGGGTGCTGGCATTGTATGAATTAAAGTTGAAGAGAGCGAGGCCTGAACCGGCTTACCAGCTGAGGTAGACGAGGCCATTACTGAAATGATTTTAGGAATGCTTGGGGCAGATATGGAGGGCAGTGGTAGAAAATGGGTTGTGAGGTTGGTAAAACACATGTGGGAAAAGGGGGCTGGTGTTAGGTTGTACAGGGGAATTTGTATGCATATCTACCCAAAGTGGATGACTCAACTCTGCAGTAGATTGGATGGGTCATCTTGGTTTTCATCTGTTGTTATTTTCTATGTCAAAATATCAATGTAACTGAAAATATCTGTATATGACCCAGGTACATCATCCATTCTTAAATTGTTTCTGTGTCAACGAACCTTGCAATGGCCAAATTTATGTGCTAGCCACTGCCCGAGACACTAAAAATTTGCATAGGTTTCTTTTAAAAATTGTATCCTAAACTTCAACAGGCAAGCTGATAGGTAGCTTAACATTCAGCTTTTGAAAGCAATCAGTGGGAGATCAATTAGATGGCTTTCACACACAAAGTTGACCAAATGCAGAATTTATTGGCTGAATTACTGGATTATCCATCTGCAAAGTGTGGGAAGGGGCTCTTACCACTTCAGTCGGTCTGTAGTACTTGAGATCAACAGTCACATGGATCTTGCCAGTTTCCTTGCATCGGCCCACTTCATTTTCATTCTTCCCCTCCCACCTGTAAGGAAGATGAACACTTAATCAGCTCTTAATGACTTTAGTACTCTGATCTTAGGAACATTTGGCTGCCTGTATTTTTCTTTCAAAGCTTAAGGGAATGCTCTCTGCAGGAGAGTGCAAACTCATCAGATCCCAGGAACAAAGGCAAGGAAGAACCACAGCACAGCTCCAATGACTCTTGAATTCCCGCATGTTTGCATCTGGTGTGAGTTTGCAGACCCAGGAATGTCAAAACCATACGGACAGAGCATCAGAAACGCAATAAAACTGACACCTTCAGGTGCTTCACATGTTTCGGTGTCCTGAAGTCAATTAGTTGCTGGGGATTTGCTTTGGCCAACTTTTGTCGGAAGTCAAGGAAGCGTCTGGTGTTACTTTTAGTTGTGCTTTCTTCTAAGATGGGCAGCCTTAGCCCAACTATCCCTAACCTCCCCCCCTCATGTTACACTCAAGACTCAGAGCAAAGCGTACTGGAGAAAAAAATAATCACAGATTTCACTGACATAATAATGCAGGATTACATTAGTATAAGCTTTAGCAGTGATTCTGCATTAACATGCAAACAGTCAGTCCTTACACTAACCCCCTTTCCCGACCTCCTTAGCTGCTCAGGACTTGAGTCAGCTTTACTGTTCATTGCTGTTGAAAGCCTGTGTGACTGAGTAATTAAGCATTACTGCTATCACGCAGGCTGATGCAACACTGTGTGCTGGCTGCAGTGCACGACTTAACACACGACTGGACGTGCGTCCATAATCCCCGATGCTAAAAGGGGTCAGCGCATCCAAAACGCACATCCAATAGAGCGCATAGCTAATAGCGCTCAATCACATGTAAATTCACGCTGATGAGGCTATTAGCTATTTCCCCTCAATTAAAAAAACAAAAAAATGTGCACCCGATGCGATCATTTTTACCCTAAAAAATGAACGCCTGCCCCGAGCAGGCGTTAAGTTTTGAGGAGCGCCATAAGTTGATAGAAAAGCAGAAAATACTGCTTTTCTGTACTTCCTCTGACTTACTATTGTGCCGATATTAAGTTGGAGGAACAGAAAAAGAGGGCGAGCATTTAAAATCAATTAAAAAAAAAAAAGTGTGCTGGCAGTCAGGTTAGGGGTGCACAATTTCCCCTAGCGCCACCTTTTTACCGCAGCAGCCTATTTGCATACTGTATCGGGCGCACCGGACTGGTGAATCAGCGTGCGTTAGGAGAGCGGGCGCTCAATCATGAGTGCCCGTTTTCTATGCGATGATATTGCATTGGCCTGAATGTTTACAAATTTGCTAAAAGCATTTGCACCTTATTTAATGGTAAATGTATCAAGGAAAGGGAACAGCACCAGCTTTCCTTGTGCCTTCATTATAATAGGTAAAAAAGGTAGGGCATTATGGATTCCAGTGCAAAAGGAATCCATAATGCCAAAAAAAAAAAGGAATCCAAAAAGTATATGCACCATAAACACATTTATGTAAGTCAAATGCTACATGTCCTACTTTAGCCCCAATTCCCAAGGCCCTTTGCCAATACCATGGTCTTAACCTAACCATTCTCTACCAGCCATGTATCATAGTTCTATATATATATATATATATATATACACACCCTGGTTTGTTTCAACAGTTTCATGATCCTAGTTCTGTATTCCTCTGTTTTATGTAATTGCTCTATTTGAGGCACTGTTATTGTTATTATGTAAACCATTTTGATTTGTAACCTGTTACAAGAAATTCGGTATATAAAACTGTTAAATAAATAAATAAATAAATAAATAAAAGCACAGAAACTAGGAAGATTATTTATATTTCAACAAGGGGGGATGTATCGAGACTTTTTGTGCTTCTGAGAAGCCTGAGTAGCAGAAAACCAACGCTACCTGCAAAAAGGTGATGCGAAGGACCTCACAATTGTTCTAAAAATATTTAAAACACTATTTAAAAAGGGTACAGTGGCTGTTAATACATAGTAACTTAGTAATGATGGCAGAAAAGGACCAAATGGTCCATCCAGTCTGCCCAGCAAGTTTCTTATGGTAGTAACTGCCGCTCCGTGCTGGTTACCCCCACGTTACTGTTAAGGGCAGTAACTGCCATTCTGTGCTGGTTACCATGTTACTGTTAAGGGTAGTAACTGCCACTCTGTGCTGGTTACCCCCACGTTACTGTTAAGGGCAGTAACTGCCATTCTGTGCTGGTTACCCCCACGTTACTGTTAAGGGCAGTAACTGCCATTCTGTGCTGGTTACCATGTTCCTGTTAAGGGTAGTAACTGCCACTCTGTGCTGGTTACCCCCACGTTACTGTTAAGGGCAGTAACTGCCATTCTGTGCTGCTTAGCATGTTACTGTTAAGGGTAGTAACTGCCACTTCGTGCTGGTTACCCCCACGTTACTGTTAAGGGCAGTAACTGCCATTCTGTGCTGGTTACCCCCACGTTACTGTTAAGGGCAGTAACTGCCATTCTGTGCTGGTTACCATGTTACTGTTAAGGGTAGTAACTGCCACTCTGTGCTGGTTACCCCCACGTTACTGTTAAGGGCAGTAACTGCCATTCTGTGCTGCTTAGCATGTTACTGTTAAGGATAGTAACTGCCACTTCGTGCTGGTTACCCCCACGTTACTGTTAAGGGCAGTAACTGCCATTCTGTGCTGGTTACCCCACGTTACTGTTAAGGGCAGTAACTGCCATTCTGTGCTCGTTACCATGTTACTGTTAAGGCTAGTAACTGCCACTCCGTGCTGGTTACCCCCACGTTACTGTTAAGGGCAGTAACTGCCATTCTGTGCTGGTTACCATGTTACTGTTAAGGGTAGTAATGCCACTCCGTGCTGGTTACCCCCACGTTACTGTTAAGGGCAGTAACTGCCATTCTGTGCTGGTTACCCCCACGTTACTGTTAAGGGCAGTAACTGCCATTCTGTGCTGGTTACCATGTTACTGTTAAGGGTAGTAACTGCCACTCCGTGCTGGTTACCCCCCATGTTTCTTTTAAGGGTAGTAACTGCCACTCTGTGCAATTATCCCCAATCCTTATAATCCATAAAACATTACTGCTAAGCAACATTTTTTACTGGGTGATGAGCAGTGCTGGTGCAAGGGTCTGCAGCTGCCCTAGGCGGTGATGTCACCATGTCACAGGGTGTTCTCTCTTTCTCTCCCCTAACTGGAACAGCCAAACTCGCATACCGCCTGTGCCCGATGTCTCCTTACCTCCCGCTTGATAAACCTCCATTCGCAAGCTGCTACTGGGCTCATCCCTCCTTTGCACATTAGAAAAATGACTCCCTTGCATCTGCCTATGGCGCCCCACCCACTTCCAGTGCCCAGGGCGGTCGCCTAGTTCCACCTAATTCTTGTGCTGGGCCTGGTGATGAACCTTCTTGAAAACTAGACAGTGTTGCTTTACGTGCTTGCTTATGGGTCCTGGCCCTAGAAGCAGTCCTGTACTTTTTCCTCATACGTCTGCATATCAGTACCCCACATCGTAAAAGTCAGGGCCTGAGATGGTTCCCGCTGAATCCAATTCCCTCACCTCCCCCTGCCTTTGAAGCGCAGAGCAAGGTTGCAGTTGCATTAAATGCATCAAAGCTTATTAGTTATGGGTAGTAATCTCCATGACTTCTGCTAAGGGTAGTAACTGCAGCATGAGCCAGATAGCAGGCTTTTGTTTCCATCATCTAACCTTTAGGTATCCAGAGTGTTTATCCCATGCCCCTTTGAAATCTTTCACTGTTTTTGTCTTCACCACCTCCTCCGGAAGGGCTATTCCAGGCATCCACCACCCTCTCCGTGAAGAAATATTTCGTGACCCCTTGTTCTACTGATTCCTTTCCAACAGAAAGGTTCAAACGTTCGTGCATCATTAAAACCTTTCAGGTATCTGAAGGTCTGTATCATATCCCCCCTGTGCCTCCTCTCTTCCACAGTGTATATATGCAGATCCTTCAGCCTCTCCTCTTACATAACACATATGACTTTAGCTTCAGATATAAAATACCCTAAGCATAACTGAAACAAAAAAAATTTTTTTTTATTAAAGTCTAAACTACATAAATAATATTTATAGATTTTTCATGCACTACTCTTAATTCCAAAATTACTTTAGTCCTTGAGAAAAAATATAATTGCAAAGTTACCTAAAAAGTTATTGGTATAATGGAATAAGTTTTTTAAAGCCATGTAAGAAATGCACCTTTAACCACATTGCTAGAAATACAGGAACTAGTTACATCACTTTCACCAATATCTTTCCCTAAATAAAACTCTCTGAAAAATACGTTGGATTTTTTTTTTTTGGCCCAGCATCTTCCTCCTTGGGCTTACAGCTTCATTGGAACGAGGGCCAGGGATATGGCGCCAGGAGCCTTCAGCTACAAATACCTATTTCATATTCTCCACTTTCCTGTGAAGTCACAGTCCAGTCACTGCACGCCGGGGCTCCTTCCGGAACCCTGTCACCATGGGCTCTAAATCTAACCAAAGGGTGACGGAGACTCCTGCTCCCCCCCCCCTCCCCTATAGGCTATGAACGCTGCCTCCGCAGCATGCCCAGCCCTGGCCAACCTAGGAGCGGCAGATCTGAACCTGGAGCCAAACCCAGGCACGGTAGTGCCGGCGAGCTCTCTGCCAGACTGAGAACCAAAACAAAATTGAAGGTAGAAAAGTAGTTTAAAAAATACCAAATGGAAGGAACAACTGTGGAAAATTATGTACTTAGGCATGTGCAGGCTGATTCACTAAAATGCGCTGCTGGCAGGTCACACTGCTTGTTTTCATGTATTCTGTGTGGGGTTTTTTTGGTAACCCAACGCAAACAGCAGAGTGCACAGGTAATAAGTGTTATAAATAAATAAATAATATGTTACTGCGCTTTATTAGTGAAGAGGTCCCATTAGACACAATGAGAGCTGCGATAATAACACGTTATTGCATGGTATCGCAGTACACTGATAGTTCTTAAACAAAGTGAGCTGATTTGGCCATTTGGCTGTAAGTTTTTTTCTTTTTTTAAACATGAAAACATAGACTCTTTAAATGTATTTTAATGTTTTAAAACTTGAATTTACTGTATTCTAAATTATGATTCTATGTTATGTTAAATATTGTGATTGTTTTTCTGTTATCCGCACTAGACGATTTTACTGGAAGCAGTGGAATATAAGTTTTAAGTAAATAAATACATTCGAAATAAGGTTAAAATAACAAGACCAGCACTGAGACGTTCTCTGGGTTTAGGCAATTTTTCATAATGCTTTGGTAGACTTAATAGACTAAACAGATTAATAACAAAACAAAAAGACTTATAGCCAGCTTACTATTAAAAAAACCCAAAACAAAAACCAATAAAAAATTGTTCCCCTCTAGTTAGCAAGTGCCACTGAATAATGGAAAGCCTCGTTAATTTAGTGTGGGAAGATGCATTTCTCTGGCACTAAATTATTCATAATGCCAAAAAATTAACTTCATTTCAAGGGGTCTAGCTAAGGTTTTGCTTTACCCTTTACATGTACAGAAGTACTTTACGATCTGTGATAATGCTCACCTAATTTGCACCTCATTCATACTGGCCATTAATATGCACCATAAACACATTTATGTAAGTTGATGGCTGATGTTAACCCACTTTAGTACATCAGTCCCTTAGTATAAACTTGTCTTTTAGTGTTGCTGCATTCCTGCAGTATCGCCAATGCAGCTCCATAGATGGAAGTGCATTCCTGCAGTAATGTCGTGCAGCTCCATACATGGAAGTGCATTCCTGCAATAACATCAGTGCAGTTCCATATATGGAAATGAGTTCCTGCAGTAACATCAGAAGCTGTTTCCACTATCACACACATTAGAAAAAAAATGCAAAAAAAAAAATAAAATTACACCTTCCTATGAGAAATGATTGCAGTAACATTCTTAACAAAAATAAGCTAGCCAGTCCCCACTTAAATGCAGATATTGGAAAAGGATATTTTCAGACTAAGCAATGGAATGAATATGCATAAAAATATCTGTAACGTAAGGCACTGAGGGAATTAGTGTCAGGTCAGAAAGCAGCTACAGTAATTGCAATAGCGGGGATTCCCAGGCCCCTTTCAGACTCGTGCCAGCAGCAGATGACAGCATTGCATGTTCTGTCCAGAATCCCAGACCTTTGGCATCTCCTCCTCCTCGAGTTTCCACATGAATGCAGTTGGTATGTTTTAGGTGGAGGGGAGGGGGCGCTCTGGAGATTTGGGATTGCTAAAAGCTGCAGTAAATAGATAAGTCATTTGGCAGCTACACCAAATCTTTTAAGATCCCCTTGATACTGTTCTGAGTTGGGATTTTGGTTTGCTCTGATTATCAGCAAAGTTTCATACGAGCATGATGCTGACACATATAGAGGTACATTTTCAAAATGTTTGTGTGTGTTAAATGTAAAGTTATGCACGCAAGTAGCAACAACCTGATGTATGCACGTACTAACAGTGTAGCATGTACATGTGAAAGGAGAAAAAAAAACGCCTCGTTCAGATTGTCAGGACAGGCGTCCTGGTTTTACCCCACTGCATGCAGGGACTTGTAGTCTTGCCTTTCTTAGGGAATGTAATAGAGAAACCAGAAATGCAAGAGGGGTAAAGCAAGGACTGGATCAACTGACCATGAGAATCTGGAGTCAATTGGCAACCTTATTTCTGGGGTGGGGTTTAGAAGTTTGTGCTCAGCGGTAAACGTGCAGATATTACTGAACTTGTGTGCACACTTTTACACCTGCTAATTAAGCTGCGGGAGTGAAACACCATTTATCTTTTATTTGCAATATTTGGGCCTGGGCTAAGTGATGGGGAGAGGAGGTCAGGGTGAGGCGCTGGAAGGTCTGGGTGAACTGAGATTCCAAGTACAAGCATTTTCATAAGAGGAGTAAGTGCATTCTATATAAAATACCTGCCTTCACGTGTAATTCAGGGTTATTTTGTGCACATGCTATAACTATTCCGCATGTAACATTATGCATCTAACCTTTATAAAATGGGTAGAGAATCTGCATTTTCCCGCATTGCACATGTGCATGCACACTGAAAGGCATGCGTGCACCTTTGTAGCAGAGATATGCAGAGTTTTATAAGTGCTCCCACCACACAGTTTATAAAATACTGCTGTAATTTTAGACATGCCGACTTATGCAAACTATCGAACATTACCCTCCCTAAGCACTAAGAGAGCCAAACCTTTCCCTTTTTCTCATCCATTTCCAGCAGCAGCAGCTCAGGGGTAGATTCTGTCCTGAGGGTTGGAGCATTCAGCGGCATTGTTTTCAAGGTATGTTGGCCATTCTGGCGCTTTTACTTAACTTGACATATACATGTAGTCCAATGTTTTGTTTACTGGCATTTATTTATGCACATATACTTCCTTGTAATGGGTAAAAGGAGTCATTTTTAGTGCCAATCGTTTGTTTTAATTAAAAAGGTTTTCCAAGTTTTATGTACAAAAATTATTTTGTATTCTGTTTCTTTCCTTTTTCTATTTTTGTTCCCTCACTTTTGTATATTTTTCCTTTTCATTCTCTCCTTCTCTTATTCTGCTCTCTCATTAGACTGTTGCTGCCCACTCCCAAAGGTGCCTTTTACGTTCATCTACCTCTATCTCCCACTCTATCCTTTTCTCTAGATTCAACACTTACTCCCAGCTTCCCCGCTAGTCTCTTACCCCTCACTCCTCTCTCTCATGCTTTCACTTTCCTTCTCTCCCCCTTTCCTCCCCCCCAACTCTCCTTTTCCCCTCTCATCCCCTCCCTGCTGGTCTCACATTTCCTTCTCTCTTCCCATCCCTTCTCTCACAATTTCCATCCCCCATCCTTCCTTCCATCTCTCAGTGGACTGACCGACCTCTTCACTGGCCCCTTCTCCCTTCCCAACTATTGCTGTCCCTCCTCTCCTCATCCTGCGCCACCACAGTTGCTACGGCTGCCCCTTGGCTTCGCCCATCTCAAGCCTTGTGGTGCTGACAATAACTCCTCTCAAAGGACAGTTACCGCTGGCACCATGTGGCTTACAGACACACTGAGCCAGACTGTGGGGGCAGCTGCACTCAGGGGCCATATAAATGGCAACAAACCCTTTTTCTTTTTTTGTTTCATCATATTTTTATTGTGTGCATGGTCTACCATGCTAATAGTGACAAGTACAATATATGCTTGCTTGATGTAATTTTAAATTCAATAAATGGATGGAGGAGTGTGGAGGAGTAGCCTAGTGATTAGAGCAGTGTGCTAAGAACCAGGAGACCAGGGTTCAAGTCCTGCTGGTGCTCCTTGTGACGTTGGGCAAGTCCCTTTATCCACTGCCTCAGGTACAAACTTAGGAGGTCATTTATCAAAATGCGCTAAGGTGTTTTCGCATGCAAAAAGCCCCATTAATGCATGCAAAAATGCCTTTAACGCATGCAATAGCACCATATTGTATGGTGTGATGCAAATCTGAAAAAGAGGAGGAGTTAGGGGCAGGAATGGGCTGGGTTTACCAGTATGCAAAGTCCTATCGCACAGACTTAATGCTGATTTTAGCTACACCTTTTTCAGTAGTGTTAAGCTGTGTGATAGCTTGTGTTATGGGGCAATAAGGCCATGGGGGGGGGGGGGGGGGAAGAGAGAGAGAGAGAGTGAGCACCTAGCCATAATGCCCTCTCCCTAGATAGGTATTTATATCCCTATGGGAGGCCCACCTAGTAACTCGAGGTGAGGTTTAGGTAGTAGTGTAGGGGGTTAGGGGCCACTTTGACATTTAACGTGAGACGTACAAACAGAACAGTGGTCTCTTGAGAAGATTTGATGACCTTCAGAGAGAGGAAACTCACCCAAAGATGAGATTGGTGCAATGTTCACTCCACCTAGCTTGATCCATCTGTTCATACGTCTCATTCATCTGTTCATCCATCTGTTCATCCATCTGTTCGTACTCCATCATTTTTAAAGATGGCGCCGGCCATCCAGTGCTCCCTCCATGTGACAGGGGCCGGCCAATGGCACGATACCCTGTCACATGGTAAGGGCAAAGGGCCATCGGCGCCATTTTGATTAGTGGCAGTCGACAGCCCGGGAGCGGGAGATCGCTTCCGGGACCCCCACTGGACCACCAGGTACCTGTAAAAAGTTTTTTGGGGGTCGGGAGGGTGGGAGAAGCTAAGGGATTAGTTTTAAAGGGTCGAGGTGGGTTTAGGGGTTATTTTTGTGTGCCCTTTTTCCCGCCCTCCCCCAAAACGATAAGAGAACCCCCCACGACAATTTCGTGGGGTTTTCCTATCGTTTTGGGGGAGCCCCCGATTTCTGATGATTTAAAAAAATCGTACGATATTTTCAATCGTCAGAAGCCCGATTCATATCCCTACTCTGTACCTTCTCCATCACAACTATCTCTTTTTTGAGATGCGGCGACAGAATTGTACACAGTATTCAAGGTGTGGTCTCACCATGGAGCAATACAGAGGCATTATGACATTTTCCGTTTTATTCACCATTCCCTTCCTAATAATTCCTAACATTCTGTTTGCTTTTTTGACTGCCATAGCACACTGAGCCGATGATTTCAAAGTATTATACACTATGATACCTAGATCTTTTTCCTGGGTGATAGCTCCTAATATGGAACCTAATATTATAGCATGGGTTATTTTTCTCTATATGTATTACATTGCACTTATTCACATTAAAATTTCATCTGCCATTTGGACGCCCAATTTTACATTCTTACAAGGTCCTTCTGCAATTTATCACAATCTGCTTGTGATTTAACTACTCTGAATAATTTTGTATCTGCAAATTTGATTACTTCACTCGTATTCCTTTCCACATCATAGAAACATAGAAACATAGAAATGACGGCAGAAGAAGACCAAATGGCCCATCTAGTCTGCCCAGCAAGCTTCACACATATTTTCTCTCATACTTATCTGTTTCTCTTAGCTCTCTTATTCATTTATCTGTTTCTCTTAGCTCTCTTATTCATTTATAAATATATTGAAAAGTATGGATCCCAGTACAGATCCCTGAGGCACTCCACTGCCCACCCCCCATCCACTAAGAAAATTGTCCATTTAATCCTACTCTGTTTCATCATTTGCTCCTAGAAATTAAGGGAGGAGTCCTTTATATGATAATACAATGCAAAGCAGCAGCCTTGTAAGTTTAACCGCCATCTCACACAAAGGCCTGGCCTCCCCAAATGTCACTTTATCAGTGAATTTCTTAACCTTAGCTTTAAAATTCCTGTTCTCCTTTTACCTTCTTTTTGTCCATGAATGGATCTGTAGTTCCTAATGCTGCATGATGTCTACGGAATAATCTGCTGCAGTTGGTGATGAGGTGAGATCTCTATTCAGAATGACAAATGTCAATGGATTTACCAGTACAGAAGGTGGATGCAAAGCTGGCGGTGGCAGTGTTAGAGGATGCTGAAGTGCCCCCTTCTGTGCCGTCTGTAGGCAACAAATTCATGGCCTCACAGAGAGGAGAATGGAGGAAATGAGCAGTGTGAACTCTTTACATGGACATTCACTTTTCTGCCCAAGAGAAGTATAAGCACCTGCTCACCCATCCTCCTGAGCTCTACCGTGCGGCACACGCAAGCAAGAACAATCAAACAACCCCCACCCAGTCACCGCAAATGTGCGCTTATTCTTCCTACGGTTTAGACTTCTTCAGCAAGGCCATCAGTTCAATGTTTTGCAAATTAATACTAAAGCTGTATTTCTGGATTTTCCCATGCTGCCAAAATCATGACAGAAATTGGCCAGACAGCAAGTCCTGTGTGAGCAAATTCCAGAGTGAAAATCCACTCCCTCAGCTTTCTAATCTAGGAGTCTTGGCCGAATTCCCCTACCCAGCTGATTAGCTTTCCATCGTTTCATCAAGGAAGGCTATCCAAACCCTGGCTTATTCCCACCTGAATAAAACTGAAACAGGCTCTTTCTTGGAGTTCTGCTGATCGCGAGTGGTATGGTGCGCCAGCACACCAGCTCACAATGCCATTCAAATCTCGAGCCAGTAATTTGGCCGATGCATATTCACTGATGTATTGAGGGTCTCTGGCACCCGGGGGCCAATGCATTTCTGCTGCATCCCTCGTGGCCCTCTCCCCACCAACCCTTCTTGTGGTAATGCTTAAGGTTACAGAAAGTCATACTAACTCAAGCCCCCAAAAAGAAATTAACTAACAGACTATTATGAACAGCCTATGGGGTGAAAACTTCTCTGCGCTCACAGTGATGGAGCTGGTGATGAGAAAAATGGATCACTTGCACTACTAAGGTGAAGGCTAACTTCACCCTAGAAGTTCCTGGTTGGTCACCCTATAGGGGTCTATATATACAAAAAAAAAAATGCCCACCCTTCAGCTAGTTAATGAAACATGGACAATCCTACTCAGGTACCCGTGTCCCCAGAGATCGGGAGGGAGGATTGAAATTTGAAAAGAAAAGACTGGAGAAAAGGTAATGAAGAGGGGATCCCCTTGGAATAAGTGAGAAAGGGAACCGACCAAGTTCAGAAAGGTGCATTCAGCTGAATGCACAGCTTAATTCTAATTCAAATGCCCATTTTGTGAGCATAAACCTCACCGCTGATGCAGCAATGAGTTTTACATGCACAAAATGTGGGTTAAAAAATGTGAGTATTGCTTACCACTCTCACGTGGAAACCCCATGCAGATGAGGGCATTCGGCAATACTCCCCAATGCAGAAAGCTGCTCTAGCCTAACCTGGGCTTTCTTAGCACTGGAAACTTAACTCCTGGCTCAGAGATGGAGTTGAGTTTCCAGCGCTGCTGTGCTGGCACTGAAAACCCTTAAAAGCACTCAAAAACAGGCCAAAAAATAAAGTCAGGATTTATCAAGTAACTGCCGCCACTTAGCCAGATAAGTACTAATTCATCCGGCTATCTGCCCATGGTTTTGCTGCCACCACTTCTCCTTCTGGCTCCATATCAGGCACTTGTCTGTGCGATATTGTCCCCTCACACTTTTCAAGTTAAAATGTGTGTTTGTCCTGTGCCAAACGCACATTTTATAGTTAATGTGCTTTTTTAATGTAATGCCCCTCACCTCTTGTCCAAAGCACCTCTGGGACCATGCAGTATCTCGGGAACATGGCTGAAGTTCCTGCAATTCCTGAGCTCTTCCTATAGGCCCTTTTTGTTTGGTCTTCCTGTAACACGCCCTGATGACATCACATTCTGCCTAGTATAAAGAGAAGCTCAGAACTACAACTCACTGCCTTCACAACAGGTTTCCTGCTCATTCTGCAGTGCTAGTTGCTTCCACCAGTCCTGCCTTGCTCTTATTTATTATTTATTTTATTTAAGGGTTTTTATATACCACGGCTCCGTTAGCAAACATCACCTCTGTTTACAATGAACATTAAATTAGCAACAAGCTTTACAATCCAACATAATTAAATAATGATACATCGCTGAAAACATTGAAATTATAATATAATTTAAATAAACTAAACTAGATTTAGCAGGGGCGGATCAAATTAATAGTACATTATTAACATTACAGATATTTACAAGTTCAGAATTAGTTGACAGCTAAATAACCATATTAATAATATTGCAAATAAATAGGTCACCATGGTGTGTTTAGCGAAATTGAAAAGTAACTGATTGGAAATGAGAAGATAGTATTATATGAATGTCATATTATATAATTTAATCTGAAGGGAAAGGTTCACAAATTGTAGGCTTGTTTAAACAGCCATGTTTTTAAGTTCTGTTTAAATTTCTCTTCATTAAATGTTTTTAAGTTCTGTTTAAATTTCTCTTCATTTGTCTCAGTGAGTTCCTGCTTTGCCTTTTTCCAGCCTTGCCCTCTCCTGTCCGTCCTGTTGCAGTTCTCCCCTCCATTTTGATTTCTCGTTGCCTTGAACTCAGCCTGGACCTTGACTTTGCTTTGCTCTCTGCCTGCCTTGACCTCAGCCTGGCCATCGACCTTGCATACTTCTACCTTCTTCATACCCAGCCTAGAAAGTCCTGCTGACCGCCAGAACTTGTGGGCTCAACTTAAGGGGGGAGCTGGCTGGTCAGGCATAAGATCTGGTCTCATGGCATATCAGTTGCCATCTGTTAAGGCCTATCTTGTACTCGCTCTACTATGTCCCTGAACTCCTCTCTATACCTTTCTTCCTAAGCTCCACCGGGTCTGCCATTCTGGCCTCCAGAGATTAGACTCGTACTCAGAGCCAGAAGCTCTTTGCACCAGGTGCAACATCCAACACCTCACCAACAGGCAGATAATCATACAGGTGGCCCTCAGTGCAAAAAGACTGGATAGCCCCCAACTTGCTGCTGGACGTCTGTCTGCATCTTAATTTTAAGTTGCTAAAGTATTAAAACTGATTACAGAGTAGGTATGTCTCTCAATTTAAGAGCTCTGAGCTCCCTACTCCTACGTGATGCAATCAGCAGTCACACTTGCCACTTTGGCCTGCACTGGGGACCTGAGTGCACTGCGCTGCCGTGGTGGTGGGGCTAGGAAGTTAGCATTGTTTTATCGAGGCCCCAGGATACTCTCTCTGCCAGAGAACATTGCTACCACTCCTCCTGGCAGTGGGTCTTGCACTCTGGGCATCTTGTTATGTTGGGCCCGGGGCAACTGCCCCTTTTTCCCATAGGTAAAAGCAGCCCTGCGAGAGGGCTCAATTTCAATAAATGCTAAATGTTAAGTCGGTGGGCTTATAGCAGCAGAAAGGAATCCTGCTGCATCCCCCATAAGCTTAATAACCTTGCCCCCCCCCCCACCCCAGTACACCACTGTGCTTTTTTTTTTTAATATTTCATTAAACAATTATCAACAATAGAGCAAGCTGCAGCCTGGACCATGTACATAGAGATTGATCATTGTTCAGTATTAGAACTATAACACTTGAATAAATACTGAAAATCCCTTGACCCTGATTATAAACAATAATGTCTGCAATGCCATTATGCCCCCACTTATCTTATCATAAATCTCCAGTTTATCCTTAAGAGCAAATGACACAGTCTTTCCATAACTGCTATTTCAGCTGTTACGATACTCCGATGATTGAGTTGCAGAGCAGATTTCCAATAACAGGCTATTGTGGTATGAGCAGCATTAAGTAAATTTATAATGAGAGTCTTTAATGACTTATTCAGAGTCTGTTCACCCAATAATCATAAAGGGGCTGTGAGTTGTATGGTGGATCCAGCTATTGCTTGTATATCAGATTGTACTTGTCCCCCCAAAAATTGTAAAATTGCACAGTCCCAACACATATTTAGATAAGGAACTGGAGTAGCACACCCCCTCCAACATGATGGACTTGCTGTGCTAAATCTAGCAAAACATAGGGGGTATCTATATGTCCTAGCTTATTATACTTAGACAATTTAAGAGAGGCACTCCATACGTTTCTCCAATCATCCTCATCTAGGGTGAATGACAAGTCAGTGTACCATTTTTCTATAAGAGAAGTACTCATCTCAAGTTCTTCAATCCCATTTTGCAAATATTTAGGAAGCCAAGAAATCATTTTGGAATGAAACAAGAATAGTTCCAAACCCGTATGTAGGTCTTAACATCTTGGTATTTCCTCTGGTTCCAAGATTACGGTATCTCTATGTAATTGTAAGAAGGCATAATATGTATGATCAGATATACTGAATTCTGCTTTGAATTCAGCAAATGTTTTAAATTGATTTCCTTGCCAAACTTGATCAAACAATTGTAAACCTTTATTATACCAGTCCCTCAAATCAACAGTCAGAGTAACTGCAGATAATGAAGGATTTTCTTTCAAAGATTAAATATGTAATCGGAGCGGAATCCCAATAATTTATTCACAACATGCCAATTTTTTAAGTATGTGAAATAACTGGATCGTTGAATTTTTGCATACATAGATGATGTCGTGGAAATAGTAAGCCATGTGATCAATTCTATTCTATTCTATTTGATTGGGACCTTTTGAGTGAAACCCAACTAGGTGCACCATTATATTGTAACCATATCTTTATCCCAAGTAATCAGGTGGAGAGATAATTTAAAAACAAATCAGGGACATGCAAACTTCCACAATCTTCAGTAAATTGTAAAGTAGACAGCTTTATATGGGGGTGGGGTAGAGCTTTCTCCATCAAACAAAGGAAGATATCACCCTGATGAGATCTGTAAAGGCTTTCTGTGGAATGTTACAATGCAGTTGTTGAAAATAAAATAAAAGGTGAGGAAGAACTGACATTTTAACCAAATAAGCTCTACCTAGTAATGATAATGGAAAATCTGTCCATCTGGCCAGAAATGAGTGAAGTTGTTTTAAAATCTTCAAGTGATATTAGAGGATATGAAAATTCCCAAATATTTTAAACTACACTATGTCAAAGAAAAGTTACCAATATCACGTAACGGACCACACAGAGGTCCGAAAGGAAAAGAGAGGCATTTAGTATAGTTCATCCTGAAGCCTGATAAAATACTGTATCTGTCCAGATGAGAAAATAATTTAGGTAAATATTTCGCCATTTGAGTAAGATATAACAGAATATCAAGGTGTTATGAACTCTGCCCGTGGGTCTCCCCGCGAGCAGGCTCACTTACCCACGGTGTGTCTTCAGCCGACGCGGCAGGACACCGTCGTCGGCCTTCCCACGCGGCCCGGAGGCCGCCCTGGAGTCTCCTCTTTGCCGCGGCCAGAGCCGCGGCCTTTGCTGCCTTCTTCGGGGCTGGGACCGCCCCGACGTGGTCTCCATCTTCGCGGCGCTAGGCCGCAGGCCCCGGTGTCATCCGGCAGCTGGAGCCGCCCCCGGGGCTCCCCGCAGCAGCTGGAGCCGCTGCCGATGTCTGCCGCGATTACGTCAGTGCAGGCCGCTGTCCGCGGTCCTGCACAGCTCCTGCTCTCTCTTAGGCGTGCGGCCGCGTCTTCTTGCTTCATTTAAAGAGCCAGGCACAGAAGTGTGCTGGCCCCACCTCTGTAACTGTTTCCTGCTTCAGCCCTATAAAGGGCTGCTCCACCAGTTGTTCTGGGCCTTGCATCGTGGTGACTTCGCTTTGGAGGCTCCGGCCTGCTAGAGCCTGTGTAAGGTCTTCTAGTCTTCGTGGAGCTCCTCGTCTTGTCCGTCTGTATCATGTCAAGTCTTCGTGCCTGAGGTCCTCGTCCAGGTGTCCTGATCTTCATGTCCTGGTGTTTCGTCCTGATCCTCTGTTCCTGATGTACCAAGTTCCCGGATGTCCTGTTCCTGTGTCTCGTCTTCGCTCTTGAGCCTTCTGGTACCGGTAGGCCGAGGGTCCCTCGGATGATGTGTGCCTGAGTGGACTGCTGGTGGACGTCTGTCCTGCGCTCCTGAGCTGTCATGTCCCGCCAGCCATTGTGGGGCTCCAGGCGACTTATGGCTCCGTTGTCGAAGTTCCGCCATGACTGCATCGGTCCCGTTCTTCTCGTAGTCCGTGACCAGCCTCTTGGGGCTATGTAGGCTGCATAGTGGACAGGGAGGTCCGCAACCAGCCCATTGGGTGCGACCGTGAAGGTGGGCTGAGTAGGGCACCCTGAGAGACAATGCAAATGTCCTCCCAGCCATAGTCTAGTTTCAAGTGTCTCGTCTGGATGCCGTCTGCATCAACCCAGTCTCGTCATGGATGCCGTCTGCATCAACCCAGTCTCGTCTTGGATGCCGTTGCATCAACCCAGTGTTTCGTCTGCGATGCAGTTGCATCGATCCTGGTGTCACGTCTTCATAGTCCTGGTGTCGTGTCATGTCTTCAACCCAAGTCTTCGTGCCATGTGATGCCCTCGCATCAACCCAAGTCTTTGTGCCATGGATGCCGTCGCATCAACCCAAGTCTTCGTGCCATGTGATGCCGTTGCATCAAGCTTCATAGTCTTGTCTTCGTGTCAAGGTCCGTCTGCCCTCAACCTCAGGCCAGGCCTGCTGCTCCATGCTGCTCTCAGCAGGTCCGAAAGGGCTCGGAATGGTTGGAGGACCATTCAACTTCCAACATCCTCGGATGTTGGCCTTGGGAGCGTGCCGGCCTGGCGGAGGGTAGACCGTCAACCATGCGGAGCCACCGTCAACCCTCGGCTCGGCCCTGAAGGTCTGGGTCGGGCTGAGGCCCATGGGCACACTAACACCCCTGTTCTTAACACAAGGATATTTTATGCACCTTGAATCCAACAGAGTAAAATTAAACAAAGAGAGAGAGAGAGGGGACAACCCTGTCTAGTATCCTTGGAAATATTGAAAGAAACAGAGAAAGTTCCATTCATTGTTATTTGAGCTTGTGAATTCTTATATAAAGCCTGTATCCATTGTAAAAACTGTGCAGAGAAACCATATTTTTGTAACACTAAAAATAAGTACTGCCATGGCATCCTGTCGAATGCCTTATCAGCATCTAAGGACCAAATGAATAATATTTATCATTCTCCTAATATTATTAATGGAGGACTCCCTTTCACAAACCTGTCTGGTCTGGGTCAATTAACATCAGCAAAATATATTTCAGTCGGAGTTGTAAAACTATTGCCATAATTTTCATATCAGCATTAATAATAGAAATTGGTCTGTATGAACCACAGTCTAAGGGATCTTTGTTAAGTTTAGGGGTCAGAGTAATAAGGACATCCAATAAATTCTCCATATGAACAGTAGGATTACCTAAAAAATTAAACTCTGTTAAAAGAGAGGCCAGAGCCTCTCTGAAAATGGTTATAATAATCTATAGGGAAAACATCGGGTACCAGTCTATTTTTCAAATCCAAGAATCGAATGGCCCAGAAAAGAGCTGACAGTCTCTAGCTTTCTCATAGATTTTGGGCAATTGAATAGTATGTAAGAACTGAATTATCTCATCTGTCACACTAGTAGGGAAACAGACAGTCGCTCAGAAGCGCATTGTTCGGAATGATGTATCTTTGAAGGGTACTAAGATGTTGAATTTTATAGCTAGAAATTCCAGGTGAAAAAGGGAATAAAATAGTAGTGGGGGTGTACTACCGTTCCCCTGGCCAGAATGAACTAACAGACAATGAAATGCTAAATAAAATTAGAGAAGTTAACAAAATCAACAGCACAGTAATAATAGGTGATTTCAATTACTCCAATATTGACTGAATGAATGTTATATCAGGTCATTCTAGAGAAGTAAAGTTCCTAGATGAAATAAATGACTGCTTCATGGAGTAGCTGGTACAAGGAACAACAAGAAGGGAAACTATTTTAGACCTAGTCCTTAGTGGAACAAAGGATTTGGTGTGAGAGGTAACAGTGTTGGAGCCACTTGGCAATAGTGATCACAACATTATCAAATTTGACTTAACTGAAGGGAGCGCAAAAAAAGAAATCTAATACAACAGCATTTAGCTTTCAAAAAGGTGACTATGAGAAAATGAGGAAAATGGTTAGGAAAAAACTGAAAGGCGCCATTGCAAAGGTTAAGAATTTAGCTCAGACATAGATGTTTAAAAATACAATTTTGGAAGCCAAGACCAGATGTATTCTCGCATTATACAAGGTGGAAGGAAGGTAAAACACTATCAGCATGGTTAAAAGGTTAGATGAGAGAGGCTATAATATCTAAAAGAACATTTTTCAAGAAATGGAAAAAAGAGATCCGAATGAAGAAAACAGGAAACAGCAAGTCAGATGCAAAGAAATGATAAGGAAGGCAAAGAGAGAATTGAAAAGAAGTTTGCCATGGAAGCAAAAACTCATAATAAAAACTTTTTCAGGTAACTTCAAGGAAAAAAGCCTGTGAGGGAGTCAATTGGACCATTAGATGACAAAGCATTAGCAGAGAGACTGAATGAATTCTTTGCTTCGATATTCACTGAGAAAGATGTAAGAGATATACCCATACAATAATTGTACCAACTTACACACCACAATTGTATCTCACTTATTCGGAGGTGATGGCCATCATACAGGGCATATGTCATTTTGTGTGGAAAAAAAATGCAAACTATGCCAGTATTTAATCATAGGTCAATGTTATTTTTGGATATTTTTCAATTATGCTTAATCCTTCACCAAATGGAAATTTCCCACAGTGATATTTTTAAATGTTCATTCAAGAATTCATTGATGTATTCTATGTTAGAATTAGAACAAAACCGGCTACTTAGCTTGATTTCCTTACAAAATTGCAAGACTAGATATTTGCACTTCGCTGAATTTCCTTCCAATGTTGTGAGATTAGCAGTGTTTACTTATGCCTAGACCATTGTTCAATACTACGCCTGACACGGTCTGTGTTTCAGAGTGCTATCCTTCGTCAAGGGGCGATTATTCTTTACAGCAAAACTATTTCCTCAGCTTGCAGGTTCTGTATGCCGGTTACGTTACCTATGCCAGAAATGATATTCAAAGGCAATGATTCAGAGGAACTGAAACAAATTTCAGTGAACCTGGAAGACGTACTAGGGCAAACTGACAAACTAAAGAGTAATAAATCACCTGGACCAGATGGTATACATCCCAGAGTCCTGAAAGAACTGAAAAATTAAATTACGGACCTGCTATTGGAAATTTGTAAACTATCAATAACATCATCTATGGTATCTGAAGACTGGAGGGTTGACAATATAGCGCCAATTTTTAAAAAGGGATCAAGGGGTGATCCAGAAAACTACAGACCAGTGAGTCTGACATCTGTGCCAGGCAAAATGGTAGAAACTATCCTAAGGAACAAAATTGCTGAACATTTAAATAAGCATAGTTTAATGGACAAAGCCAATATGGATTTAGCCAAAGGAGGTCTTGCCTCATAAATTTGCTACATTTGTTTGAGGGCATAAATAAACATGTGGATAAAGGTGAGCCAGTTGATATAGTGTATCTGGATTTCCAGGAACTTCTTAGGAAATTAAAAAGTCATGGGATGGGGTCAGTGTCCTATTGTGGATTGGCAAATGGATGAAAGATAGAAAAGTAGGACTAAATGGTAAATTTTCCCAATGGAAAAAGGTTAATAGTGGAGTGTCCCAGGGATATGTTCTGGACCACTACTTTAAAACATATTTATAAACAACCTGGAAATGGTGATCAAATTTGCAGATGACAAGTGCAAAGTAATGCACTTAGGGAAGAATAACCCAAGTTATAGCTACCTAATGCATGGTTCCACATTAGGAACCATGCATTAGGTAGCTATAACTTGGGTTATTCTTCCCTAAGTGCATTACTTAGGGAAGAATAACCCAAGGAAAAGGAAAAGGATCTAGGCATCATCACTGGTAATACGTTTAAATCTTCTGCTCAGTGATCAGCAGCAGCCAAGAAAGAAAATAGAATGCTAGGGATTATTAGGAAAGGGATGGAGAGGTGCAACCTCATCTTGAGTATTGTGTTCAGTTCTGATCACCACATCTCAAGAAAGATATAGCAGAATTAGAAAAGGTACAGAGAAAGGCAACCAAAATGATAAAGGGATGGAACAATTCCCTTATGAAGAAAGGCTAAAGAGGTTAGGACTCTTCAGCTTGGAGAAGAGATGGCTGAAGGGAGGTATGATACAGTTTTATAAAATAATGAGTGGACTGGAACAAGTATACATTAATCAGTTTACTCTTTCAAAAATTACAAAGACCAGGGGACACACAATGAAGATACTAGGTAATACATTTAAAACTAATAAGAGAAAATATTTTTTACTCAATGCATAATTAAGATCTAGAATTCATTGCCAGAGGATGTGGTGAAAGCTATTAGTGTAGCTGCATTTAAAAAGGGTATGGATAAGTTCCTGGAGGAAAGTCCACTAACATTATTAAGGGAGAGTTGCAGAAATCCACTACATGTTCTTGGGATAAGCAGCTTGGAATTTTGTATCCCTCGGGATCCTGCCAGGGACTTGTGACCTGGTTTGGCCACTGTTGGAAACAGGATACTGGGCTTGATGGATCTTTGGTCTGACCCATTATGGAAATTCTTATGTTCTTATGTTGTTATATAGCTGATAGAATGTAAAAGATTATTGGATGGTTCTTTAACGGCATTTATGGCAAAAAGGGAGTGCTTGGTATTAATCAAATGAATCAACAAGGTGCTAAGTTTATTTCCCTGCTCCTAATATTTTTGCTTGGTAAAGTGAGGAATTTTTTCTATTTACAAAGTTTGCAACTTGGCAAGCTCATCTCTTGTAAGTTGTGATGCCCTACAGGTTTTCAATGAACAACCAGATTAATGCTTATTTTCATGATTCTCAGTATTTATTTATTTATTTATTTATTTATTTATTTATGGCAGTGGTTCTCAACCCTGTCCTGGGGACCCCCCCAGCCAGTCGGGTTTTCAGGATATCCACAATGAATATGCATGAGAGAAAATTTGCATGTTATGGAGGCAGTGTATGCAAATTTTCTCTCATGCATATTCATTGTGGTTATCCTGAAAACCCGACTGGCTGGGGAGGTCCCCAGGACAGGGTTGAGAACCACTGATTTAAGGCTTTTATATACCGACTTTCTTGATACAGATCAAATCAACTCGGTTTACATCGAACTAAGCAGAACTATAACCAACCATTCAACAAGAGACAATTTGAAGGAGCATAAAAGTTACATTATAACAAGGTTGCCTTAACTGGGAGGAGGGAAAAAGAAGAGAGGGGGAGAACGAAAAATAAGTTACTCTATACAATAAATTACTATATACAATGGACTATGGGAGGGAGGCAGGGGGCCGAACCTCATGATGACTTGTGAGCATGACTAGCGTTTGTTTGTTTACATAAGCGATATGATAATTCTAGATCAGGCTGTTGGGCTAGTGGCGGGGAAGGCTCGGCAGAATAACCATGTCTTTAGTTTCTTTTTAAAAGTTAGTAGACAGGTTTCCTGCCTGAGGTCCGGAGGTATGGCTTTCCAGATGGAGGGCCCTGTGGTAGATGTTTGAATGGTGTACACTTTTGATTGGGGGAACATGTAAGGATCCCTTGTAGGCATCTCTTAAGGGTCTGGTCGTCGAGTGCAATTTGAGAGTTTGAGAGTAGTTTGAAGCAGCTGCTTTTGTTTAGATACAAAGTTTTTTTGTGGCTAGCATAAGAAATAATCTCTCCCTGCAATACTATTGTTAAAGTTTCTTAGTGCAATCAAGGATCATAATCAGCTGCTAAGTGATGGCTTTGAAAATTCTGAATAGTGAGCTTTTGTAATCAACTCTGAAAAACCTGGGCTCTTAAGAAGAGAAAGGTTGAGATGCCACCTATTCCGAGACCCTCTGTCACCCAATATATCCAGTGTGACTCTAATAGGGTGGTGATCAGACAAGTTGGAAGGCAAAATATCATAGTAACATTTCTCAAAATATTCTAACTGCAAAGAAAGAAATCTATCCTGCTGTATGTTAAGTGTCTGGGGGAGTAAAAACTGTAATTACAGCTACTAAGGAACCATTCCCTTGATATGTCCTTAAGGTTATAAAATTGATTATTTTTGAAGGCTTCCTGTGACTAGTGTAAAAACACTCACTGGGTGTGATCTGTTTAACTGAGGATTTAGACAAAGATTTCAATTGCTTCGCATAATAATACCATGAGAGGGAAAGGTTTACAGCTTTCAAAAAGTGAGGCGAAAAAATTCCTTAGCCCTGATTGGGACCATATATATCAACCAGTACTAACGCCACACCATACAGTGTCCCCTCTATTATAACGTAGCAGCCTTTTGGATCTTTGAAGGATCTTATTGTGCATAGCTTTATCACAAGGGTTTGGCTTGTCTCCTGTTTTGCAAAGTAAAGTCTATGACCGGGATTGGCAACCTGTTAAACTGGTCAGACTAGCTGGGCCTAATGGTCTTTACCTGCTGTCATATTCTGTTTCTAAGCTCTGGAAAGTATGCCACCATGACCTCCATCTTGGTATGCCACCTCCCTATAATGTTGTTATCCCAATCAGTATCAGTTTCAAAATTTGTGGGCCAACTGCATTTATTGCACAATGCATGAGATTAGCAGAGCCAACTTGCAAGTGCACTGTTGGCATTAGAGAGAGAGAGAGATGTTAAGCAAATGGTGAAGACAAGACTGTTGGGGGTGAAGCAGAGTCCCCCAACTGTAACTGGTATGATTCTGTAGGGGGATGAGGAGGGCACCCCCTAGGAGCAGGGGTTATTTTTACTTTATCAAAAAAACATTTTCAACCCTTCGTCTAAGAGGAGCTCCTTGTTGTGGTGATTTGAGGTCATTTTTACAATTCTGTTTGGATTTTGCAAGTTTAATGACAGAAAATGAGTTTTTTTTCCTGTCTATCATATCAATGATATGAGGAATATTCCCTCTTCCACCTCCATGTATTGTCAGGTTGTGGTTACAGCAACCACAGAAGCCTGATTGTGTATGAATTGCATTGGCTACCAGTGTATTACCGAGCCCAATTTAAAGCCTTAAGCCTGGCCTTTAAGGCTCTGAATGGTCTGGGTCTGTTGTGTCATTATGCTCCAATCTTTAACATCTGAGGATGAAGCTTTCCTTGTAGTTTCACCTGTAGAGGAGAGGAGGTTGACAAGGATCCGGAAAAGGGCCTTTCTTGCTTTATTCCACGCTTGTGGATTATATTACCTAAGGAAGACTGTCTTGTAAAGGACTACTTGATCTTCCACTATTTAAATGAGATATATGAGCCCTTGATTTAAATAATATCTGTTTAAGAAGGGTTTGGATATTTTTTGCTTGCATTTTACGTTAGGACATAGTTTCATCTAAGATCATTGGGTTGATGTATATGTGTGTCTATTTTTACTGTCTTAAGTATTTTTGTTAAATTTTACATATTTTTTTTGTATTTTATATATTTTCCATGTTTTTATGATTATTTTATCTTTGTTTTTTTATTCAAATTTACAGTACATTGTTTTAATGCTCACTATTATGTGTTTAAAATTCACCTTAATAAATAAAATAAGATTAGTAATAATGAACAAAAAGAGGAAAGTGTAATGTTTCCTAGGGAAAACAGACCTATTCCACAGACACTTTCACTGATGAATCAGAATGTTTTTGCTCAAAAACACTGCAAATGTTACTCTAGTTTTCTCCATGGTACAAAAGTGCATGCGAAGTCTGACTACCATTCCTTACATAAATAGTAGCAGAGATTAAAACAGAAACTAGTTTCTAAGCATTTACCTTACTTCGTTTTTGTTATAATTTCCTCTCTCATCTCTGGGGAAAATTAAAGCGGCGTCTGGCATCAGTGCTGTAGTTCAAGGTCTGTCAGCATTCCCCATTATAAGCCCCTTTTTCAGGGGGTTTATAACTTGGCCATTATTCACTTCAGGCTGAAAGCTTGGCATACAATGTTCTCTGTCTGAAAGCAATCTTTTTGTTTTAGATTATTTATTTTAAAGAGTTTTTTTTTGTCTGTCAGTCTCCAGCATCATTTAGTTCGGAACATCATGCTTGGTTTAAAAGTTTAAATGAGTTGAGGTTTTTTGTTTTCTGTTTGAGTTTAACTTCACATATTTTTCTTGCTGTGATTGGTCCATGACATTGCACAGTGATTAGCCATTGTCCATATAGGGGGTGGCTCATGTATTGTTGGCAGGTGTCCAAAGTATCTTGGGCGATCTGGAACAGGCCATGAACATGAGTAATTGTCCTTAAAGAGGCAAGATATGTTCCCCAGATCCAAGATGGCTGGCACCCAGCTGCTACTTCTTAACTAAACTGTCAGTTTGGCTCTCTTTTCTTCTTTTTGTTTCCTTTTTGCTTTGTTTCTGAAATGTTATGGTTAAATGGTAAGTCAATATTAGGACATCTCCCAGAATCCTTAACTTCTGCTGTGGGGTCTACTGATTATTTTGTGGTACAGTCGGTGAGTTTTGAAAGACCAGTGCATTCCTTGGAGCCATGGAGTTCACAGATGTCTCTGAATCTGGATATAATGCTAAAATCCCTGAGCTCACACTTCCCACCCCTGTGCAAGATGGTATTGCTCTGCCTGGCATTTCTGTAGTGCCAGCTTCTACTCCAACAGGAGCCTATGCTGGTGTTGTAGGAGAGAATGCTTGTCAACCAGAGGAGGCAGAAGGAGTTTCTCCCTTGAGAAGTGAAATGTTAGTGGTTAATCCAGGAAATTCTATGATGAGGCTGCCCAGATGGATGTCAGCTACTGCAGCAAACAAGACAAGTGGGATGAGCTTCCATGTGGCAATACTGACCTCTGAAATCAGTGGGATGTGTTGGGAGGTGTGCATTCTGTTCCAAAGAATATTAATCTTGAGCAAATATGAACTCCCATTACTTACTTAAAAAATGTTATCACGGATTGTACAAATGATTTGTCATTTGTTTCTACTAAGCTTGTGTCCAGGTTACAGGCTCAGGATATTATTCCTAAAAGCCATGGCCTGCGGTTTGAGGGGATTGAGAGGCTGGTCTCCTCACTTTCAGCATGTAAAGCTGCAATCATTAAAGACAATCCAGCACTGTATAAGCAAAACATTTAGAGAACTCCATCAGAAGGAAGAATCTCCACTTTAACTTCCATAAGTCATCTATGGTGTCCCATTAGATATGCTAATACATGCTGGAGGTTTTGAAAATGTTTCCTAAAGCTCTTCTATCTTTTCCCCATGCTCGATCAAAAAGCTAATGAAGTAGGGGGAGTATAGGAGATTCAGATTTCTTAAGATAACTTGAAAGAACCCAAGAGGTGGTAACATCATGAACCACCTTAATGGTTACATTTACTTTGGATCTTGACTGTGACGGAACTCTCAAAATTATTTTTTCAAAACAAAGATGTGTTATATTATGATCAGAAAATTCATGTGTACCTGAATTGTGTACGATTAGGAAAAGAAAATTCTTCTTGGGTGTATGCCAGGAAATAATATCCCTAGGTGCAGGTTTTTTTTCATAGATTTTCTTGTAAAGGTATTATCAAACATCAAGGTACACATTTTCTTTTTTGTCCTGATCCTCAGCAATTATTGGTGGTTTTTTTTTGAGAAAGAGGGACAGAGTTTCTGGGTGGCACTTCCTTCTTTGGGAATTTCATTATCTTTGCCTTAAATTAAATTCAGAGTTGGAGGTTGGTGTCTGGAAAATCTTGACTTGAGAATAGCCTACTGCTAGAGCAGCAGGCTGCAAACCAGGGAAGCCAGGGTTCAAATCCCACTGCTGTTCCTTGTGACTTTTGACAAGCCACTTCATCCTCCATTTCCTTAGGTACAAATTTAAATTGTGAGCCCTCTGGGGGCAGAGAAATGCCTACAGTCGCTGACTGTAATCCACTTTGAAAATGTTTGAAAGGCAGAATATAAATACAAATATGGTTGGGCATTTAGTAATTAATTTGTATTTATATTTTCTTTAAGTATATGATATATGTTTTATTTTGGATCTCTCTCCTGAGGACTGATATTTAAGGGCCTATGCACTGAAGGTTAGCGTGCAGAGGAAGAGTCATTTAGCGTTCCTGCAGAATAGTGGGCTGTGCACTAAGACCAGGGATGGTAACTTTCATACTGGTGCGCGGGCACACATTGGCACGTGTGTGCTGGCGCGCAGCCAGGGACACAGCAATTTTATAACTTGTGCGCATACATGTGCTTGTAATTTTAAAAAAGCGTGCGTCTAGGTGCACAAATCCCACTTCTACCATGTAAATCGGCCCGAGCCCATGCCAATTTCACCAGTTCGTCCACCAGTTCACCCACTTAACAGCTAGGTCCTCTAAACCCCCTTGGTTGAATAGCTTATACACCCTCAAGTTGCCCCAGACACTTAAGACCCCTTAGGTATGGCTAGTTTTTTAGTTTTTTAAACTTACACATCGTTCCTAGCAGAAGTATACTTATGCGGCAGGGGCTCTGGGCACACACCCAGGTGCATAAGTATTTACGTGCATATCTCTTGGCTGTGCCCCAAAACGCCAATATCCCGCCCAGAACACGCCCATGCTTTGCTCCTTTTTGAAAAGTTTTGAGATGCGAGTGCAGCGGGAAATAGACGCGCATCTGGGTAGCTTTGAAAATTCGGTGGGCGTGCGCAAGCCCGACTTGTGCTTGTATCTCCCGATTTTGGCGTGTGCTGGGGTCACAGGACATTACTCGGAATGAGCTAAAATTAGCATGAATCTGCAAGTCAATGATGAAATGTCATATGCAAATTAGGTTTTAGCAGGCAAACAAGAAATAGCATGGTGCTCCTCCATGTGCTATTTAGCACATGCTAAGGCCTAATTTTTAACACCTGCTTTTGACCAAGTGTTAAAGTTTTAGCATACTATATAAAGGGTTCAGCTGCCAACATGCAATTGTGAGTTTCAAGATTGAGAACAATTGTTTATTGGAATTGTGGGAGCTGGTGAAAAGAGAACTGGAGACAGAAGGCGGAGAGGTGAGAAAGAGAGAGAGGGAGGGGAAAGGAGAGTGTACAGGGACAGAGAAAGAGGAGGGGACAAGAGGCCTCAGCCAAGGAGGACAGAGGCAGCTAAGGCCATGCATTTTCAGACCCAAGACAGTCCTACCGGGCTTGCCAGAGGAAGAGTTCACAGACCATTAAGGACCTAAATGAGGAGACTGATGATGACAGTGATCCTTAGACATTCTTTGGCATACCCAATCTGTCAAACTCTTAAGCTTGTTGCATTATCTAGCCTCTGAGTCTTTTCAAACCACAGTGGCTGCAGTTGATGCGAAGGGAGAAATCACTTTCTACAAATCTGTCCACCAGGTAACTTAGTCATACACAGACAAGCTAGGATGTTTATTCAATATCCCATATAAATGCAAAACCCAAATTTGGGGAAATTCAGCATCTATGCTGCTAATCCCTTTAAATGGAAATTCCACTTTTTAACAACCAAAACGTTTTTTGCTTTAAGATTTTGACATATTTAAAATTTAGAGGGTATTTTAGGTGTTGCATTTATTTATATTCCTCTTACTGGACTTGACTGGGTTTGACTAGATTTAATATTCAAATCAGAGGCAAGAATGCAGGACCTGAAAAGGGATTTTTATACCATCATCGGCCTGTCAGTCATGATAGATCCAATAGATTATATGTACGCAGTGCTTATACCACGTCATGAAAGGACGTGGTATAATCCTTTCATTTCCTGAATGCAGAAGAAGTGTGTGACATGCACCCATATAATGTGGTGGATGGATATTCCTGCTCCACACTGCCCTCTTCCAGTAATTCAAGGAGGGCCTCTCCAGGAGAGGATAAGTACTGCTGGTAGGTAAGTGCTCCTTTATCCTATCTTTGTGAGCATTTTTTGTCGACTTCACCTCTGTGAGTTGCTTGGACTATTTATCCAGTCCTCCCAATTCTGTGCCTATCCACTTTCCCCTAAGGGCCATCTTGTTTCCTGCCTAAATCTGTATTTATACTCAAGTTTTTTGTCAGTCAGTTGCCAGAGCTTGGTGCTACTTCTGGGTCCCTGTACCCTGTGTTTCTGTCCTTGTTGCCTAAATACATAAGACTCCATCTCTGATTTCTGATTTCAGCATTCCTGTTTTTGGCTTTCCTGCTTGACCTCTTTGTATTCCTGATTTCCTGGTGTGCTCCAGCTTCCCACCCTGTTCCAGGCTTCTCGCTCCTTGTTTGTACCAGGGGAGACGCTGTGCATCTGAGGACTCAACCCGAGAGGAAGGTAGTTGGCATAGGAGGAAGATCTTCTACCATCAGTTGCCTTGATTTGCCTCTCCAGGCTGGTCATTCCTGGGCAACTCATAAATGATTGACATCACAATCTTCCCCCAAGTATTTGTGGGAGTATCAGGATCAGAACTCTGGTGTGCCTGGCTCTCAGCCTCCTGCTCTAATGACTAAGCTACTCTTTCATGCTTGCTTTAAGTGTCTAGATTTCTCAGATGGAGCATTACAATACTTCCCAGAGAAAGTGGCTAGGACTATGCTTGTCTGCTGCATTCTTCAAATTACAGTAAGGTACAGCACAGAAGCTGAGATTCAGGCCTGTCATCAGGTAACTGGCACCCTGGGCGGTCTGATGAAGGTGAAGAAAGGGGTTCATCTCTCAAGAGGTCTGGTCACTATGTGTGTGTGTGTGGGGGGGGTCCCTTTGATGGATTGGCCACACACTACCAGCTTGCTATTGCGCAATTGCATCAATTGAGGGGGAGCCCAAATGGCTATTTGTGTGTGCCGCATCATCAGTAAGGCCTATGGCTAGAGCTTGCAGCAGCGCAGCACATTGTTGTCCCACCCCCTGACAAGATGCACTGGTACCTCAGTGCCCCAGGCATTCACCAGCCCCTTCTGAAAGCCCTGCCTGAAAGACAAGGCAATGAAACCTGATGGGGTACTTCCTAGAATAGTGAAAATGCTAAAAAAAAAAAAAAAAAAAAAAAAAAAAAGATATTGACTGTACTACTCATATAGCCAACACAGTAATGGAAATAGGGAGATTACCAGAGATTGAAAAAGGAAGTGAAAAGCAACAGTCCTGCTAGTCTGACATCAGTTGGAGTCAAAATAATGGAGACACTAAGGGCAGATCTTAAAACTTGTTCGCGCAACCCGGCACAAACAAATCTACGCCCGATTTTATAACATGCGGGCTCAGCCGCGTGCATGTTATAAAATCCAGGGTCAGCGCGTACAAGGGGGTGCACAATTGTGCAACTTACGTGCGCCAAGCCGCGCAGCCTTCCTCCGTTCCCTCCGCCTCCCCCCACTTTCCCCTCCCTTCCCCTACTTAACCCGCCTCCCAGCCCTACCAAAAACCCTTTGTTCCAAAAGTTACGCCTGCCTGAGGCGCGCCATGCTCCAGCACAGGCCACGGTGTCGGAGCACTCGGCCCCGCCCCCAAACCACCCCAGACCGTCATCACGCCCCAGCCACGCCCCGGATCGTGGCCCCGCCCATGGCCTCGTCCCAGACCGCCCCCTTTTCGAAGCCCCGGGACATACGCGCGTCCCGGGACATACGCGCGTCCCGGGACATGCGCGCGCCGATGAGCCTATGCAAGATAGGCTTGGCGCACGCGGGGGCAGCTTTTCGGGTGTTACGCGCGTAACCCTTTGAAAATCTGTCCCTAAAACAGCTGTTGAGAGCTCCAAGGTGCTGATATGCCAAGGCTCTCTGGGTCCAAGGCAGTTTAAAAGCACCAGGGAACCCTTGAGGCACAGAACGCACTTAAGGGAAAGAAGCAAACTCAAAGAATTAAAACACTCGACACAAAAAAGGGTAACAACAGTAATGCTTGCATTGTGTACATATTGAAGTACTGCACAGTTTGCAGAGGTTACAACTTGGACTAATTATGTATTTTCATTTCTATAGCACTGTACAGACATATGTTTTATGTATTGTAATCCGCCTAGAACAGTGTCTGACAATTAGGCATAACAGAAATTATTGTAAATAAATAACCTTTGCTACGGCAATCTCAAAGAAGCAAAGCATGCACAAGATTTCTGAATTCTCTTGAAATTAAGGGTAGACTTGTGGTTACCGTGTTAGTCCACTTGAGTACATGGAACTAATGGTTGAGCTCTCTTGAAAAGCTGAAGCACTTTGGGACACTCATGTACACAAGCACTCTTGAGCTAGAAAAGCAACCTTGAGAAGCAGAAGCAGGTTGCAGAAGCAGTGACACAAAAGCAATCTGTGCAACCACGTAACTCACAAGATGCTAAAGCACTGAAGCAATAAAGCGTTGGATCTTTGGATCCAAACTGAAATGTGATGCCATATGTCCTACTCCACTTGATTCCTTTCTGGCATGATTGCTCATAGCGAGGAGGAGTTGGAGAATAGTGTGGCACGCTGAAAATTCAAATGTACATGAAGCTCCCCTCTTGGGAGCTGACTGGATCCTCAGGTGACAGTTTCCACTCACTCCCGCGCCATCAGCAGGAGAATGCACTGCTTGATTGAAGGTCCAGATAATCTCCTCGTTAATATGGATCTGAACTGAGAGAGAGAGAGAGACCGCAGCCCGACAAAAACTACCACATAGATGAAGAGAGTAAATGAGCGAAGCGACTAAAGACAAGGAACCGAAAGTTGCGGCACACGGTTTTACATCCTGCGGCCAATATTCACTGCTGTTTAGCCTGATGAGTCACATGTTATCAGGGAAAATGGCACGTTCTGAATATCCCCCTCCCCCCCCCCCCCCCGCCTTTCCTCCAAATAACTCAAAAGATATTTGGAGTTAGCTAAATAAGTTATTTGGCTAACCTCGTTTCCAGATAACGTTGCCCTTAATTGGCTATTTTCAAAGAACACAGCCAGTTAAGTACTGATGCTGTTAAAAAAAAGCACCAGCAAAGACAGCGTTTTGGGTGTCCCAGGACCATCTCCCCCCCACCCCAATTAAATGTACATATAATGTGCCTGGCGGTCAAGACCCCCAAGACCTGAAAACCTGCCCTTCCTTCCTTTCGCTCCCCCCAACATTGCATGATTAAAAAAAAAAAAAATTATTATTATAAAACTGGCAAAGCCACCCTTCCCCCTCCAGTCCCCCCACAACCCACCTTAAACTCTCCTGGCCTAGCCAGAGCCCTGCAAAACGTGTTCCTGTAGCCGGGAGCTGTTAAGCTGTCCAACTCCAAGCATCCAGCATTGTTCTAGCAGCAGCGCTGGTCACATAAGCTAATATTGTTGATGTCTATCATACATCCCCCATCTACCAGACCCTTTCCTCTAACCCATCTAATCTCTAGCACAACTCCATCCCATTTCATCAAAGCACCATCTCCTCTTAACCTTATCCTGCCTTCAGCCCCTCTTTACCCACTCACACTCTAATACACTTGCCAGTCCTTTCATTCACATCCAACACCCCCTCCTCACGCTACACACCAGGATCCCCTCATTCACTTTCCACATCCACTCCAATATCCTCATTCTTTTCCCATATCCTCCCCACTTTCTCAATGGCACTCTCTCCCATCCCCCAAACCCTCAGTCACTTTCTTCTCTCCCCTACCCCTGCGATCTCCTAACTCTCCTTCAGCCACTCTCCCACCCAACCTCAAGATCCTCTCACTGTCCCTCATTTACTTTCCCCTGGCACTCTCTCCCCTCATTCACTCACTCTCACCCCACCCCCCCCCCCCAAATCCCCTCACTCTCCCTCATTTCCTTCCTTTCCCCCATACCCTCACTCTCTCTAGTTCGGTTCACTTCCCTTGCCCCCTATCGTCCCCACTCTCCCTGGT
The DNA here is from genome assembly GCF_901001135.1 of Rhinatrema bivittatum. NCBI lineage: Eukaryota > Metazoa > Chordata > Amphibia > Gymnophiona > Rhinatrematidae > Rhinatrema > Rhinatrema bivittatum. The sequence goes on from NC_042616.1 coordinate 484,031,102, forward strand.
TCACTTTCTTCCACCCCCACCAATCTCTTAACTCTCCTCGGGCCACATCCTCCACCACCACTGCTGGGGCCACGTGGTTCAAAATGTGACGCTCAGGCCCTGGCATGGAGGAGGAGGAGGAGGATGTGACCCAAGGTGTTGTAATGCTTCTGTCTCCCCTTCTCCCTGACAAGGAGGTTGTGTGAGGGGATCAGGGTTGGAAACAGGAGTGATGCGCTGATATTGCTGTCCCCAACACTGCCATATTTCTTGCATACAGGAACCGGCTCTTGCAGCAATTTGACCACGGCCGGCCAATTCCACGGCCAGAGCCTGGTTTTATGGCCCTTACAATGGCCGTGGAATCACAGGACCAGTGACCCGCCTAAGAGTGTGCTTGGAGTGGCCAGCAAATGGCAGGAATCACTAGCAGCTGCTTTCTATCTGCAAATGCTATTTTATATTTGTGCACATTTGCAAACAGAATCCAGTTAAGACATAATGTGACTTTCACAAAGTGACATTGCTAGAAATCCAGCACTGCCTCAAGGTGAACCCATCTGCAGATTTCTTTGGGCTCTTGGCAAGTGCTAGACATTCTTGGTGCTTGATATTATCAAGAAACAGATCTGCTCGGCTCAAAATGATACAGCCAAACAGTAAAGAGTGCATTCAGAAAGCCAAAATTACCATCAGATTTTTTTGGTCCATTTATATTTTATTGAGGGGCCAAGCAATCCTAATAATTCACTTTGGCAGTACAGTAATATGTGGGCTAGAAATGCACAGATAAGACATAATATGGCATTTTAAGAAGAGTTGGCCATTTTATATCAACACAAGGCACTGATTCAGTTTTTCCTTATTGGAATCACTACTGAAATAACATAAATAGGTTGTGCTATTACGAAAGTATAAATGTATAAGAACTCATTATTGTTTACATATGTATAAGCAAAGGGGCCTCTTCAGGACACCTGTAGGGCTGAGAAGTGGTTGAGTATCTTGCATTTCTTCCAAAGTTGGCCAAGTCTACCTTGGTCGCATATGTGTGTACAAATAGGCTGAATCAGCCTCTTCATAAAAATGACACATTTTTGTCAAGAAACCAAACTCTTTTCTATATTGCTATTAAGCTTCATTAGAAATCAAATTTACAAGCACCTACATTTAAAATGGCTTTTCTTCTCTCATCTCCTTCTTTTGTCGTCCCCCTCACCCCCCGCCCAAGTTCTTCTTGTTATGCTAATTTGTCTTAAAATATGCTTAAAAAATGAACTAAGAAATTCATTGTAAAAAGTCCATGCTTAAAGTGTTTAAAAAGGTAAATGAAGATTCTGGTTTTTTTTTCTTTTATTATTTTTTTAAATGAGCATTAACAAAAAGCGCTTTCCTTTGTCCTATATCCCACTACATGTAACTCCTGTAAAGTATTCTGCCTGTCATCTCACTAATTTCCACAGATGGCAGAACAGCAATGAGAAAAAACTATGCCAAATATCAATAACATATTACTTGGAGACAAAAGAAATTCACTTTAAAATAAAGTGAATGCACCTGTGAAAGAAAATCTAAGCACAAGAGTCAAGAAAGAGTTGGCAAGCACTAACCAGCCTTCATTAGCTGACATTACAGATAATTTGCTGCAATGTATTAAAAGAGCAATGATTATGCATAATCTATTCATATTAGACTCAATTCATCTAAATTCAGGATTCAGAAATCTTTGCAGTCAAAAACTATTTCTCAAATTTGAAGAATAAAAATGGTTACATCAAATGTCACCATGAAAGCTGAGAAGCCAAAAATACTTGCCCACACCTCACTCACCATAATATACCTTTTTAATATGGTCAAAACCCACTCATATTGTCCATAGGAAGCAATGAGGAAATAGGATAAAGAAAATATACACAACTTTTCTCTCTTAATAAAGTCATGAACACTGTTTTCTAATTAAGCTGATACGTTAAGGGTGGAATGGGTTGTATAGCTTTTGTAAGGGTGCTTTGAGAAGGTTCTCTATGAAGCTAGACTAGTTTGTTGGTGGTGAAGAAGCAGAAAGATAATTACAAGAGAATGAGATTGCACTGATCATCTTGTAGAAATAATCAAGGCTACTGAAAACCTAAAGTATGTTAAAGGTTAACCAGTATGTTAAAGATCAGCATTAAGTTTTGTTTCTGCCTTCTATGCTCAATTTACAAGAAATCATATGACTTATAAGAATGTAGTATTTTTAGCATATATGAGATAAAATAATAATTCCACCTAACTGGAAAATTTATGCAAACAAACTAACCCACTGGTGTGTAGGTATGGGTGAGATGACATATTTAATTTATTTAATTTAATTTATTCTATATTATTTATAGGACCCTTCGTTTTCAGTTTTTGTTTTATTTTCCTTGGGAATTTCAATGTTATAACAAAAAATAATCAGTGACTTTTCCACTGATTTATTTTTACTATAACATTGAAATTCCCGGGGAAAATAAATTAAAAATCTGAAAACAAAGGTCCCCAATTATTTGGTAAGCTGCACTATTCCTATATGATATCTTATAATAAAAACTAAAGATTAATTTTTCTCTTACTGGCTGGTGGTATTCCTACACTTTGGCCCTGTTCTCCCAGTGGGCACTGTGATTTGAGTTTGAATTTTTCTTATGTGGTATTTATATAATGATTTTTCTTATGTGGTATTTATATAATGATCACGCATATCCAGCATAGCTCTCTGCTTCAACGGCAGGGGAGAAGAAAAACTGATACTTCACGCATATCCGGCATAGCTCTCTGCTTCAACGGCAGGGGAGAAGAAAAACTGATACTTCACGCATATCCGGCATAGCTCTCTGCTTCAACGGCAGGGGAGAAGAAAAACTGATACTTCACGCATATCCGGCATAGCTCTCTGCTTCAACGGCAGGGGAGAAGAAAAACTGATACTTCACGCATATCCGGCATAGCTCTCTGCTTCAACGGCAGGGGAGAAGAAAAACTGATACTTCACGCATATCCAGCACAGCTCTCTGCTTCAACGGCAGGGGAGAAGAAAAACTGATACTTAACGCATATCCGGCACAGCTCTCTGCTTCAACGGCAGGGGAGAAGAAAAACTGATACTTCACGCATATCCAGCACAGCTCTCTGCTTCAACGGCAGGGGAGAAGAAAAACTGATACTTCACGCATATCCAGCATAGCTCCCTGCTTCAACGGCAGGGGAGAAGAAAAACAACCAATAAGGGCTGAATAACATAGTCTGGGTAAAACAAATAAGCATGGGTGTAGCTTGCTTATTGCGGCGGTTACTTCCCCTACTACCCCTAACTAATTAAGCTTGATATTTCACTTGGATGCAGCTCCATCACTGCTCTCTACATTAATGGTGGGGGTGGAAGGGAAATAGAACCAAAGAGCTAAGAGAAACAGATAAGTATGAGAAAATGTGTGAAGCTTGCTGGGCAGACTGGATGGGCCGTTTGGTCTTCTTCTGCAGTCATTTCTATGTTTCTATGATTTTTTTAATATGATGGTATTTTGTATTTTTTACTTTTATTGCATTATTATTGCCATGTTGTAAGCTGACCTGTGTCCTTTTGTGGAGGATGATGACATATATAAATAGAACAGAACAGGGCTCCCTGCTCCTGGTTATGTTATTCTACATAACCTTTATAAAAAAGGTACCCTGAGAGGTCAGACATGGGTGCAGACTCTATAGAAGTATTGTTTTGGAGTGTTTGCATGCAGGACCAGTGAAAAGGTATTAGGTGCCTATGGTTAACCTTCAGTCTTGGCCCCCCTCCCCCCCACCCGAGACTTACCATACTAGTGGCGGCAGCTCCAGCACAGCGCTTCCTTGTTTGGTGGCATTGGCTCTGGCACAATACCTGCTCAGTCTTTTCCCAGCAACCCCATCTGTTTTCCCTCTGCCCACAGTGCTCAGCAGCATTCCCTCTCTCTCTCTCTCTCCCCGCCCAGCATCTCTTTTTCTCTTTTCATTTTCCTCCTCTACTCCATGCTTAGCCTTCCAGCACCACTCCGATTTTTTTTTGCTCTCTTGCTAAAGTGCAAGCATCCTCTTTCCACCCCACCCTCCTCCCAGCATCCAACTGCTCAGCACTTCTCTCTCTTTATACCTTGCCACCCATTCTACATGCTCTTTCCATCTCCTACCTGTGCAGCATCACACTCTCTCTATCCATCCCTCCACGCCCCCCCCCCCCCCACCATTCATTTTCCTCTTTCTCTTCCCACCTTGCCAGGCCTGACACTGTCTCCTGCATTCTCCGCTCACTGAAGCCAGTAGGATGGGGGGTTCTGCCAGTGGCCCTGGGCCTCTTCCTCCTCTTCGGCCACTGGTGGGGATGGGCTTCGCCGGCAGGCCCTTGTGGTGCTCCCTTGCATTCTTTGGCCACTATCGAGATGGGCTCTGCCGGCTGCCCTGGGTTCTTTTTTGGCTTCCTCTGGAATAGGCTCCACTGGCAGGATTTGGCTGCCTCTGAAGGTCTGGCACTCTAGGTGACAACCCAGTTTTCTTAACGGAAGCGCTGGCCCTGTTTGTATGGCTTTATAAGTGTGGATGTTTGCAAGAGTGAACGGACATGAAGTCTCTCGGTAATCCATGTTCATCTGACAGCAGCATGGTGGCTCTGCTGACTTGTCACTGTCCGAATGATTGTTTTTGATGCTTGCACGCCATGATGAGGGTCAGATTGTTAATGTAGGGAGAAGGCAGAGGCAGTTTAGGTATCATCATGCTCCCATTTGTGTTCTTTGAGGAGTTACAAGCTTCCTGCTTTGCAACATCATTGGGTATTGATGGTTACAGGTAGTGTCAATTTCTGTAAAGTTCTGTTTTCTCTTATCCTTCTGTTTTTCTTCGCTGTTTTCTTTTTCAGTGACTCCTTTCATTAGTTTGCGTTTTTCTAGATCAGTACATATGGTATTAAAGATGAGAGCTGTAGATACTTAGGAAGGGTTAAAAGAACAGTGTAAGTACTTGCTCTCTTCTATTTTGTTTCTCCTCTTTTGAAGAAATACGACAACATGTTGCAGGAGCAGCAGCAGAAAAAAAAAAAAGAGGAAAAGCTGAAGAGGAAAAGAGCCAGCCCACTTTCCCCCAGCTTCAGCAGGACTAGAAAATAAGGTGCCATCCTACTGGCAGCCAACAGCAGCTTTAAAATGGCAATGCAATGGCTGATATTCTGCCAACTGCCAGCCTTCAGAGAAGCAAACCCTCCCTCCTTTTTCTATCCTCTCACCTCCCCCTCCTCTCTCCCAGAACTCTCCACAGCACCACTGCCACTGCTCTCTAGTCCCTTGCAGACCCTTTCTTATGAATGGGGAAGGGGGTCCTCATCAGAGGCCTGACAGTGGCGGTGGCAACTGCAGCAACAGGTTGTGAAAGTGCACGGATCAGGAGCTCAGCCAGTTTGTGCTCTGCTCCCAGGGAAGCATGGCGAGGGTGGGGCCACCGCGGGGTCTGAGAGCGGAGCATGCCCAGACTCAATCTCCAGCCCACATGTTTTCACGTCTTGTTGCTGCTGCTGCTGCCCCTGTTGCTACAGTCAGGCTTCAGACCAAACCCTCCCCCCCCCCCCCCCCGCTTAAGGAAATATCCACCGGGTACGGACTATGAAGAAGAAAAGGTCTGCAGACGGATCAGGGCTTCTGGAGGAGGGAAGGTATGTGGTGGTGGTGGTGGAGGGGAGAGAGGAGATTGTGGAGGACAGATGGTTCGTGGATGGGAAGGGAATATATATAGGGGAGATGGTCTGTGGCAGGGCTTTGTGGATACTGTTGAGGAAAGAAGGTCTTTTGAGCTGGGGGGGTCTTGCTCTTCCTTCTCTACCACTCTAGCAGGAAACAGTAGCTCTTGGGTCATGGGTGCCAGCTGACCTGATGGAGTGAGAGGCTGGGAAGGAGAAAAGACAAAGTAGGATAAAAAAGGAGGGACGAGACGAAAATAAGGAGGAGGATAGACAACAGGGGTTAGGAGAGAGGAAAAACACAGCATGAGGAAGGAAGAGAGGAGAAACTGACAGGAAAAGGAACATGGAAGAGCAAGCACAGAACTGAAGGGGACGTAAGGTAGGCGGGAGGAGAACAGAGTATAAAAGAAGGGGAACATAAGGCAGCAAGAGGCGAGGAGGTAGAAAAGAGAAGGAAGGGCGGAGGGATGGGGTGAAGAGGTGATGGAGAGCTTGGAGGAGAAGAAAAAGCTGGAGATAAGAGAATCGGGATACTAGGGGTGAAAAGAAGACAGAGTGATAAGCAATGTGACACAGGAAGAAGAGGTGAAAGAGAAAGACATAAAAATTGTGACAGACCTACGTTTGTCAATAAGTATAGTAGGCATATGCCTTAGGGTGGCAAAAATCTGGGGAAGAAGGCTGGTTTCCATTTGTGCTGAATCTCACTCAGATGAGAACAACTCTCTGGTTTCTGAGCCAGCCCCCCCCCCCCCCCAAAGCAGTAGGCAGGGAACAAGAGTGGAGGAGGTGAGCCTGGAGCAGGCTCAGAGCAAAGAGCAAAGAAACTCTGCTCTCTATTTCAGCCCCTTCCCTCCTGTCATTCAGGAACAGGAGGGGAGGGTGTGAGCCTGCCCCAGACAGAGCAAAGGGGGTAGTTAGGGGCAGTTAGGAGGTGCTGAGTTTGTTAAGGGGCTGCAGGATGAGAGAGGATCAGATAGGGGAGGCTGCGTATATATATGTGTGTGAGAGAGAGAGGGGAATGGGTGAGGGGGCAGAATTTGTGTGTGTGAGCGCTGGTGTAAGAACCCGGTGGATCCTGATTAGGCGAATGTGTTCCGCACACGGAGGACATATCATGGTTGATAGCGCGTGCTCGTGAATAGATCCTGTTGCTTAAACACCCCCATAGATGGTGCTGTGGTGGATCATTCCCTCTTCTGATATAGTAATCCAGAGAGGTTTATAGAGTCAGTGAAAGCCAGAGAATGGCACAGACAGCAGAGTCGCTGTTGTCAGAGTGGAAGCTGCAAGGCCCAAAGGAGGTTTTCCTGCAGTCTTTTCCCTTAATTTTGGAGAACAGGGAGAAGAAAGTGAGCGAGAAGCTTTTCAATTCTATTTTCTTTTCTGCCAGTGTTTCTGATCAGAGGTGATTTGCCAGCAAGACATCTGAAAAACCCTTATTGACTTTTTCGAGATTATATTTTTTAAAAGAGAGGAGCTTTATACTAATTAATCCAGTTAGTGGATAATTTTCAAAGGGCTGTCTGTGAGTAAAAATGTGTTTTACGCATAGAAACGGTCATTTACAAAACTGCCTACCAGATATGCGGGTAACTGCCTACCAGATATGCGGGTAAGCTTATGCATGTGCGTCCTGTTCACGCATATGTTTATTCACATTGAGGGGAGGCAGTCCTGGGGGCAGACTTGGATTTACAGTATACGCACACTTGTGTGGGGTAGATTTGGCGGGATAATTATGTGTGCAAGTCCGTTTTGAAAAATTGGTGTATTTGTGGCTTAAATTACATAGGATGTTTGAAAATTATCTTCAGGGACGGTAACGTTCAAACCGGTATGTGGGCGCACTTCGGCGGGTGTATGTTTGTGCTCACCCGGATATGCGGCCATTTTATAACTTGCGTGCACATATGCATGCACTTTATAAAACAGCCTGGGCGTGTGCACACAATTTTAAGTGGGAACGCGCCCAGGCGCGTAAATCGGGTTTTTACAACGTTAAGTCGGGGTATTTTAAAACTGGCGCTTGTCCACCCCTTCACCAGTTTCACCAGTTCGCCCAGTGTTGAGCTAGGTCCTTCAATCCCCCCTGGCTTAATAGCCTGCACTCTCAAGTTGCCCCAGACCCTTTAAACCCCTCCAAAATGGCTGGTTTTTTTTTTTTACAGTTTCACCTCCTCCATAGCAGAAGCAAAGATATGTAGCAGAGGACCTGGATGCTCGCCAGGTCGCATAAGTATTTATGCGCACATCTCTTGGCCCTGCTCAGGCCATGCCCCTTTTTGAAATCAAGTGAGAAGTGCGTGCAGTGAGAGATACACGCGCATCTGGGCGGCTTTTAAAATTTGATTGGCGGGCGGAATCCCAACTTGTGGGCACATCCCCTAATTGATGTGGAAGCCGGGCTTTTAAATGCTACATCTTAGTGCATAAAATGCCACCCAGGTACTAATCAGGACAAGAGAAGGCGAGAGTGCCCCTCCGGGGGGCCACAAGGGAAGAGTCTTGTGAGGAATTTTAGGAGGAGGCAGCTAAACCAGTACCATCGGGAGAAGGAGAGAGGATTCCAGAGATGATCAGAGATATTGGAGTTTAGGCAGCAGGGACTGTTCCCCCTGAGCAAGGGCAATAACTAAAGCTATTTATTAAAAGTGCATTTACTACTTTACTTTGAAGGTAGAAGTGTAGCTGCTACATTTTAACTTTAAGGATTCATCTCCTTGAACGTGTACCTTGGGTCAGATGGCACTAATGATAAGACTACATTTCAGTGAACTGCATTTCTGTTGGATCACCAGTCGCTAGGTGGAGAGTCCTAGCTGCTTCTCCCCTGTTCTGAATGAACCTGAAGAGCCGCACTGAGGTACATCAGGTCCCAAGAGCTCTGTAGTGAGTCCCTCTCCATAATGAGAACTCGGCTATTTCAACTAATAATGCTTGTATAAATGTATCATGTCAACATGCATTGACCAGCAATCATCGTTAGCCAGTACAAGATAAGTACATCATCTCTATGCTAGTCAATATTTCAGAAATGCACACAGAATAGTAAAAACAACCACCTGTGAAATATTTCACTGCCAAGCGGTTGGTTTTCAAATTGCATTCCAGTGCAATTCCCCTGAAAGGGGGCAACCATGTTTAGAACAGCATCACAGAGCACAGTATACTACTGTCCAGCTGACCAGAATAACAGACAGATGATAAAATGCTAACTGAAATTTGGGATTTGGCAGCACAGTGATAATTATGGAGATTTCAAGTAGCCTGGGTAAATGTCGCGTCAGGACATGCTAGGGAGATAAAAGTTTCTAGACGAAATAAACTGACAGCTTCATGGAGCAGTTGGTCCAGCAGAGGGGGAGCTAATTTAGGCCTAATTCTTAGTGGAATGCAGGATGTGATGCAAGAGGTAATGGCAGTGGGGCAGTTGGCACCAGTGATCATAACACGATCAAATTTGACTTAAAAACTGGAGGGAAAACATTAAGGGAAAGTGCTATTCCAACATTTAACTTTCAAAAAGGCGACTGATAAAATGAGGAAACTAGTTAGAAAAAAAACTAAAAGATGCAGCTGCAAAGATTGAAGAGTGAATTTTCAAAACTTTACATTGTGTAAAGATTAGCATAAACACGCATAAGTAGCCTCTACCTACGTATTCTGTATTTTTCAAAAGTTGAAAATACATGCATATTTTCATTTTCACAAATATATATATGCGTGCATAAAAGGGGATGTTCTAGGGATGTGGCCAACACTTATGCATGTACGGTGCATTTTTAATAGACAAGCGCATACTTTGGCAACTTTGTTGCGTATCTTTCCACCTGCTAATTATCTGGTGTAAGTGATATTAAATGTATTTATTGTGTAATACTGACAGGGTGGGAGGTCAGGGTGGATTTTAGGCTGAAAAACCAGCAAGGTTGCAATGACATGGAGAAGGACTGGGCAAACTAGTGGACTTTTTGGTAGACTGGTTAATTTCACTGACACATGCATGTTTTAAAATTGGCTAGCTTATGCAAGTAAGTCCTACTTTACTTTTGTGTGTAAAATACATGCACGTATATTTTTAAAATAGGTAGGAAAAGTATGCACATTCAATGAATTGATATACGTGGTTTCAATGCATTGCATATAGTCACACATAAGCATACCTACATGCGTTTGTTGTGGGGTAGTGATATGAGTATTTTATAATACGTGTATTTGTGATACATACGGGTAAAACATTACATGCA